>NW_028301558.1:3127500-3435000 GCF_042242905.1 Orbicella faveolata | reverse complement strand
TTTGTTACTTTTCAGTTCTCAGACGAGCGAAATCTGCATCATGTAAGTATTATCTATAAAAAAATCTTTTTTCCTTTCAAAGACAAAAGTTATAACCGAAAGGGCCTGGGTAAAATAACGCGCCGCTTCCGAAAAAATTAAGAAAACAAGGAAAAAAGGGTTCTCTGATTTCCTGCTTGGTTAAGTGAAATTTGACAGATGGGAACTCAGTCATTATTGCTTTTTATTGTATATGGCTTGTTCTTGTAGCCGATATAACGTGCGCTCTGATCGGCTAATTGTAGAGCATTATTCTCCTGTAATGCATGCGGGCCGATTACGGGCTCGGACTTTACGGGAAAATCTCAAACCTCGACCTTCCCCTATTGACCACACTATTGTTCGGTCAATATGGCAAGGTCTCAGACTGAGATTTTCCCGTAAGCACCTCACTCTCTGTTATAAGTAGTTAGTATATTGAAGAAACTGCATCTGTAGAGAACCACTCATTAGAGTTTCACGAAATTGGACCGAAAATACTTCAGGAATAAGTAACTGGAGTATTGAAAAATATTTGAATGAATATAAATTATATAAAACTGCTATTGCAACAACTGTGAAATTTCTCCCACCACACACTAGTCGCTTTCATTTCCCCACACCACGTTGGAAGGAAGATCACAAGAGGTTAACAACTATTTGATAGACCAATCTGAATTAACGAGACTGATTATAGGAGGTGACTGGAATTGTACTCTAACAAAGGAAGACAAAAAGGGTGGTTTACCTTGGAGACCAACTGGCTTCCGGAATTTGATCTTAATAGCAATGGATATTTTTGATCTTGTAGATATGCAAAGAGTTAAACATCCAAACATAAACAAATATTCGTACGTATCCAAAGCCCTAAAAATGAGATCCAGAATAGATTTTTTTTCTTGTAGCAAAAAATTTAACCAAATATGTCCAAAAAGTTGATATTCAATCCTCAATAGCACCCGACCATAAGACAGTGTTTCTATCTTTGCACTGGACAAAGAAGCCCCTAGGGGACCTGGCTTTTGGAAGTTTAACAATGCTCTCCTAGAGGATAATAATTACGTAGAACAAATGCGTCAAAGGTATTCTGGATTTCGGGAAAAGTATAAATATACTCAAGATAAAAGAATGTACTGGGAACTGCTTAAAATGGAAATTAGGTGCTTTACTATCTCGTTTGGCAAAGGAAAAGCAAAGAAAACTAAGATACGTGAACTCATAATTAAGGACGAAATGGACAGACTTGACCATATTATTTGTAGCAATTCTGATGTTACGTCTCTTGACAAAGAGTTGAAGCAGTATGACAGTCTTAAAAAGGAACTTCCACAAATATTGAAAGCAAAGGTGAAGCTGCAAAGTTACGATCCAAACGCATGTGAGCTGAAAAAGGCGAAAGACCTACAAAATATTTTTTCCATCTCGAAAAATGAAATTATAGTGGGAATGTAATTTCAGAATTAGAAGACGAGGGGGAGATAACAAAGGAGGAAGAACAGATTTTGTTAAAAATAGAAAATTATTACAGAGATCTTTACACGTCTAAAATGGATGTCACCGAGGAGCAATTTAGTCATTATATAGAGGATCTAGAAATCCCTTGTCTCTCACAGGAGGTCAGTGACAAAGTAGACGGCCTTGTAACGTATGCAGAATGTAAGGAAAGCTTGGACTCTTTCAGCAGTGGAAAATCCCCAGGGGAAGATAGTTTTACTGTCGAGTTTTACTCAAAGTTTTTTGACCTAATTGGAAAGGACTTAGTAGAGAGTCTCAATGCTGCGTATGAAAATGGACAGTTATCAATCTCACAGCGTAGAGGTATAATAACCCTAATACCAAAAGAAGAATCATCGCTATTAGAGCTAAAGAATTGGAGACCAATAACTCTCTTAATTGTTGACTATAAAATTGCGTCCAAAGCAATAGCTAAACGGATTGAACCGATATTACCATCATTGATTCACCCGGATCAAACAGGTTTTGTGAAAGGCAGATCTAGATATATTGGTGAAAACATTAGGCTTATTGCTGATGTTATGGAGCAAACAAGGAAACTAAACCGCTCTGGTATATTGCTGTCCTTAGACTTTCAGAAAGCTTTTGATACTTTAGAATGTCAAGCATACTTCATGTTCTAAAACTTTACAACTTTGGTGACAGCTTAAGAAACTGGGTAAAGGTCATTTATACTGATAAAGAAAGTGCGGTACTGAATAATGGCTGCGCCACCAACTACATAAAACCTTCTACCGGAGTAAGACAAGGATGCCCACTTTCTCCCTACTTGTGCATACTAGCCGCAGAACTTATGTCTATGAAAATTCGTCAATCCAGTGCTGTCAAGGGAATTTCAATATTTGAAAGGGAAATTAAAATTAGTCAATTTGCAGATGATACCAACTAGCTGTGTTTCGACCTCTCTTCGGTGGAAAAAGGATTACAATCGCAGTGGATTTTGGCGAAATCTCTAGTCGTAGGCTTAATTTAGAGAAAACTAAAGCTATGTGGCTGGGGAAGTGGTCAGGCAATAAAAACAAACTGTTACATTTAAACTGGGTCAGTAGTCCGACCAGAATTCTAGGTATTTATTTCTCCTGTGATGAGAAAGGAAATAATGAAATTAATTTCAACCTTAAGATAGATAAATTGCAAACAAACTTGGATATATAGAAGTCAAGAGATCTCACACTAGTTCCTGGCGAAGCTGGAAATTCTCCGCTCTTCTCCCTGCCAATTCCACCGCCTGGCCATTATTTTCGGCTCGTAGCTGCTGAACCTCAGCCTGCAGTTGGCGAATATGCTGGTCGTACGCCTCAAGGAGTGGCAAAGAGATAGCAGACTGCTCTACCTCAAAATGCCTCGGTCCGCGTTTGTAGAGGACGTTTGGCGCCTTCTCTATCTTAAACTTGGAAAACATTGCCTAGAAAACTTTTTTTTCGACGATCTAAACACGAGCGAAATGGTTGTTGTCAAGTGACAATAGCGAAATGATTGTTGTCAAGCACGCGTCTCTATAACCATTTACCTCATTAGAATAACTAGAACTCAATGACCATTCATGACAACAAGAAAACAATGGTGTCAACTAAGCGCGAATTTCAAAGACGCTCAGCTGCACTCAAAACATGTTATACGCCGGTAACTTTTTTAAATAACCAATTCGGAGAACAAGCTGAATAGAGGTCTTCATTAGAACTTTATTCATGTTGTGCACAAGACCTGACAATGGTTAGCGGCACGCGCTTCTACATGGAAAGTAAAGTTTTTGTCAATTAATGGTTTGTTGACGATTAAGAGACAAAGACGATAAAACAATACACAACTAGCCACGAAAGCGTTCAAGTTATGAATACTTTAGTGGAACTAATGCAATGAAAGTGTTTGGTAACTAAATTCCCCAAGAATCCTGTCACCATTTCTTAGATTGACTAATTATAAACTTTAATATGTTTGGAAAGAGTAAAAATCGATTAGTTTGAATTGGGGGAGTAACAGCACTAATAGCGCAATTGTGTTTTTAAATAACACGAAAGGCGCTTTTGTTTTCTTATACTTAAAGACATTCAATAATTTTATCATGACAATTTAACCCTCCCAAGAGTTTACTGATATTTCGAACATAATTGATAGTGGCGGAAACTACGGCAGTTCGTCGCTGCAAGTAGGCTACTTTCCACGCAGCGTGTTTGGCTTACTAGCGGCTGGCCTATTGCAGAGCATTAAACAGACCAGAAAAAAAGGCTTATTTCTTCGCTTCACTTTTCTTTGCCGATGACTGGGTTTTACTTGCAGTTTATTTTTCGCTTTTTCATTTGTATTTTAAAATACACACCCTGGCAATTTAAGCGTGCGTTTCTGAACGTTGGCGTTCGCCGGTTTGCAACAAGAAAGAAATAACTTCTACAGCCCGCGCTTCATGTAACAAATTTTCCCTTCCGTACCCCGGAAAAATGTCGCTGTACTGAGCGACATTTCCCCTACCCCACCACGAGAAGGGTGATATTGTCAGCATCTGGTCGTCAGCGAAGATTTTGAATCTCGCGCTCGGAAATTGGCTGAGAGTCGGTTCTTTGTTCTAGAAACAATAGCGCCTTTCAAGCTGCAAACAATAAAAAATGCCCATAAACGGTGTGCCATTGTCCAAAAATTAAACACAAAGTCTGATATGATTTGGGAAAGTGATGATAATCAAGACGCTTGGAGTATCATCTCTTATATATTCAGCTTCAAATATCAATGTTCCAAAGGATATTATAAGTAACGTTAAAGGTAGGCTCTTTAGATTCATCTGGAAAAATAAAAGAGACAAAATAAGAAGGGAAGGACTATATCAGGATTATGAGAAGGGCGGGCTGCGTATGACGGATGTAGAAACAATGATCAAAGCGCTGAGATTAGCATGGATAGATACCAAGACTCATACGGGAGGGCCATCCCAATTGGAAATTTGTTCCAGACTATTTTTTTAAAGAAATACGGGGGCCTCCATTTCATCCTATCATGTAATTACGACGCAAAGAACTTTGAAAATGTACCCTCTTTTTATAAGGGCATTCTGTTGTTCTTTCATGAATTAAAGGCTCTTCACGGATGCCATCATGGACGAGATACAATTCTATTTAATGATAAGGAAATCCGTATTGACGGTAAACCTTTTTTCTGGAGGGAATGGTTCGAGAAAGGTATTAGAACGATTAAAGATATTTTTTTGCCAAACTATAACTGTTATTCACTAAATATAGATCAGCTCTTAAGATTACAGAAACTGATATTTCAGGTGGCCATGTTATTTGCACGTATGATCCAACTTGTAGTGTATTAAACAATTTTCTTGATCCTTTATTTATTGCATATTTAAAATGGTGTTAATGTAACTTATGAAGCTTGAATCATGCCTGAGAACTAAATAATTATATTTTTGTGCTGTTAAAGACATACCGTCGCTTGATGGGTCGATCATCGAATTCATGCAAATGCATGCAAATTTAGCCCTAGCAAGAAAATAACAATAATTTAACAGATATATTTTTTTGGTTAATTTTTCTGTAGCCCTTACACTTACTGAGTTTGAGTACCAATGTACCTGACTAGCTGAGTGTAGCTCTCAATAAAAGGACCAACCTTTTAAGCTGTCACTTCTGGTTATTCTTTTGCTATCATATTTTTGCAGTAAAAATGAGACTTGTCATATTTTATAAGGCAAGCTGGTGCTGCCCCAAGTATAAACCATTACAGTGAGACTACTCGAACCGGGCCACCGCCAAGAAGAAAACTTGTAAGACATTATTAAACATCCTCAATTAAGCACGCTTATCGACGCTGTAAGTTTTCAGCTTGTCCCTCAAGCTTTGGTCGGCTGAAACGACTTTGCCCTCCTGTATCAGTTTTTTCTCTTCTTGAACACTGTAGAATTCCTTAAATCTGGTATTACATATTTTCTTAACTAGCTCTTGCCATATGGAGCAAACCCTAAACTCCTCGACTGGTGCCGTGCACGCCCTTTTAGATGCTACCAAAAATAACTCTTGTAGCTCCTCATCAAGAGCAACTGATTGTTTGGTCAGCTTCATAAGGTTTTTCGGATATCTCTTCAGATTTTTTTCAGTCAACATTTGTCTTAATCTTTTATCTAACGTTAACAAAACAACAGTAAACTTACTACTAAAGAAAGTCAACTTTCCTTCGTCCAAAGTTTTTAGACCCAATGGCAAAGATGTTTTCTCCTCTGCAGAACAGACCATTTCAGACATGATTTTTACTTCGGCTGCATAATTATCCTTTGTCGCTTCAGAAACTTTCCTGACTCCTTTCCGTCCGTTAACAATCTTCTCCCTTCCTTTCCGTAGCTTATGCAGCGCCGCCCCAGATACTCTAGCAACGTCCACAAAGTCGGAATCGACAACAGTGTCCGCGCCTTCACTTGCAGTGGTGTGGGTTTTCTGTTTGTCAATGTCAATCTTAATTTGCATGACTGCGCTGTGAAAATTTTCGTAAAGTGCCCAGTAGATGGTGTTAAGAACAACGGCGGCATGAAAGTTGACTTCGTCAGTTTCGTTCTCATGCAATTGAATGGTGGTGACAATTACCCTTTTCATGTTTTCCCAGAGTTCGGATTCCTCCACGGTCAACAACAGTTGGGAACAAATAACTGAAAACGAAGCCCGTTTGTCACTTTTTTTCACCTTAGCGCTGGATATTTCGGTAAAAGCTTTAATTATTTTGGAATAAATATCCCGACAAAACTTCACAAACATTTCCTTAACCGTGTCGCTATTGAGTAGGGTGGACACCATTTGCTTGCGAAGGGGAAATATTGACAAAGATTTTTCATTTCTTAATTCATTTTCGCAGTGTGTTTGTGCACTCAAAACGTAAGATATGAGTCTCCTCCAGCCTTTTTACGTCGTTGGTAGAAAGGTATTTTCCAGAACTCTTTTTCCTCTTCTCTTTACTGGACTCATTCCCCTCTTTATTTGTGGCTTTTGGTACCTTTTTTCTCCTTGCATCTTTCTGTCCTCTCCTTGGTGAATCCTCACCCGACATGTCCGACAGATCCTCTCCACTCGATAAGTCGGAAAAGTCACTCCACTCCTCTTCTGAATCATCCTCACCTTCATGGTCTTCATGGTCATCGTCAAGGAAGTTCTCAAGGAGGGCTTGCCTTAAATTAGGAAGCCTCACTCACGAAGGTAATTTCGGACGCCATTTTTCCCCGCGCGACATCCGCAAAAATCCTCGCAGCATGCACGCGCGTGTGCCGCAGGTGATGGCGCAATTTGTTCTAAAAATAGAATTTTTGTCCCATATCATGGGGACAACCCCAATACTAGAAATGGCGCGCGCTTACGGTCTCCGTCCCTGATTATGGCTCCTGGTCAAAGATGCTAACGCTAAAAATTAAATAGTATGCTGGACAAAACTGTTCTGCATCGACGGTTTACAACAAAAATTAAAACAAACAAAGTGAAACATAATTTTGTGATTGTCTTAAGGTGGCTCAAAACAGTAATATTTCCGTGAGAAGCCTGGGCTCTAACGCACACTTCAGCATAAGGTATCACACGATCACCCGAGGGGTCGCGAGATAGCGCGCAAAATTTAAAGTTTGCAAAACTCAAAACAAACATGGCGGCGCCAGGTCTACTTCGTGAAACTTTGTGTCTGCCAAGTCTAGTGAGCTGTTTGCGATATCGCTTATTTTTACATTCGAAAACATCCATCATTCATGCAATTTCAAAGGAAAAAACATCCTTTTTAACCGCTGTGCTGGAACGTCAACAAAAATTGTGATGTTGATGTTCCGATCGATCGCGCCGGCTATCAATCTGAAAAACAGCAGGAAAAAACTACTCTTCAGGTTTTTTTCGTTCTTTGACTGTGCCAGTCTCATCTTCAGGTATTTATGGTACTCTTCTTCTACCGCTTATGGTGCTAACGACAACAGCGAAAAAGAAAACAGTATTCGCGTTTATTCGCGTGGAATTGCGGCGTTTACTGAGCAGCGGACCACCTACACGCGTGCGCAAAGTCCGATCTTGCAAAGTGGAGATTTTAATTTACGCGTAGAATGCGCGTGAAAAATTCCTTATCCACGAAGCTAATATCTCAAAACCTGATCCGGTGACCCTACTTTTTTTAAGCAAAAAATTATTCAACAGCAAAAGCGGAATGTATGAACGAAATTGTAAAAATAACTGTGGAGTGGGATTTTTCCAACTTGGAAATTTCCTTCTTTTTAAATGTAAGCAAAATCTACTCAGAATTTTTTATAATTTTCTCTGTTTTTTCTTCCGTGTGTAATGAAAAGATTTTTATAAAAACAAAACAATATGGCTTAGTTACATGCTCAGAGATTAATTTTTATCTTTCATCTTTTTACAGTGGCAGTCTCTTTTGGAGATCGTAAGTAGACTCGTTTGTTTTGGTGTTGACCCATGCTAATATCCTACGAGTTGATATTCTTAGTTGCGCTCGACAGAACGCAGTTTTAATCGCGTAAAACATGAGAATTCGAGATCTGTGCATCTATCTATGTCTGTCTGTCTATCTATCTATCTATCTATCTATCTATCTATCTATCTATCTATCTATCTATCTATCTATCTATCTATCTATCTATCTATCTATCTATCTATCTATCTATCTATCTAGTGAACTGTTTGCGATATCGCTTATTTTTACATTCGAAAACATCCGGCATCATTCATGCAATTTCAAAGGAAAAAACATCCTTTTTAACCGCTGTGCTGGAACGTTAACAAAAATTGTGATGTTGATGTTCCGATCGATCGCGCCGGCTATCAATCTGAAAAACAGCAGGAAAAAAACTACTCTTCAGGTTTTCTTCGTTCTTTGACTGTGCCAGTCTCACCTTCAGGTATTTATGGTACTCTTCTTCTACCGCTTATGGTGCCAACGACAACAGCGAAAAAGAAAACAGTATTCGCGTTTATTCGCGTGGAATTGCGGCGTTTACTGAGCAGCGGACCACCTACACGCGTGCGCAAAGTCCGATCTTGCAAAGTGGAGATTTTAATTTACGCGTAGAATGCGCGTGAAAAATTCCTTATCCACGAAGCTAATATCTCAAAACCTGATCCGGTGACCCTACTTTTTTTAAGCAAAAAATTATTCAACAGCAAAAGCGGAATGTATGAACGAAATTGTAAAAATAACTGTGGAGTGGGATTTTTCCAACTTGGAAATTTCCTTCTTTTTAAATGTAAGCAAAATCTACTCAGAATTTTTTATAATTTTCTCTGTTTTTTCTTCCGTGTGTAATGAAAAGATTTTTATAAAAACAAAACAATATGGCTTAGTTACATGCTCAGAGATTAATTTTTATCTTTCATCTTTTTACAGTGGCAGTCTCTTTTGGAGATCGTAAGTAGACTCGTTTGTTTTGGTGTTGACCCATGCTAATATCCTACGAGTTGATATTCTTAGTTGCGCTCGACAGAACGCAGTTTTAATCGCGTAAAACATGAGAATTCGAGATCTGTGCATCTATCTATGTCTGTCTGTCTATCTATCTATCTATCTATCTATCTATCTATCTATCTATCTATCTAGTGAACTGTTTGCGATATCGCTTATTTTTACATTCGAAAACATCCATCATTCATGCAATTTCAAAGGAAAAAACATCCTTTTTAACCGCTGTGCTGGAACGTCAACAAAAATTGTGATGTTGATGTTCCGATCGATCGCGCCGGCTATCAATCTGAAAAACAGCAGGAAAAAACTACTCTTCAGGTTTTTTTCGTTCTTTGACTGTGCCAGTCTCATCTTCAGGTATTTATGGTACTCTTCTTCTACCGCTTATGGTGCTAACGACAACAGCGAAAAAGAAAACAGTATTCGCGTTTATTCGCGTGGAATTGCGGCGTTTACTGAGCAGCGGACCACCTACACGCGTGCGCAAAGTCCGATCTTGCAAAGTGGAGATTTTAATTTACGCGTAGAATGCGCGTGAAAAATTCCTTATCCACGAAGCTAATATCTCAAAACCTGATCCGGTGACCCTACTTTTTTTAAGCAAAAAATTATTCAACAGCAAAAGCGGAATGTATGAACGAAATTGTAAAAATAACTGTGGAGTGGGATTTTTCCAACTTGGAAATTTCCTTCTTTTTAAATGTAAGCAAAATCTACTCAGAATTTTTTATAATTTTCTCTGTTTTTTCTTCCGTGTGTAATGAAAAGATTTTTATAAAAACAAAACAATATGGCTTAGTTACATGCTCAGAGATTAATTTTTATCTTTCATCTTTTTACAGTGGCAGTCTCTTTTGGAGATCGTAAGTAGACTCGTTTGTTTTGGTGTTGACCCATGCTAATATCCTACGAGTTGATATTCTTAGTTGCGCTCGACAGAACGCAGTTTTAATCGCGTAAAACATGAGAATTCGAGATCTGTGCATCTATCTATCTGTCTATCTATCTATCTATCTATCTATCTATCTATCTATCTATCTATCTGTCTGTCTGTCTGTCTGTCTGTCTGTCTATCTATCTATCTATGTATCTATCTAGTGAGCTGTTTGCGATATCGCTTATTTTTACATTCGAAAACATCCATCATTCAGGCAATTTCAAAGGAAAAAACATCCTTTTTAACCGCTGTGCTGGAACGTCAACAAAAATTGTGATGTTGATGTTCCGATCGATCGCGCCGGCCATCAATCTAAAAAACAGCAGGAAAAAACTACTCTTCAGGTTTTCTTCGTTCTTTGACTGTGCCAGTCTCACCTTCAGGTATTTATGGTACTCTTCTTCTACCGCTTATGGTGCTAACGACAACAGCGAAAAAGAAAACACTATTCGAATTTATTCGCGTGGAATTGCGGCGTTTACTGAGCAGCGGACCACCTACACGCGTACGCAAAGTCCGATCTTGCAAAGTGGAGATTTTAATTTACGCGTAGAATGCGCGTGAAAAATTCCTTATCCACGAAGCTAATATCTCAAAACCTGATCCGGTGACCCTACCTTTTTAAAGCAAAAAATTATTCAACAGCAAAAGCGGAATATATGAACGAAATTGTAAAAAAAAAACAAAAACTGTGGAGTGGAATTTTTCCAACTTGGAAATTTCCATTTTTTAAAAGGTAAGGTAAAGGTAATTTCTCTGAAATAAAAGTGGCAATAGATTTTTGTTCAAACTTTGTTCACTGAATATTTGTCATATGATAACTTCAATTTTGAAATAAAAAAGGGGGGTGCCCATGCTCATTAAGGAGCAGTGAGGCATTGAAAATGCCCCATTTTGGCATTATTTAATGATTATTATAAAAACGCATTCCCAGTAATTGTAAAATCTTTGTGAGTCCAGACTCATAAGAAAACGCATTAAACTACAGTCAGTACATTGTGTCGGACACAAATAAACATTTTAAGTTTGATTCAGACAGAAAGCTAAATCCTTGATTAAAAATTTGAACCAAATTTCTTGACGTGGTTACCGACTGCAAAATAGAAAAGACCACAGTGTATCTGCTATTTTTCTTATTTATTCAATTTTCAGCAATAGAAATTGGATCAGTCTTTCCTCACGCGAAGCTTATCATTAGTTGATTACAATGACTGGAAAAAAATTGGGGTGCCCGTGCTCGTTGGTGAGCTAGAGCCAATTTTCAACTGAAAGAGCTCAATATCAAGGCAAATCCGTCATGTTTTCAATATGCGCGTGCATGAGCGCGCGCTAATGACGCCATAAATTATGCGCAGTAAGGATGCGCAATGCAAATGTGAGGAATGACCTTAAGGAAAATCTACTCCACAGAATTTTTTATAATTTTCCCTGTTTTTTCTTCTGTGTGTAATGAAAAGATTCTTATAAAAAAACAATATAGGGTCACCGGCTTAGTTTTTAAGATAGATGCAATTGATGGTAAAAAGTGGGTTTTTATGACTTAAACACAATGAAAGGTACAGTGGAAAGTTACCTTAAAAAATAGCACAGTCATTCAAAACAGTACAGTTCCAAGCCTGAAAAATCGCACCTAGTTCTAAAAGTCTAAAAAACCAGAAAACTGTTCTGAGCCACCTTAAGAGCGACTCTCTATAGGGACCGAATGAGATTGAAAAAACTGTGGCACAAGGTTGGAAAAATTGATATTTCATCCAGAGATAACCTATGGTATGCTAAGAATGGTGATATAAGTCTTAGGTTCTAGAGTTTTTACATTTTTGAGAAAATTACGAAAAGCCGTCGACAACCTGTGAAGCCGAAAAATAACAGAAATTAGGTCAAATTTCATGATCAGGCAATCGAACTCGCGTGAAGGCGCATAGCAAATTATGGCTTTCCTTGGTTTATAATTTTATTTAGGAGGTATCGCTAAGCTGCCTTGATGCTATTTTAGAGTTACAATTGAAAATCAAAAATTCCATACCGTTTTCAAGCATCTAAAAACACTCACTATTATGTAGAGTTCTTTCAAAATTCAATTCTAGCAAGTACAAGAGCTGTTTTTGAACGTGACATAACTTTTTTCTGGGCAAAAGTTGTCGAGGAAAAGGCTGTTGTTATTCATCGTGGTAGATGCAATAATAAAGTGTATTATCGTTTGTCTCACGATGTGGTCACTTGAGATGTAGATCGCGACGTTTCGACTGCTAGTCTTCTTCAGGCGATAAGGTCGACTGATTGCACGGTATCATTTATATCACAAAGGTCGGCTGTGATTGGTGCATTTCGATCCTCCTCTTGTTCCATTGTTCCGGCGAGTAGCTGTTGCCTCAGTGGTCCGCTGTTGTACCATTCTCCTGTTGTTGTGTTTTTTGATCGTGGGCATCCATGCTTCAGGAATTTCAATTCCACTATCGCTGTTGATGTTATTAGGGTGAAGTCTTATGTAAATAGCTTCCTTGACCCTACGTGTGTACCAGTGAGGATCTCGATCAATAAACTTGACCTCATTCCAGATAGGATAGTGGCCAGTCTCGTGGGTGTGTTCAGAAACGGCGGAGGTCTGGCTACGGGCGAGTCGTATATCCCTGTCGTGTTCTTTGATCCTCTCCTGCATAGATCTCCCTGTTTCCCCGATCTAGACTTTGCCGCACTCACAGGGAATCCTGTAGACAGCGCCATCTTGTTTAGCCGGGTTGACGGTGTCCTTTGGTCGCACTAAGTGTGACCGAAGTGTCGTGTCGGACTTGAAGACGGTGCGAATGCCTTGGTGTGCTAGGCAGCGGCGTAGAGACTCCAAAACTCCCTGGACATAAGGTAAAACGGCGGTGGATTTAAATTCCGCGACGGGCTCTCTTCTTGGGGTTGTTCGTGCCTTTGTGATCTTCTGTACAAAAGAGGAGGGATATCCGTTAGAAACAAGTACAGATGACAGATGTTTCGTCTCTCCAGCGATTACTGATGGTTTGGTCACGAGACGTTTAGCCCGGTCGTACAGACACTTCACAATACCGCGCTTTACTGACTGAGGGTGGTGTGAATCATACGCTAGGTACTGATCAGTATGTGTTGGTTATCTGAAGATACTGGTGGTAAGGCGGCCATCACGTTCTCTATAAACTGACGTGTCGTGATGTTGGGCGTGGGTGGTTGTGCCTGTTGAAGGATGGTGTTGACAGATCTCCTGACTGTGTCTGCTTGCTCTGCATCCACCATGGAGATCGAGAATAACAGCAAGATCGCCTTTCTCGACAGAGATAACCTATGGTATGCTAAGAATAATGATATAAGTCTTAGGTTCTAGAGTTTTTACATTTTTGAGAAATTCACGAAAAACCGTCGACAACCCGTGAAGCCGAAAAATTACAGAAATGAGGTCAAATTTCATGATCAGACAATCGAACGCGCGTGAAGGCACATAGCAAATAATAGTTTTCCTTAGTTTATAATTTTATTTATGAGGTATTGCTAAGCTGCTTTGATGATATTTTAGACTTACAATTGTAATTCCGAATTCCTGGAGAGCAAGGAAAGAGAAACGAAATTTCTAGACTTTGAAAATCAAAAATTCCATACCGTTTTCAAACATCTCAAAACATGCTCGGTATTATGTAGAATTCTTTCAAAATTCAGTTCTAGCAAGAACAAGAGTTGTTTGTGAACGTGATATAATTTTATTCTTGGAAAAAGTTATTTCTGAGGCGAGCGGCCCCATGCAAGTTGACCCAATTTGACCTTTCGAAGAGATTTTGTTGAATCAGGAAATGAAAACAATTCGACTAGCCTTAGCTCGCTTTCTGGGCAAACCATTGAAAAACCCTGCCATTTCCCATTACAACTACCCAGTAAACCTAAGAAGCCACGTGTCTCCTGACAGAGGTGGGGGGGGGGGGGGGGGGAGGGAGTCTGGACTCTATCCTATTGTATATTGCAAGCTCTATTGCGATTGATATTCATTCGCCTTCATCAATTCATTCAATTCAGTCGTGCTAAAAACTTACCCGAAACCTAAAATTTATCCTAGCTGTCTTCTATGGGCATTTAGAAGGAACAGGGTTTCATTGGAGCAGTAGGTTCTACATGTTAGACGAAAACTTTCTTTGTCAGAATGAGTGACTGAATATTATTATCCTGAGTGAATATTACTTTTGTTATTAATTATGTTATTAATTATTTTGCAATACAATACAAATTTCATTGTCAACTCCCCATGGGAGCTTTTCAGAGACAATAATAATGATAAAGATAATTTAAAAAATACTCAAAGATTATTGATAAACAATTATTGAAAAACTATTTACATATAAAATTTATCACATTAAAAATTGATTTAAGAGGAAGGCTTTCATTTTACGTTTAAAAATTTTATTTTATTATTAATTAAATACATCTCATAAACGCGCAGAACTTCTACTTAATTCACACACAAAAAAAACAAGCTGTGAGATGTATAATCATTTTTTTCTTAAATGATAAGCCAAATTTAATGAATACAAAGCCTACCATTAGTGGTCTTATTGTGTAGGCTTCTACTTCACTCACAAAAATACAAACTAGTAGATTTTTTTTTCACGTGATAAGCCAAACTTAATAAATACATAGCCTATCATTAGTGTTCTTCTCGCATAGGTTTTTTTTTATCTAAAAATTTCATCTGGCAACGTTAACTGAAATATTTAGCTGTATACATATTAAATGTATAATTTGCAGTATTTCAGTGTAAAATGAGTTGACTAGTCTACACGACTTCTGCTGTTCGTGATATATTTTTACATTTGCCATTCTCTGTTCGGTCACTCGACCTTTTTGTTACTTCACTGGTGTTCATGAAGGGTACTTCATGTTGTGTTATAAGGAGGAATTTTATTAGAGTAGAGCCGTAAGACCGTGCTATGGCAAAATTTTTAGAGGTCACAGGTGTGCATGATTTCCGCTGTTATCTGCATGTCGTTTCGTCGATGACACCTTTGTAATAATTTGCCATGTATTTACGCATCTTTTAGGCTCATTTCTATTGCAAGATATGCTTTTTAGTCTCCACGTTTTTCCCTTCGCTGGACAAAATATGAAATTTACCGTAAAAGTGTTGCTTACTTGCATTCTATATTGTGACACCGGACCCGGCTGTGATTACAGAACTGTTTGCAAGTACAGGAGGTTGATTCTTTTCACGGATATCATATTTGTCCTCGTAAGTTTTTTCTTCGAAGACACCGTAGCTTGGAGAAAGCTATACGTTTCTCCAGAAAAATTCTTATGTTTCCTGCAGCTATCTGATCGAGCTCATGTTTCTCGAGCTCTATGTATAGGTTTATCCCTCCTTTTGGTCGTTTGGGCACCACATCATTCAAATGTAGCTGTTTACGCGCAAGTCTGTTGACTGTTTTGCGCGTTGTATTTGCCACTGTTCGGCTTAGCTCAGGCAAGACCATGGTTTCGATCCTCCATGTGGATCTCATCAGTTGCCGGTATTTCTAAAATACTATTTACGTCTGTAGTTGCTAGCGGAACTCGTACATATGTGAGGATGTAAGACATTCTGCGGCTTGTACAAACTTGTAAAATGGCTAGCCTACACGACTTCTACGGTTCGTGACATTTGTACATTTGCCGTTCTTTGTTCGGTCACTCGACCTTTTTTTTCGCTTCACTCGTGTTTATGAAGGGCATTTCATGTTGTGTTAAAAGGAGGAATTTTAAGTCGAGTTGGGCCGTTAGACCGTGCTATGGCAATTTTTTAGAATTCATAGGTCTGCATGATTTCCTTTGTTATCTGCATGTGACTTCGTCGAGTTTGACACTTCGGTAATTTGCCATGTGTTTATGCATACCATTGTTTTGGCTCGTTTCTATTGCAAGATACAAGTATTTGCTTTCCAGGGACAAAATATGAAATTTACCGTGAACATGTTGCTTACTTGCATTCTATATTGTGATGCCAGGCCTGACTGTTTGATTAGAACACTTTGCAAGTAGTATGTTGCAATTGATTCTTATCACGGATATCCGATTTGCGTACGTTTTTCCTCGGAGACACCGTAGCTTTACTTCGAGAAAGCTATACGTTTCTCAAAAGACATTCTTTGGTTTCTTACAGCTATCTGATCGAGCTTATGTTTCTCGAGCTCGATGTATAGGTTTATTCCCCCTTTTGGTCGTTCTGGCACCACATGATTCAAATGTAACTGTTTACGAGCAAGTCTGTTGACGGTTTACCCTGGTCCCAGAGGTTTTTCTTGATGTTTCTCCTCATGAGAGAGCTGCAAAAGAGCCGCGGAGTTTCGCAGCTAGCTTGCGAGCAGGCTCACCTTTAAGTCACACGCGCGAGCGTCGATAAGTAAAGCGATCCGGCGGGAAGGAGTCTAGTGAAGTAGCCTGCGAACAGACTCCCGGCGAGGACGGAAAAAAATTCCGGCGAGCGCGAAACAGAAGAATTCGGAGAGCAAAGCGATCGGGAGCCTGTTCGCAGGCTACTAGTGAAGAGGCGCCAAGAAAGTGAGCCCGCCCTGATCTCTGTAACTTTTACATTTCTGCGTCGATCGTCTGAGCGAAGTGAAATACCATTGGTCGAAAAGCGGGAAAGGCGAGAAAACTGTCAATCTACCATGTTTGATGATGAGCGATTAAATCCCCATGGAGTCGGTAATTTACCGCACAATAAAAAACAAGTCGTCCACATTTGGAGTCAGAGGAAGAGTTGAGTGCGCGTATTATTGATGTTTTAACAAAGGTCCAGTCTATTTCTGGTTAAATTTCAAACTAAAGAGGGAGCAGGAAATAGCAGTTGAAAGTATGTTAATGAATCAAGACGTACTTGTCGTGTTGCCGACTGCACATGGGAAGAGTTAAATATTACAAACGTATGTGATTGTAAGCGGGGAACGAAACAACACATAGGCGTTTGCCCGTTTACCAGCATCGCCAAAGACCAGATTGCCAAAGCAAGATCACTTGGAATCAAAGTGTGTGTCCTTAATAGACATAAACTTTGACACTTTTTCTTCGACAAAACTTGATCAACAACGGATATCGCGCCTACATGTTGTTATGAAAAAGATTTACAATTTTCCCGAGAAATCTGAGCTGCCAAAGCTCATACTTCCGGTGAAAATCAATTGACTTTATTTTTTTCTGCGGTTTCCGGGCTGGAAATAAAAAAAAAATTGCAGAGATCAGAGCAAGCTCACTTTCTCGTCTCATAGCCTTCGAACGGGCTCCCGGCGAGGACGGAAAAAGATTTCGGCGAGCGCGAAACAGAAGAATTCGGAGAGCAAAGCGATCGGGGCGGGGACAGGGGAGCCTGTAGACTTTGTTTTTAATACAGCAAGAGCGGAGGCGGGTCTGTTATCTGAAGATGAATGTTTGGCACAGCAGAGTGCTAAGGGATGTAAAAAAAAAGAAAACATTTCGCTATTCTACCAAACAACTGCGGGCATGCTTGCTCTTATAAGGCCTTGCGGCATTGTTGTAAGTATGACCGAAATGTTTACAAGCGAATCTTACACCCAGGTATTTCTTTTTATCCTTAGAACATTTTGTAGCAATTTGGAGCATTTCAAGAGACTCAGGTACCTAGGGTACGATAGGGCTTGTGGCTTGATGCCTTTTTTGAAAAATCAAGCTCAAAATGGTAGTGCAGGGGCAAAGTTGTTAATAGATAATGTCCAATTTCTAGTAGACATTTTTCATGTCTCCAAACACACTGAGGATGTTTGTATGCCACCTGAAAATCCGAATTGTCTTTTTCACCCGCATCTGCCGAAGTTTGATGAAATCACGGGTGTGAATACTGAATCTTGCGAACAGGGATTTAAGCGATTAAATCAGTACTTTGAACTAACTCGTAAGATGACTCAGTTTAAGAGGAACGTGTTGTTCTGGTTTGTCAACCAACGCTTCAATACTGACTTGGAGGCAGAGTTAAAACGAAAGAAGTTGTTGTAAACAGGGACATTTTCTGTAGTAGCGTTATTGAAATCATTGGAGTACTAATTGTGATGTGTTATTATGCGTGCGAAGTGAAAATAAAAGGACATTCCTAACAGACATGTTGTTGCTTTTTGCACACTGCGCTATTAAAGAGGGAGGTATATTCACGTGTTATCACTTTTCTTGAGGTAAACGCTGAAAGACATTGTGTTGGTTTAATTCTGTTCTCTGTTTACGTGCGCTATCATTGATCTGGATTTTACAATCTCGTGCGACACTATTGTTCCTTTCATTCCTAACAAACTAAACTAGCGATTTCAAAATCAGGAAAATTAGTTAATTAGTAAAGTCATTCTCGTGTTATCACAAATATCGTGAGTCCCTTGTAAAAAAGGTAACTTTTTAAAACACACTGATTATAAATCAGTTCATCTTGCTTAACCAGAGATTACGAAGGTTTAATTATTGCAAACCAATATTAATGCATGTTAAATTCCCTTGGGGCCTCAGTATCTAGTTCTGTCATTTATGAAACGGTTTATTAATGCATGATCGTCTTGAGACTCTGAAAGGAAACATTCGTTGCATAAGGATCAAAAGTAAAGTCGTGGTATTGATCGGCCACACACATGGACAACGGATTAGTACTGTCAGTTGACAGTGTGTTAGAAGCCACCTTGAAAAACAGCAACGCTTCGTTTATAAAGATTTCAAGGAAGGAATTTCTGTCAATCCAAAAACGTTTCATTCGCATGCGAAGTATGGTGTACAAGAGTGAAGAGTTAGAACTCGCTTGCGGAGAAAGTGAAGTGATGTATCACAGTCTTTGCTATATAAGGGCCAACAACAAGCCAACGCAATACTATGCTGCAAGTACGACTTTCCGCGTCCCACCGTCAGAATTTTTGGGAGATAAGGAAGAATGCCAGATTCTACAATGGTTTATCACCCATAAAGGCAAATTCCTGAGAGAACAAAATACACTATCAAATCTGAATGGAATGAACTTATCAGATGCAGAGCTGAAAGAAGTGGAAGCGTGTTCAAAGGTTTTCGAGCAACAACAAGACCATGATGTAGAACTTTCTGCCCAAATTAATGATGTTGAACTGCCCTCATTTAATTTAGGATTTACCTTTCTATCTTTCTAATTTAGCAAACTTATTGTGAGGACAACTGAATCTTGAAAACAGGGGTTTGAGCGATCCAAAAAGTATTTTGACCTTACACAAAATATTACTCAACGTCTTGTTCTAGCTTGTCAAAAATGTTATAATACTTGACTTTGAGGTGGAGTTAACGCAAAAGAAGTTGTTGTAAACGGTGACATTTTCTACAGTTCTCTTTATGCAATTATTTGAGACCTTATGTTTAGGTCTTTTTAGGCGGACGAAGTGAAAATTAAAGGGCATTGTTAATACACATGTTATTGCTTTTTGCACGCCGCAATATTAAAGAGGGAGGTATTCTCACGCGTGTTCGCTCACAATATTTCTAGCGCGACAGTCTTCAAGAACGAGGATTTTACACGCGTTTGTGATCGCATTTCTAGTGCCACACGCTTAAAGACCGTGAGTTATGCTCCGCACGCTTAAAGAACGAGGATCATACACCAAGCGCTTAAAGAACGAGGCAGCACACATTTGTGATGATTATGGATTTTATATAAATATACATTTGTGATGATTATGGTTTTTATATGAAATATCACGATAATATCACCAAAATCACACACATTTGTGATCGCATTTCTAGCGCCACACGCTTAAAGACCGTGAGTTATGCTCCGCATGCTTAAAGAATGAGGATCATACACCAAGCGCTTAAAGAACGAGGCAGCACACATTTGTGAGGATTATGGTTTTTATATTAAATATCATGATAATATCACCAAAATCTCACAGTTAATTTGATATTTTGATATATCAAAATATCATGATAATATCAAAATATCACTGTGAGATGGCATACGAAAGATACATCAACAAGCATTTGATAATATCAAAATATCATGATAATATCAACATTGCAAAATCTCGGAATCTCACAGTTTGATATTTTGATATATCAAAATATCATGATAATATCAAAATATCACCGTGAGATGGCATACAAAAGATATATCAACAATCATTTGATAATATCAAAATAATATCATGAAAATATCCAGGTCTCAAAATCTCAAAATGTTACAGTTAATTTGATATTTTGATATAGTTATCATGATAATATCAAAATCTCAAAATCTCAAAATCTCATAGTTAATTTGATATTTTGATATTCTGCAATCCCGCACCTTAGTGCTCGGTACTTGCAAACAGTTCTAATCGAGCTAATCAAATAGCCGGGCCGGGCGTCATAATATAGAGTGCAAGTAAGCAACATGTTCACGGAATATTTCAAACACTTTGTCCCTCCAGAGCCAATACTTAGAGAGCTTAAAACATATTTTGCAATACTGAAATGAGCCTAAGGAAATAATAAGCCCATGATAGAGGTGTCAAACTCTGCGAAGCGACAAGGAGGTAACAGCGTAAAGTCCAGAAACCATGCCTTTGACCTCTAAATAAATTGCTATAGCACAGCCAAACGGCTCCACTCCACTAGCTTCTACTTAAAATTCCTCCTCGTAACAGAGCATAAAGTACCCTTCAGAATCACTTGTAAAATAACGAGAGGTCGAGAGACCGAAACTTAAAAGACAACGGCAAATGCACTATTGTAACGAACCGTTGGAGTCGTATAATTTTACAAAGATCTGTCAAATATTCATCTCAAAGATGTCAACAATCAGCGATTTAACCAGTCATATCATGATACCAGGAGCAGGCTCCCTCGCTTCGTTCGGGTTCACCGGGAGCCGCTATTCGCAGGCTACTCGTCTCGCGGCTTCACCGCTCGATTTCGCGCTCGCGGCTACGCCGCGCGCACTTGTGCTCCAACTGAGCCTGCTCGCAGGCTACTTCGTGGCACTTTCAGGCTTTCTTTCGGCTCTCTCATGTGGAGAAAACCAAGAAGAGAGAATAATCAAGAAAAACCTCAGGGACCAGGGTATTGACTGTTTTGCGTGTTGTATGTCATTGTTCGGCTTAGTTCAACATAAGACATAAAAACCTATCTTGCAACAGAAATGAGGCCAAAACATGCACAAACACATGACAAATTACAGAGGCGTCAAACTATGCAGATAACATCAGAAATCATGCAGACCTATGACCTCTAAAAAGTCACGGCTCAACTCTACTTAAAATTCCTCCTTATAACACATCATGAAGATCCCTTCATAGATACAAGTGAAGCAACAAAAAGGGCGAGGGACCGAACAGAGAACGGCAAATGTACAAATGTCACGAACCGTAGAAGTCGTGTAAGGCTTGAACTTCAGACGTACAGAGAAATACCAGCAACTGATGAGATCCACATGGAGGATCAAAAGCATGGTCTTGCCTGAGTCAAGCCGAACACTAGTAGTAAATACAACACGCAAAACAGTCAATAGACTTGCGCGTAAACTTACTTTTACGTGGCGAATAAATTGTAATTATCGGTAATTGTTGACAGAGGGTCCCCTATACTTTTTTCGTGACGCGTGAATGGGCATTTTTGCTTTGCGTGAAACGTGAATTAGGATTTATTTTTTCCGTGATTCGTGAAAATATCTTATCTACACTTTTCCGTCCTCGGGAAACTGGTTTTTGATTTTTTTCATGATCCGTGAAATATGCATTTACTTGCGCCTGATTTGTGAACCAGCGACTTTTGCGGGAATAATTTTTCACTTTTTTGGAGATTTTAGCGTCATAAAGCTCGTAAGCTTGTTCAGAAGTGTTTTTAAAAGTTAGGCTAGCGTCTTAGCTCTACAGACAAAACGGTTACAGAAAGTTTCCTAGCTACTCTAGGTTACGCATTGAAGAGAGTGCCACTCAATTCTGTGGTTTGTGCGTCGATAGTTTTTAGCAATATGAAAGCTGGTTAATTATTATTACGGTAGTCCACAGTTTATGTTTATGTTCAGAGTTAATGTGCTTCGCGTAGGCAGGCATTCATTAAAGGGACACCATGTACTTGAGCGCAAAACAATGTGGTGATGTTTTTGTGTTTCGTCATTAAAAAAATCTTTAACATGATTGTCGAACTTGTTTTCAAATATTCACAAGGTTTATTTCTAATTTTTAAAGGTATGCAAACCAGAGATGATTGTATATTGTAAGGTCGATTAAAGGAACAATAATGTGACCATAGTGTACGCAACCCGGCACACAGTTTCTCTCTGTGTGTTTCTTTTTGTGTGTGTAGTGGGGGGGGGGGGGGGGGGGAGGGGGGTTAAGCAAGAGACCATAGGTTAAGGGATAAGGGGGGGGGTAGGGGCTATAAAAGAAACCCTTGGTATCTGGATAGGGGTAGGGGGCTATACAAAGAGACAGTAGTCTCAAGTTATTTTAGTGGGTCACTTATATGTATAATAGTTTTGACCACTTCCCTAAGTGTCACCTTTCTCTGGCTTGTGCAATATTTTTGCAGGACCTGGATCCATGTCTTGGATCTAAAGCATTCTCTGGGTATCTATTAAGTTTTGTATTAAATATTTATAATGAAAAGAGGCAAGAAGTGTAAGGAACTAATTGAACTGAAAAATAGACCCATATCGATGTCACGCAATCTTTACATCTAAGTGATCACCTGCCGCAAATACATCTGCGTGGCTATTTTTGTTTTGCTCTGGCTCATTTCTTAATTTTCTTCCTTACTAGCATACAATGTTTTCGTTTTGGTTTTTTGTAACTTTTTTATTTGTAATCACAAGCCTATTTCGAAGGAGAGTTCTTTGTATGCAATAAGTTGAATACTTACTTTTCCCATTTTCTACTAACTGTGCAAGAAACTAGAAATCCTATCTAGTTTTAGCTCCAAAAGTCAAATGCTTAAGCAGGTCCATTCCTAATGATTTCCTAAAGCTAGATTAAAGGGAATAGTAATATATACCTGAAAAAGGGCTAGTTACTGGCCGCAAGGCGAGTTTTTGTAATTTGTATTAATTGTATTTACCAATTTGCCCATGGCAGGTGAACACCCAAATAGGTCCCCTTCGTGGTGCATCTAACTTTTTAGGAATTATGTTCAACAAGATACCTTTTGATGCAGAAGTGGACGCATGCTATTATATAATTCTCTAAAACTGTCCCTTTGGAAACTGAAAATGATTTACTTTTGGGTTCGCACAAGACATATTTCTTTTCGTACGAGGAAAGAGCACGTAAAACTGTTTTGAGAGTTGCCATCGAGAGAGATCTAAGTTTAAAACAGATAATTACCCAGCGCGAATAGATTTGTGGCAAACGGTTTCTTTACCTCTGAAAAAGTTCTAAATATAGAATTCTCACGGGGTTCGAGCTATTATCTTTCAAAATCGAACTTTTCGATCGCTCGCCCGATAAGCGAAGCTAGCACGTGCGAGGCTCCTAACTTTTTCTTAAATTCGGCAAACCTTATTACGCCAACAAACTCCTCTGGATTAAAATCTTTACAACTTGACAAAAATATGTGCAGGAAAATGAGTTTAGGTCTTTTGAGGTGTATTGTATAACCTTGAGCACTCACTATGAAAAAAAAAAAAAAACACTTTAAAAATCAAACATTATTTACAATTCGGCATCCCGGGTAATTAGGACGCATGTGTTTACTTGTGCCGAAATTGAATCATTTGCTCTGCGTCATCGGCTGAAAAATTGGAAGATGGAGAGACATTGCTCGCTTCAGCGGCTAGTTGGTGGCCAATGCAGTCAAGACCCTCGAAGCACTAGAGTCCAAGATTTAGTTCCCTTGCTAACTTGTAAAAAAAATATATCACGCCACAAAAGCTCTGTCAGATAGACTTTCTTCTTAGAATCCATCTCACTAACATGCTGCAGGGGAAATATAATATATAGATTTAGGCAAGCCTAGAAGCGGAGCTCCTCAGTTATTTTTTGGAATGTTGTTACTAATGAAAATAATCGAACATGTATGTGCGGTAAATTGCGAACGATTTAATAGTTTCAGCCGGAAATAGGATTAGATCATTTGTTTTCAAAATCTTCCATCCCCCCCTCACCCCCCGTCCTTTAATAAAAAATGGAAAGGAAAACATTTTGTTTTCACTCACTTTAAATTCAACGATAACACAAGGGTGGGGTAGGGGACCAGGGGGAGTGAATAGGGTGTGATTACGAACTCTTAGCTATTTTCCACTACCCACTGAGCTGAGCAATAGCTGAGTGGGCTAAGGAGAAAAACGAGAAGTTGTCCCATTTTAACTTGAAAAAAAAGGTATTTTGAGCGAAAGCAATTGAGCGAATTGCCGTATTAAATATTTGGAACAAAAGACATGAAAAAGTCTTGTGTATGTTTATATCATGATGGAAAATCTTAATTAAACTGTTACAGTGGCCATGTTACGAACCGTTAAATGCATTGCGTGCAACATCAACAAGAAAAAGAAATTGTTTGCATAGGACCGGAAAACTTCTTTCCCCTTCCCCCGTCAGAAAAAAAATTAATCACCCGGGCCCCGTTTCTCGAAAGCCCCGGAAACTTTTCGGGCCCGGAAAGCCATAGTAAAATCTCGAACCCTACGATTACAGAGCTGTTTTATTCACATTTTCTTAACATGAACATAGGTTTCCTTCATACAAGAAGTTTCAGGGGTATACACTTCTCCGTTTTTAGATACGGATGAACTAAGAATGGCTTTACGGGCCCGAAAAGTTTCCGGTAAATTATCGGGCCCGGTAAATCATCCGGTAAGTTCCCGTAAACTTTTCGGGCTTTTCTCGAAGCTCCCGTTATTTTTGATCCCGTTAATTTTCCGGTAACTTGCACAATAATTCACGGGAGGTCGTGACCTCCCGTAAAGTTACCGGGAAGTCACAAATGTTGCAAAACCAAACAAAATGGCGGTCGGGGGCGGACTTTTTTGTTTCACGGTCTTATCAAAGACGCCCCTTTCTAGCCGATATGGCTGACTGCGAAGTCATTAAACGATTTCGGTTCTCACGAGCAAGAATAGAGTAGCTTGTTGAGGAGCTTAAGGAGGAATTGGAGAGAAACAAGGCGAGAAGCTGCCCGCTGGCTCCGGAAACCCACGTAAATATAATTGTCGTTGTTTAATTTTTACAGTTTGAATGCGTTTGCATGGAAGCGCTATATAACTGTGAAGTTCTATTTTATTATTTTTCAAAACTAACAAAGGGCGGGAAAAAAATTAATGAATAGATAAACACTGTCGTGTAAATGCCGATCACTCGCCACGCGTTTTCGAAACGGCTTCTTTGTATGAACATAAAAATTGGTTCCTGTCACGCAAACCTGATCTTACTGCAAGCCAAACCTGTTTCCTGTGTTTTAATTGCAGATTTTTTGTTTTTTTAAAACTATTTTTGGAGAAAGAAATTAGAAAACAGACATTCTACAAAAAGTAAACATAATAGAGCGATCGCGAAGAGTCACATTAGGCGCGGTGCACAAATGCTGACAAATGTTGGTTATGGCATTTCTAGCTAGATGAAACACGAAGAAGCGTACTGTATTCACGATAGATAAACAAGAATAAAGAACAGGCCCCAGGGGCCTGTTTCTCGAAAGCTCCCGTAAATACCGGGCCCGATAACTTACCGGGCCGGTTAACGGGAAACTTTACCGGGCCCGAAATAGCGTTTTTCGAAGCACGCGTAAATCTTCCCGGTACTTACCGGGCCTGATAAAATAGCGGGTTGTTACCAATCTCTAGCGCGCGCTTCACGCTCGTTCGCGAGAGAAGGAGAAAGACTTGGAACTGTACGTATTCGACGCATTCGATTCTGATCGATTCTGTTGTTGTTGCGACTGTGATGCTTTTTGAAGAACACTGCGAAGTTTAACTTCGAAGTTATCGTTGTGTCAAAGGAGAGCAACTGAGAGAGATCGTCATTTTGCATGGTCATATTATTTGAAAGTGATGATCAATTGCCTTTTGTAGCTCGACGCGAAGACTTCGATCGACAATCTTGCTCTTTTCTAGGAGTCTTGTCATTTTCCGTGATTCATTCTCATTCAAAATGTTCACAGAGCAATCAAACAAGATCTGCGGACCGCCGAGGAAACATTATGAACTTGAGAACTTGAAATTTAGCTACAAACACTTATTTCAGTAATTTATACTGATACGAATTTCGCTTAAGTAAGTGTACAGAATATTGGGAATAAGGAAGGATCTTACAAAAATTTTAAGTGTGATTTAATCGTTTTCTCCCGCAAACATCAAGCGTAATTTTCACTGATCCCAAATCGACTGTTCTAGCTTAAAGCAAGCTAAGATCAATAGAAATGCGACTGAAACAATTATGTGATTGGGGAGAATAATTTTAATGTTCTTTATTCTCATTTATCTATCGTGAATACAGTACGCTTCGTGTTTCATCTAGCTAGAAATGCTATAACCAACATTTGTCAGCATTTGTGCACCGCGCCTAATGCGACTCTTCGCGATCGATCTATTATGTTTACTTTTTGTAGAATGTCTGTTTTCTAATTTCTTTTCCAAAAATAGTAAAAAAAAGAAATCTGCAATTAAAACACAGGAAACAGGTTTGGCTTGCAGTAAGATCAGGTTTGCGTGACAGGAACCCATTTTGATGTTCATACAAAGAAGCCTTATAAAATAAAACTTCACAGTTATATAGCGCTTCCATGCAAACGCCTTCAAACTGTAAAAAACAACAACAACAACAACAATTATGTTTACGTCGGCTTCCGGAGCCAGCGGGCAGCTTCTCGCCGTGCTTCTCTCCAATTCCTCCTTTAGCTCCTCAACGAGCCACTCTATTCTTGCTCGTGAGAGCCGAAATCGTTCAATGATTTCCCAGTCAGCCACATCGGCTAGAAAGGGGCATCTTTGAAACAAAAAAGTCCGCCCCCGGCCGCCATTTTGTTTGGTTTTGCAACATTTGTGACTTCCCGGTAACTTTACGGGAGGTTACGTCCTCCCGTAAATTACCGGGCAAGTTACCGGAAAAATTAACGGGATCGAAAATAACGGGAGCTTCGAGAAACACCCGAAAAGTTTACGGGGACTTACCGGGTGACTTACCGGGCCCGATAGTTTACTGGGTCTTTCGAGAAACAGGCCCCTGGTATTTACGGGAGCTTTCGAGAAACAGGCCCCTAGTCCGGAAGTAATGAAGGAAAGATTGCGTCACGCTCACTAGACCGAGATTTGTGTCTTGCACTTGGGAATTTTTTTTTTATTACACAAGAAACTAAATGAATATCAAGAGGTTGCTCACTGAGATCTAGAGGTAGATATTGCAACATATGGATTGATTTTCCGGAAAAGTGTTGCACAAGCTTAGCCTGGAGCCGGCGTACAAGCTCGATGGCAAGATATGACCCTAAATTATAAAGCGCGGCAACAAGAAAGCAATGGAAAAATTAACCGAGAACATCAAAATTATTTGCCTTCGAACACCTATTTGGAAGGTAAGCTGTCATCGGAGTATTATCTCGGGTTTACTGGGTAGTTGTAATGGGAAATGGCGGGGTTTTTCAATGGTTTGCCCAGAAAGCGAGCTAAGGCTAGTCGAATTGTTTTCATTCCCTGATTAAACAAAATCTCTTCGAAAGGTCAAATTGGGTCAACTTGCATGGGGCCGCTCGCCTCAGAAATAACTTTTGCCAAGAAAAAATTATATCACGTTCACAAACAACTCTTGTGCTTGCTAGAATTGAATTTTGAAAGAATTCTACATAATACCGAGTATGTTTTGAGATGTTTGAAAACGGTATGGAATTTTTGATTTTCAAAGTCTAGAAATTTCGGTTCTCTTCGCTTGGTCTCCAGGAATTTGGAATTAAATTACAATTGTAAGTCTAAAATATCATCAAAGCAGCTTAGCAATACCTCATAAATAAAATTATAAACTAAGGAAAGCCATAATTTGCTACGCACCTTCACGCGAGTTCGATTGTCTGATCATGAAATTTGACCTCATTTCTGTGATTTTTCGGCTTCAAGGGTTGTCGACGGTTTTTCGTAATTTTCTCAAAAATGTAAAAACTTTAGAACCTAAAACTTATATCACGATTCTTAGCATACCATAGGTTAGCTCTGGATGAAATATCAAGGGGTCCATTTTTCCGACCTCGTGCCGCCCCTGACGCGGTGGTTAGGGAGAGTGGCTCTTAAACTTTACTAAATTCCACACATGGAAACTTATTTTTATATGGAGCACGCAAGAAAGGCTTGCATTACACCTTGTCCAAATTTGGTAACTGAGTCACAAAAGTATCACGTAATTTCTGAGAAAAAAAGGCACATCTGGAGTGTTATTATGCGAAGAAACACTTTACCTGTTGGTGAATTATTTTGTCGAGATTTTGACATGAAAGCAAGAGAAAGACTTACAACTTAATTGGGGGAAATACGATACTGTCTTCAGAAAGTGATCTTCTTTGAAGTCTTTAAACTTTTCTTGCCACAAGATCGGTCTTTCACCTGTTTTGGAGATGCCTTTAGCTCGCGCTTCGTACAAGCCACAAACGCACAAGATATAACTGTGTTAAAGCGCTGTTGGCTAAGAACCTCAGACACTGCTATTTGTGCTTTTAGAAACGTTTCCGGACCTTCTTCTGGGCTTGCCATTTTCTCGGATTTTTTGCATAACAGCTTGAAATAACCTTGTTTGGTTTGCCTTGTGGCCCTTCAGTGGTAGCATCACAACTTGAATCGTGATTCTCTAAACCGCTGATGTATCACAGGATTATAGTGCTGTTTAGATGGATTATTGCTCCTTCCTCATGCCATCTCGTCGAATTCAGGAAAAAGATCCAGAAACACATAACGGTGTTCTTCGCACAACAACACTGGTCTACACTACGATATCAATGTAAACCATAACTATTTTTTCTCAGAAATACCGCAATTTTCCGTACTTTTGTGATTCAGTCCGCAAATTTAGATAAGCTGTAATACAAGTTTCATTGCGTGATCTATATGAAAATAACTTTCCATGTCTGGAATTTAATAAGGTTTAAGACAATCGCAAAATAACATATTTCACTTTGTTTGTTTTAATTTTTGTCGTGAAACGTTGATCGAGAACAGTTTTGTCTAGCGTATTATATATAGAAAATAGCCCCACGAAAATAAACGCGCTGATTTTTCTGTAACTCAATAGAAACACAAAACAGTAAGTTATCGGTAACTTTTCATACCATTGGGGCCTCGATTTATGATTAACGAAGTGTCGAGGGACTGGAGAAATTGGTTCGTTTTATCAAATAGTGACAGACCTCGTCGTAACGAATTTGCGGAAAAACAACCAGAAACGTGCGTTATATCGAGGTATAGTTAATAATTGTTTGTAACGCAGTTACGAGTTGACTACCCAGCATTTCCGCTACTGTACGACGAAATAACATTTTTGCATGCTTTAACGTCTGTAGACACTGTACACTGTACATAGCTAGAGCACTGGAAAAATTGTACAAGTTATACCCCTCTCTACAGCACGTACTGGATTAATGATGTATAGCCAAGCGTGTTCTCAGACCGCGAGGTCCATTTTGTGCATAACTTAACTAAACAACAGATCAAAGGGCTCTGAGAGCCAGGTAATTTATTTAATGGTAATGGACAATTTTATTGTACCTGTTATTGCTGGTCATATGAACCAAAGGGGAAATAAAAGATGACTATTATGATAGTATTCAAGTAACAAACCACAGGGGTGGGGGTTAATGGACATGCTCCCTGGGAAAAATTTAAATTTTCAGAAAGTCAGAAATGGTATTTTGGGGGGTAATGGGATACTTTGCCCCATTATTCATGCCGTTGTAGTAAACTTTATAGTAATTACTTCGGGGTGACCTCCCATTCAGAGCCTATTTTTTGGCTAATGTCCCCTGCTTTTAAGCCCAATTTTTTTTTACGAGCGGCCCCCCTTCCCTAAATCCCCGGAGCATCCCCATGCGTCATAAAAAATGTGCAGTGTCTTAGGATTAGAAAAGTAGGGTGGAATGTTGTGTGGTTGTTTTGGTATAATTGCCACATTCACATAAATAATTGAAGTTTTAAAACACAAGATAACTTTATTTCAAAATGAGATAAAATCATGAACTGCAAAATAGCAATTGAAACTGAGTAGTGTTATAATCTGAGATACAGGTGGATTATGATGCATCCTGTCTTGATACGGTGCTTCTCATGCTGATTATTTACAAGCAAGTAGTTAATTATTGTTCATTAAAACTAACCCAATCGGCAAAGTAACAATAACAATGTTAGGAATGACATGAGGGCAGTAGAACTTTCTTTTGAAATTCAGGAAAAAGATCAAGTTCTGAAAGATACTAAGAAAGAAAGTAAAATATTTGATTGTTTGTTTTGTCATTAAAGTGCTACTGTGACCAAAAATCAATTCTACTTTTTCTTTGTATTTCAAAACTATATAACTGAACCACTAAGTGACCGAAGTCTTAAGCCTTCATTTCAAAAAGACACCTGTTTATTTTGACTGAAATTTTCCTAATTAATGGTCCGTCATTACTAACTTTAAAACCTTGAGAGAGCTGGATCGAGAATAAGATGGCGTCAAAGACCCACTAGTTTAAAAATGCAATGCGTGTGCACGCGCCTAAATTAATATGCAGCACGTGAGACTTTTAAACTCGTGTTTTGCATGTACAATAAGCTGCGTTTACACGCTGCAATTTTAAGCTAGTGAGTCTTTGACGTCATCTTATCCTCGATCCAACTCTCTGATCATGAGGTCCAATTGGTTAGTCTTGAATGTGAAATGGCGGACCATGAAATCCTAAACTTGCAATCAAAGAAAACAGCCTTTGAATAATTTAAAATTCGAAGGCCAAGATTTTACCCGTCAGGTGTCAAACAAACACGCTTTTAAAATCTGAAGGAAAAAGGGAAGTGATTTTTTTGATCATAGTAGCACTTTAAGACTTGCCATTATGCTTAATTTTATATATATGGTAATGAAAAAGTTACCATCTTTCCAACAATGAAAGATTAACAATAACAATAGCATTAATAAATAAAAAGCAACAGTAACAATAACAATGGGAGAACTACCTGTGCAGGTTCTCTGGTAATTGACCATTATCAAGTTCAATGCATTTCTTTCCATAAAGAATATTAAACGATATAAACAAGACATAAATTGCAAAAAAGTTTTGTTAAATTCTCTTTTTTGTGCAAAGAATGCACCAAATGAACTTTTAACCATTGTGGCGACATGAAAACGTTGCCTTGCTTTCATCAGCAAAACAGTAATCATAACATGTGCAGAGTGCCATAACCTGCCATATCTTTTGATGTTCCACGGTTCTGTCGTTTGTGTGAATGTCACTAAGTACCACCAAGTTCAATGGATTGTACAATTTTTTCGTCCACGAGAACTTGAAAAGAAAATATTTTTCAGCAGATTGTAAAGTCATTTGTAAAGCTGATTGTAAAGCAGTTGATACGAGCGAGCCCCAAGTCTGGATCGAAACTGGTGGAGCTCGGGCATTGTTTTAGTGTGACTATCTTGGCCGCTATTATTAATGTGTGCGTTGTATGTTGAAGAGCTCCAAAGGAAAAGCACAATAGTAAAGTAATGCTAGCTTATTACCGTAAATCCTCGGATTAGCGCCCGGGGCGGTTATTTCAAATTTACGAGAAGATGGTGGGCGCTTATTCGAGGCGGGCGCTTATTTAATTTTTCCCAAATCGTGGCCTGACATGATCATTTTTGAAATACTTCATCTGCGCGTAAACAACAACATAAGCTGTTTATCGACATAAAAAGCTGATCCTTAAGTTTAAATCGCGGCACCGTTAGTACTTAACGTGTTCTGAACTGATACAATGTACAAATCTAATACTACACGACGAAAATTTTACATCCTTTGTTGGCTCAGTACTCGTCCACAAAATGGGCGATGGTGGGGGGAGGGGGACGCTTATTCGAGGGGAGGCGCTTATTTCAAATTTTGGCCGATAGGAGGGGCGCTTATTCGAATTGGGCGCTTATTCGAGGGGGGCGCTAATTCGAGGATTTATGGTACATGAAATTTTTGCGACACGTTTATTTCGCGATTTTGAAGTGTGCATATTTCGCGGCACTTAAATTCCACGCCGATTTTGCGAAAATGTTGTATTTTGAATCACTTATAAACTAACGCACAATTTATTTCCCTGGCAATGTTACTTAAAGATGTTGAATTTTGTAAACTGACTTTATCAAAGGTATACAATAACGTCAAAATTAACAAACACGCAACGGTGGAACTATTTGTCAACACTAACATAATGTGAGTCACTTAATTTTCACGTCATGTTATGTTCGCGACACTTATTATTCGCGTCACTTTAATTTCGCTTTTTTTTTATTGCGAAATTCGCGAAATTAACATGTAGCGAAAATTTCATGTAATATGGTACGTCATTCTTGTTTTCTTTTGTGGCTTCAATTTTCGACGTTTTGGAGTTTTCTTTGAACTGGTTTTTCACTCTGATTGCATTCGACAAAAGAGGGAACGTAGTCCCAATGCAGACTGGAGTGAGATTTGTCTGGCCGGGCGAAAATTTTTTGTTACAATAACTGTCCAATTTGTCGCGCGCTGATTGGCTCATTTTTATCATCAATAAGAGTACAGACGGTTAAAATTTTAATTTATGCAAGCTTTCAAGTTCAACTTTCAGCTGTCAAACTGTCAACTTTTTAACCAATGAGATTTTATGGATTTTTTAAGTAGCCAATCAAAAAGCGAGAAAAGCTATTGACAATGTTCGCGTCATTTTGAATAAAATTCACTTATCTTTGTTTACGGCAAGTTTACGGCGTCTTTTCCCCTCATTTATTCCCAGCATTTGACCATTTTGGGGTCTTGTTATTGTCAAAAACAAATTGACGCCAGTTTTTTTTATGCGTCTGTCCTCTTATTGGTGATAAATTTCGTCATAACATTGTCAAAGTTTACTGCCGAACCACTTTGACAATGTTATAACGCAATTTATCATCAATAAGAGGACAGACGCTTAAAAAACTGACGTCAATTTGTTAAACATCATCGGAAAGCATGTGTATACGAGACGATTTACTTTTTCGATCGTTGGCGATCGCACGTTTGTATTAGTTTTGATTCTGGAGCGCGCGTGGCTTGTTTGGTCAGGATGCGAGATGACGTGCTTTTGGTACATAACTGGGACAACAATGATATATTCTGTCCACGAACAGGACTTTGGGGACCGATCGTTTATTACGTCCCAGGGGACTCGATGGTTTTCAGAAAAGCGAACCTCCCAAAATATTTTCAGATAAAAATTATACCCCCTTCCAAATTCCTATTTTTAAAATGTACCCCCCCCCCCCTCCTTCCGTTTCCTTTCGAAGCTTCTGTGCTAGGGTAAAAAACAAAGTGAAACACTTTACCCTTACAACAACTCAGAGAGATGTAATGGCAGTTGGTGTAGATGCAGGACGCAGAATATATCTTTCGGAACTACGAAAAGAAACATATAGAGCACATTTCAGGGTACCTTGAAAGAGCGGCAGATAAACGAGATTTTGCAAAAATGTCAGAGGCAGGGTCCGTACGGTTCCGCAAATGATCCCGGCTCGCAAATGATCCCCATACCACAAATGATCCTCAAATTGTACCGCAAATGATCCAAGGACCGGAAATGATCCCCAGACTGTACCATAAATGATCCCGGACCGGAAATGGTCGCCTCGCCATAAAATTTGGAAATGTGAGGACTCAGGAATTTGAACAGTGGATTTTAAATTTATGTAATCGCCTTTTTTATGACTGTGAAACTCAGAAAACAGTGAACATTTGGATTTGATTCCAAAAGGTTAATTTGGTACTGAACCAATCACTATAAAGTTGAGGACACGCGAGAAAACCTCAAAACCACAACTAGTAGGCCACGTTCGATACTGATCAATATTCTAACATCGATCCGAGGCTTTAAGGTCCGGTAATACGGGCAACATTTTCCTTCAACTTGTCTCGCAACATTGTTGCATTGCAAGTTGAAACACATTGTTGCGCGTATTACCACGTTTGTGACCAACTTGTCTCGCAGCAAAATACAGTGTTGTAAGTCTGCAGAATTTTACAGGTATAATTGCTTAATCGTGTGTAAATAAAGATGGCGCCTTCTTTAATATAATTTAGCATTTCGACGAAGTTCCACTTCGACTTCTGGCCGTCATTTTCTCCTTAATTTTCCGTGCCAGCGAGGTTCTCTCAGTATGAAACTCAGTGTCGTTTCAGGTAGCTAGGCGAACAGTTGTATTTTTGCGACAGTTCTTCCGAGCCTTTTGCCTTTTTTCCTGCTTGTTTTGAAGGGACAAACGAGGTGTCCCAAAGACTATGATAGCCTTCGAGGTCTTTGTAAAGGACAAAGTTATGACTTTCCGAGAGTTACTGGTCTACTTCTAATTCAGGCTCGCCTTCACCGTCCGCCTTGTTTTTTATTATTATTATTATTATTATTTGCCGCGCTTCGCGGCATTTACAGCCAATCACAAGCGTTGAATTCAAATTTGTTGCGAGACAAGTTGTAGCTTCAGTGGTAATACGAGCAGCAAAATTAAAATTTGTTCCAGAAAGTAGAACTCAAGTCTACTTTTCGCAACATGTTGCCTCAACTTGCAACACTGTATTTTGCTGCGAGACAAGTTGGTCACAAATGATAGGAGGGGGTAGGCTTCTAGAGAAACTATGGTGCTGCGTCGGTGGGGAGTATCACAAGATAATTTGGTTTTATCAACTGGGTTGATAATGTGAATTGGCCACCGTAAAGAGATTCGAAAGCTGACGTTTCGAGCGCTAGCCCTTCGGATTCGCTCCAGTTGATAAAACCAACTTATCTTTAAAAATTATATCCAACGTTACGAAATCCTGAGTTTGAAGTTTGTAGTTTAGCTGGATCCTTCCCTGAATGACTTTATTGGGTCCGGGCCTGAGATGTATCATAACTCAGGATGTTCACTATATCCTCAAATTTGGAGACAACTGCGAATTCCCAAGTGGATTGACTACATTTTTACTACGGTAACTAGCACGAAGGAATGTTAGAGACTTTCGTAAGGACGCAAGTAGATGTAGTGTACAGGGAAATGTCCTAAGCGGTTAATTAGATGACAGAGTCATCTTCGAAGATTCATGTTTCTTTTTGCAGAGCGTTCCCTAAACGAAAAATTTATGCAGTCGACACATGTCAATTTAGTATTTTGCGAAGTGAGAGAAACGTTTTTTATTGCTGCTTTTATGCCTGAGGTGCTTGTCTTTTCTTCATCTAGGATAATTAAGAAAATATGTATCTATCCATAGACTTTTCATGGAGTCCACGCCATTCCTAATTTTTGCGGTGGAATCAGTTCCTGTCCCGGGATCGTTTGCGGTACAATTTGGGGATCATTCGCGGTACGGGGATCATTTGCGGGCCGGGATCATTTGCGGGGCCGTACAGGTTCCACATTGCATCAAAAACGGGACTGGGGCGGTGATTGCTGATCATCTGATACAGTGCGCTCATTAACCCGGGCAATATTTGTTCCCTACTCGAGAAAATGTTTCTGTCTCAATACCTACTCTCGCTTCAAGAACTGCTAGCGAGAAATGTTCCTTTATTACTGGATGCAGTTATAAAACATCTAAGACTGCCGTTGTTGTGTCATAAAATTTGACCCCTCTCACTTTTCTTACCGTGGAGGCGCGGTGGCCTCATGGTTAGTGCGCTCGTACCCGGTTCGAGCGGTCTGGGTTCGATTTCTGGCTGGGGACACTGTGTTGCGTTCTTTTGTTTCTCACAGTGCCTCTCTCTACCCAGGAGTGACCTGCGATGGACTAGCATCCCGTCCAGGGGGAGTAGAAATACTCCTAGCCGCTTCATGCTACAGAAACTGGGGTAAGCTCCGGCAGCTATGAGCCAGTGGGCTCCAAGGCTTCACTTTTTTCACGTTTCGTACTAGTGGAAAATACCTCATCCCCCCCCCCCCCCCAAAGGGGCTTGTTTTAAGATTGTAACCCCCCTCCAAAACCACCGGCCCTCCTTGGGACCTAATAAACGATCGGTCCCTTGAATCGCCTTGGCTTTGGCATGTTAACCGATGGAACAGCTATATTTCATTGGCTATATTTTGATTACGTTTGTTGACTTTAATTAATTAGTTCCAGTGGCCACAAAGAGTTCAGTATCCAACGAGGGTCAAAATTGTATCGATGGAAGAGTAGATTTACTTTGAAGCCAAGATCTATAAGAGTAAGCCAGAACTAAGGAACAGCAATGTAAATGCTGACAATCTTTATTCATCAGCGGAAATTTTCCAATCAGTTGCCTGCCGAGTCGCACGGAGTTTGTTTGCGATACATAAACCACGGATAAACTGGCACTCGAGTGCAAATGTTAACTACTATTTGTGCTTCCAGCTTAGAATACTAGATGTAACACAAGTATATTTTTAAAAATTAGCATTTATGCTTTTAAAAACATTACCAGTAAAAGCGAAAATGAGTTGGCTAGCATGAATTTTGAAGGAAAGTGTTCTATTAAACTTGTGACTTTCCGAAACTCACAGGGTTGCCACGGTCAGGGAAAAGTCAGGGAAAATTAGATTTTATTCAAGGCCAGGGAAAGGTCAGGGAGTTTTGTATCAGGTCAGGGAGTTTCTAAATCCCTGGCAAGGTCAGATCAGTGAAAATAATTTTATCTTCAGGTTGCCGCAAATTATTTTATTAGATGTTTTTGTGTAGACAAGGCAATTTTGTTTTAAAATTATCTGAGCCATTATTATTTTTGTTGATTCATGGCCAGAATAGTCATCCTGCAGGGTTAGTGAAAATTGATTTACAGTCAATGAAAAGTCAGGGAAAAGTCAGGAATTTCTTTTGTTCCGGTGTGTGGCAACCCTGAACTGGAGCCGTCACGCAACGTGTCATCAAAGGTCATCAAATCGTAACTTCCCAACATAATAAAGCAAGGAAATTAAATAATCCACAGAAAAATAGTGGACTTTGTCATTATGTTATATCTTGTCTGTAAAACTTCAGCTGTTCACAAAGATAATGACGTAAGCAACAGACAGCTATTTTATAAGTGATTTCACAGGCGTAGAACGCACTCATAACAAATGATCTTTGATTGCTACTAGTGCTTAGTAATTATTCCTTACCTTAGTGAGTTTTCCCGCCAGGAAACCACAGCAGTTTTAACAAAACACAGAGCGACAGCACCGAGCCATGTTCCACGTGACAGTAACGTATTAAACCTAGCCTTGGCCGGGAGATTGTGGGGGTGGAGGGGGGAGGGGTAGGGGAAGGGTAGCAATGGACGCGCATGGTGAGATTTTACGGGCGAGTCACCTTGAAACTGTCTGTGTACGTAAAGATTTGGTATATCTTTGATTGGATCAATGAAATACCTCACTACAGAAGCGGAACGTCTGCGTCACCAACTTGCACACGAACTGAATACCTTTTCACTTTTATTATTTATTTAATTTATTTATAGAAAACACGATCAGTAAAATAATTCTTAGAGCAAAGTAAATACCAGATAAAAATACAATTACAGCACATTGACGACCACAATAGATAAACAAATAAATGCTAGGCGTTACTGATATAGAAATTTTAAAAACATGGGAACATTGACCCAAACTGTAGGTAAATTAATTTGTCCTATTGCATATTGAGACGTTGGTGGGGACAAAATCTTTTGATATAGGGCATTTCCGTGTGTCGTTAATTAAAGAGCTTGATAGTTATGTTTTTTATTTTGATGTATTTTTTATTTTTTCGAAGTTTTGTCGTAAACAGCAAGAAGTGTAAAAATTGTTCATTCAAGTTACATTTGTAAACGAAGCAGTTTACCATCAGCAAAGCCAAGCTTAGGGGATGCTAGTGTTTGAGTGACTTTGTAGGTCCGCATACAAAAGAGTTCAGTCTGGTAACTCAATGTTTTCACTCTGGTGACTTGCGACCCCCAGTCAAAGAATTCCTTCCAAAAAAAGCTACCAGGGAGTAGAGATTTGTTTGTCCGCTTTTTCATCCGATTAGTGAGTCAATCCAGCTCGCTAGGTGTGTTAAATCAAACCCTTAGCTTATTCTTAGATAACGTTAATCGAGCTTCGACGAACGGAATTTAATCAAAGGATACATTAATCCCGTGGTTGAGGACGATTTAATCGTGGGTTAGCGCTAATCGGCTTTTGAACAACTAAGGGCCAGGGGGCGTATGTAATCGATGAGTAATTTTTATTCTTTTAAAGTAGCTAGCGGTTGCTGCGCATATCTGAGTTCAAGTTTTGGCACTGAAATCGATGGCAGCAAAGACTGATGACGGCTTGGTTATCAACAACTGTTTTTACAACAATTGTGAAATTTCTCCAACCGCACGCTAATTAGGCTCGATTTCCAGCCGTTTTGTGAGCCTGCGTTCCTTTACCCCGTACCACGTTGGAATGAGGATCACTTTGATCACAACCAAACACCCAAAACAGCTGGAAATCGAGCTTACACGCTAATAGGTTAAATTTTCGTCGTCAATGAGGGATTGATGAAGCCATCACGCACCGAGAGCTTGAAAATTTTGTTCAACTGTTTACAACGCGTTCAGGCAGTTGGCGGTTCACGATTCAAGCGACAAATTTCAACAAGAGGACAGACGCAAAAAGGCTGGCGTCAATTTGTTAACTTACACCTGACCAGAGAAACCTAAATGTCGACAGGAAAACGACGACAGAGATCCCTCATTGTTTGTTTGTCTAATTTCAGTAATGTTCCTACGTCATCAGTATTGACGTTTTCTCGAACGACAGATTCTACCGCGAAAAAGTCGAAGGAATGCGGGACGATAGATTCTTATTTTCACTTTATTTTTTAAATTTTTTTTTAGTTTTGAAGTCATGTTACAAGAATTACTAGTGAGACAATCTCAGATAGTGCAGAGTGTAATTTACGGCTCTGATGCAGTAGTCACACAGGTCCTCACCCCTGCCGTTCTCTCCTCTGGTAGTCAACGAGGCCTTTTCCCCTTTGCAGAATATGAGCGGACAAAAACTTGATAAGACAATCCTAGCAGCGTGTGTGTTTCATCTTTGTGTTTTGCTCAAAAATAACTTACAATGGCCGTTTGTCGAAACGGTTTTAAATTTATTGTGGTATTTTATCTTGAGTTTCGTTCATTTTAAATTCAATAATATGTAGAAGTAGCAAATGTGACAATTTTACTTTTCACGCCAACGTTTGTAATTTGATACTTTTGTTTTCCTCGCCAATGTATGCAACAAGATACCTTTGTTTCCACGAAAATATAAGAAAGATGTGTATTTATTTTAACTCACTGCTGGAGATAAATGGAATATAAAAGTTAAATATCTGCTGGAAAGTCGAAGAGGAACGATTTTGTTTTATTCAAAACGTAATCAAAACGTAAACCTATGAACAAGAACTAACCTAATTATCAAACAGTCACTTTGAATCACGGAATAGTGCGTTCTACTTCTTTTGCCGACCGAGTTGGTGTAAACAATAAAACCACATCAAACTATATAGCAAATACACAATGCTATCGAGTAATACAACTGAGGTGCGTTTCAACGAGAAGTATTGAGGGTAGAGATCTTTACTTGACCGAAATTATATCCCACATCGGCGAGCGAGTCACCTCGTCATCGACTGATGAAATTAATTGGAGGCTTCAGTAAGTCTATTTCTGTAAAATTGTACATATGCGAGTCATAATAAAAGTTGTTGTTGTTGTTGTTAGTCTGCGGCAATAATAACGAAGTCTTTTTTTTGTCACAAATGTACCAGTTTTTCATGTAACTAACGCGGGAAAGTTTCGGCTGAAAATGAACTTTGGGCTCTCTTTCATAGCAGAGGAAACAAACAAGCTGCTAAGGAGAAGCAATGTGTTCCCATTCTCTATTTCAACCCTGGCAAACACACAATAGTCATAGATTAAAACAGCAGACGACATTTCTTGAATCGAGCTAGGGAAGATTCAAGAAGATACGCAGTCACAGTAGCGTTCTTTGCACTAACAAAGAGGAACTGACGTTACCTGAAATATAACTGCTATCCCCAGCCAAAACAAGATTGTGATATCACTCATTACAAAAAATAAAAGAAGCGTGCATCTGAACTCGAGAACGGAATTTATCACACTAGCAATGCTTGAACGCATGCGTCTTACATGATATGTTCTACCACAAGGGAAAGCACTCAACGTTCGTGGGTAGTCCCGTATGAAATGTATCTTTCACCTAACATTTAGTCGACTTTGACACTAACTAATCTGCGCATGCATTTGAAGCAAATTGTTTTTGTTTTTAAGAGAATGGCACCACAAGGATAGCATGAGATTTGCAAAACCATATATATATTTTTGTCGTGTTTTTAGTGAAAGTAAGGTATGTGAAACACGTTTTGCGGAATGCGCTCGGGTACCTACCTCACCCAGTCCCCCTCCCCGCAAGGCTAATTGATTAATTGAAATTAATTAATTAAACCAACATTAAAGTTTACACCTTATTGTATTAGCGATTTATTACGTTATTGCCTTAAGGCTGGTTCACACTTGTGAGATAAGCACAAGTATAAGCACAAGCATAAGCAGAAGAAAACGCTAATGTGCACTGAGGTGAAATAAGCACAAGCATAAGCACAAGAAAAAAGAAACATTTTCCTTTTTCTTGTGCTTGCGCTTATGCTTATTACGCTTATTTCACTAGTGGAAACTGGTGTGAAATAAGCACAAGCACGAGCGCAAGAATTCAACCAATCAGAATAACACTCATTCTTCACTTTCATCTACAACCGCAGTTCAAATATGAATTATTTCATATATACTTCACATCATTTCACTCCTCAAGGGAAGATATGAACGCAATTAATTGACCTCGCTCCCAATGTATGGCTTCATAGCTCAGTTGGTAGAGCATCGCACCGGTATCGCGGAGGTCACGGGTTCGAATCCCGTTGACACCCTGATTTTTTTCAGGCTTCTTCTTTCCAATTGTTTAAATTGGAAAATTTACTGTGATGATCATTCTTCACTTACAACTCTCCATTCTCGTTCATGGTGCCGAGACCTTCTTTCCCTATGATGATCCCTCTGGTACTGTTGTCATTCCCACTTTGGCATTAAAGTCACCAAGCACAATCGTAATGTCTCTATTTGGGGTTCTCTCTAGCACACTCTGTAATTGTTTGTAGAGCTCTTCTTTCATCTCTTGATCTGCAGTGTTTGTTGGCGCATAGCACTGGGTAATTGACACTTTCTGGAACTTTGACTGACAGGCTCTTAAAATTCTTTCATTTATTGACTCCCATTCCGTGTTGGCTTTCTTGGTCAGTATTATGCCCACTCCATTTCTGTGGTCGTAGCCCTCATTGGATGGTCCTGAGTACAGCAACACATGTCCTGATGCCAGAGTGGCTTTTCCAGGTGCAGTCCATCGAACCTCACTCAGTCCTAAAATTTCAACTCTATACTTGTCCACCTCCCTTGCCACCTGTGCAGACTTTCAGGTCTCATATAAAGTTCTCACATTCCATGTTCCTATCCTTGAGACGGTCTTGGGGAAGAGAAGATTCTGCATAGTAGTTTCCTTGCGGGTTTGGCTGCGCTGCTTCATACGGTCTCCCTCGGATCGCTTCCTTTGGTCATTCAATGTAATTCGTTCAGTCTTTGTAGTCGTGGTTTCCCTAACGAGCGTGTTTTTTACGGGCTGGGGTTGCTAGCCCAACGTCCAACCCTCCTCCTTTCTCACCCGGGCTTGGGACCGGCCATGGCGGAGTTAAACAACTTATGTGCTTCAGCATAATTTAAGATGGCCGACCTGAGCGTCCCCCCAGATAATCCCATAAGCGCTTGTGGTGCGACTTCGTTCTCAGGCTATCACTCTTTCCAAAGTGAGCTCAAAGGTGCCTCATCGGCATGATCCAGCAAGCATATAAATATGTTAGGTCGAGTTCGCGGTCTCATTTAATGTTTTTCGAGCTGAAAATCACCAACATATTGAAATCAAATGGGTGGAGACTGGAAAAAAGTGAGTTCCCATGGGGAAAAAATATTTTATAGCTGTAGATGTGTTGCATGTAGAACTATTAGCCTACCAAGTTTCAATGGTCTGTGCTGCAAATTGACCGAGATAGCTTTATTTATATACTTGATATAATATTGTGTTGAGTGTAATATTAATGACATTATTTATGCGTCTGTCCTCCAATTGATCAAAAGAACCGATCAGAATGCGAGAATAATTCGACATTACAAAATCACTTCTATCACTTCGATCACAAACGAACACCCAAAACGGCTGGAAATCGAGCCTACACACTAATAGGCTAATAGGCCATATTCGTTTTCTCGGTATAAAACTGAACTGGCTGGAAACTGAGGCTAATGTCTCTGTTTCGACACTCTCACGAGTAGCTATTAGAAGAGAAAAACACATTGTTAAACAGGTTGAAAAGTGCCTTAAGAGAACGGCCCCAAGTTATTTTTCCAAATATTTTTAACTTAAAAGACTAATAAGACCATGATTATGACATTAGGAATAAGAACAAATTAGTTATTGATAGGGTTAAATTAGAATCGACTAAAAGAGCGTTTTTCTATAAAGGGCAGACATTTTTAATAATTGTATATGAATCTAGTTCCAGTATTTTTATCTCTTTTTGCATGTATATTTTTGATTTCTTATATAGCTTTTTAGATTTTTGCATATTTTATATTTTATTTTATTAATTATTCATTTATTTATTTTACGCGGGACCCATGATGATAGCAGTTTTTATCACTGAAATGGTCATCCTGCATAAATATGTTTATCTAATATTATTAAATTCTCAACCTCGGATAATGCAATTCTAGCTTTCTGATTGGTTCACTGGATCTCGGTTTACAGCCATTATACCTGCGTTTGACCTTATATGGAAATGAATGCGGTAAATGTCGCTGGGCATAAACCTTTTCGGGAGAAGCCAAGTTTCGTAGACAAAAAAAATGGATGAAAAAAAAGCATACTCGGTGAGCTATCTACATAAGAAATACAGGAAATTATGGACAATGCCGTCCTAGTAAAAGTAAAAATAGCCACAAAGTTCGAGATTAGATTATTTAACGGTACGCATACGTTGAGTTTCCTTTAAAGGTTGCAAAATTAAAGTATGACCGTCGAGATTTTACGCATTCATGAAGATTATGTAACAAAAACAATGGTTATCTTAACAGAATGGCTTGGTAGTCCTGGTGGAACCAAATTTCGAAACCGATATAAGAAATGTCAAAGGAGGAACTGAATGTTTGTTTGAAGTCTTTTTACACGTCTGCTAGGAAGAAAGATGGCACGTATTGCGAAATCCATTAGAGCCGCCATTGATCATTTCCTTCGCACGCCGCCGCACAACAACCCGTTTTCCATTATCTCTGACCAGGCAAGTAAATTATCAGAACATTTGTGAAAGGCCTCAGGAAAACAGGCATCATTGCCGGCGTAGTCCATAAGAAACCAATTTCCAATGAGCAAATGAGGAAACTGTTCGACTTAAGCGAGCTCGGATCGGCCGAGAGCAAAAATTCCGCACAGCTACAGAGGACGACCCGAGTTTTATCTCGATCTCTTTTTTGGCCAACGAGGACGGGAGAATGAACGACACCTAGCGCCAGCAATTCTGTCCTTGCGAAAAACACCTCAAAGAGTTGAGTGTTTTGAGCTGAACCGAAGTAAGCCCGGTTCTTTACCAGCCACGAAAAACCATCAGGGGTGGCCTCGGAGATTCTGAAGCTCGAAGATGAATCTGCCGCTAAGATAGGTTCTGTCCTTGACTCTGAATCTGGCCAACAACATACAGCTCGAAATGCCAAGGCTTTCAAAGCAAGGGAATCCTGAAAGCAGTCTTGTCGAGAATACATGTAATTTTGGCACAACGTCTCTATCACATGGCGATCAAAGTTTTCCGAAGCATTATTACAACAGCAATGTGCAATTGCACAATTATTCGGCTCCTCTCCACGACTCGAACTTGATCGCTCTTCACACTTTCTGACCAAGGTTATATCTCCTTAATTTGATAGACGTTCCTTGAATTCTACTTGATTGTAATTTCATTGAGCAAATTCGCTTGCTTCGCTTTCAAATTTTTCATTCAACTAATTTACGGCGCACATGTCATGTGATTTCCCACTTGTTGTTGTTTTTGCCACATCGACTTCCGGTCGCTTTGTTAAATTTAAAATCCAATTACATTAAGGTATAATTTCCAAGTATACAAACGCTCCGAATTTAATAAAACAATTATTCCATTCGCGCTTGTTGGATATGAGATTGGTTATAGCCAACGAGGCCCGTAGGGCCTCGTTGGGTATTTACCATCTCATATCCAACGCGCATTCATGGAATAATTGTTAATTATTATTTTTAATTGGGGGGAGTCTTTACAAATGCAAATGACATTGATCTCTTTTTAATGATATTCCCCCGCGTGAGCCTCCATTTCAAGCTAGTTCCAGTCCAATACGGAGAATACGAAAATGGTCTATTTTCATCGACAATGAGACTACAGACGTCACACTGATGGCGCCATCATGCACTGGGAGCTTGGAAATTTTCTTAGTTTTTTTACGTTTTCAGTCTTGTAAGTTCACGATTCAAGTGACAGATTTCACCTTAACAGAAGTTCTTTAAAGAAAATCATCAAAATCGTTTAAGATGACTTTTAGTTGCGACAAGAGATTATGTCTCTCTTGGTTGCGATTATTGGATTCAGTTTTAAAGTCAAAAAACGTATTGATCAAAGTTTGACGTGGAACTGGATGAATGGACCGAATCGAATTTTTTCTGTCGTGTTCAAATTATTAAGAAGGTTTTCAAGAATTTTCGAATGGAATGAACTTTAGTTACAGAATTCCGGTTTCTGTATTTTAGTTTTGTGTTGGACGTGCGTAGTTTCATAACGTCATGAGTTTTGGTATACTTTTGACTAACGTATTTCGGTATCTCTTGGTCTCTTACCAGCGTTTTCTATCGTCGGCAGTCTCGTTCATTTAGGTATTGTAACTGAAACAAATCGACCCAGGTATTTGTGGGTCTCTTGTCTTATGACTTCTTAATGAGGACAAAATTCGTCATAGAAGTTTGTGGATCCACTCGGTACGACTCGTGGATCCACAGCTACTTTCACAATCATCAACAAGAGGACAGACGCATCAAAACCTAAGTGACGCCAATTTGTTAACTTCCACCTGACTAGGGAAACTTAGAAATTGGAAACAAAATTGCCTCGTTTGTTGTTGACAACTAAGTTGTTTTCTTGTCCAAAAGTAAATCTCTTTAGTCTTTCAAAATGTTTCCTCAATTTTTTACCGATAGCTTAAATGCTTCATAGTAGCTTTTTGACTATCGATCATTTTTTTTTTATTATCGCAATTAAATCGTAGTTATGGACAACTAACTCTCTAGTTTTTGAGGCCCTATAATTGATTACTTTTCAAGTTGCTGTCTAAAAAGTGACCCTCGAGCCAAAATCATGTTTCGAAACGAAAGTTTTCGAAAAGAGGTAAAATAATGTCGCTTCCGGAAAAAGTTAACAACACAAAGAAAAGGGTTCTTTGATTTCCTTGGTTGAGTAAAATTTGACAGATGGGAATTCAATCATTATTGCTTTATATTATTACAGAAAACTTAGTGGTATACCGAGTGGTAGCGAATTGATGAAAACGATATCCCACATGTGAGGATATCAATTTTATCCACACGTGTGATATCATTTTTTATATCAGTTTTGATCCTTTAACTTCACCTTAAGTTTTTGGTGTATGATCGAAACATCTTCGTATCTTCTTTGGAATTCTTCGGTCATCCTCCCAGGTTGTTCGAAAAGTGGATAACGTTATCCAAGTGATAAATCACTATCCAGTGAATAGCGTGGTTTGTTTTATTAACACTTATCCACTGGATAGCGAATTATCCGGTGGACAGCGTTATCCAGCCTTTAAACAACTGAGGCCTGATGGAAAAGGTTGCGACCCAAACTGGTATCTGGTCGTGCATGGGGAAAAAACAATAACCGAAAACAGCATTTAATTAAAGTAGTGGAGGTTTTCATTTATTGTATGCGGCGGTAGTGGATGGAGGTTTTCATTTATTGTATGCGGTGGTAGTGGATGGAGGTTTTCATTGCAAATATGCTGCGGTGTTTCCCTTTTAAGTGGTTTAAAGTGATCTCTTAATTTGAAATGAGCTAATACTGTTCTAAAATAATACAACGATTTGGGTCTATGACCAGGAAGCGGAAGGGACCAATTTTGTCATTCAGTCATCTCAATATCTTCAGGTATCATTTCAAAGATCAATGGAATCGTTTCAACTTATGGCAAGAATTTTCAATTGACATAATATCTGCTTTGCTAGGTGCTCGCGTAGTTCAACCTGATCCAGCCTGGAGAGCTGGAGGGACAACATTACAAGGCTACAGTACACAGCAGTTTATGACTGCTGAGCCAATCAAGGTGGATCCCACAAGGAAGGTTGAACTGGTGCTCAGACTTGTGGCGAGGTAATACGGAATAATAATACGCGTTTGTGTGCACAGAAATCTGGCTACTCTCCGCTAATATGACTAGCTACAGTTCTCTAATGAAGACGAATCGCCCTGCCCAGCATTTTCCACGAAAACTAGTTGTAGTAAGAATACTAGAAGAATAATTACCGGTACAAGCTGTTTGTCGTCTTATGTTTTCTGTTGTTGTTTTCAGAGAAGACGAGCACGACCTCGAGTTTCCCAAAGATGAGTGCAAACCGCTATCCACTTTGTGTCCCCCACCTGTCCCAGAGTAAAGAGAAACTTGGACAGAGCCTGAAATGCCAGTCGGTCAATGTGAATGTTAATCCTGTGCCTACAAGGAGCTATGAAAGATTTTTAGTTTTTTGCAGCTGCCAGTGAGTAAAGATGGTATTTATTGCAGGAGCGTTTTCTGGTCACTTTCAGAAAGAATGAATAAAACGGCTAGAAGTGCAGATTAGCTCAAAATAGATTACATTAATTACTTGCAAAAAATTTCGGACTATTTTAATTTCGGACAAAAAATTAAAAGCGTCCGGAAATAAAACCGTCCGAAACGTTTACAACACAGTATAAAACTTTTAAGTAGCTCCAAAGCTCGTATTTTTTTCCTGGTTTCCTTTATGGAACGAACTTTACTTGTGAAACTGCTTAAGATACGTAATACCTTGATGGAATTTGTGTTACTTTCTCGTCGGTGTACTCTAAAACCTTGAGGTAAAACCATTATATCATTTTCACTGATGTTGTTTCACTCAAATTCGTGTCTTATACCGGAAATTACTTGAGCAATGTTTCAGCAGTGTCCGAATTTTGCGAAATTTGTCTGAAATGAGATCAAAAGTGTCCGAAAATGAACTTTCCGAAGTAAAACGTCCGAAGTTTTTTCCAATTAATGTTTTCGTAGTTATCATTGGAATTAATTGATATTCCCATCAGTTGTGTAAGCAGGTAGTGTCACTGAAATTCAGACTGAAGTCGACTTGTTTTTTTGCTATTTTGCAATATTTAACTCAGAGACCAGTCATGTTAGACCAGCATTTTGTTAGTGATGGTGTCATATCTAAGGATAAGTCGTAGCACATGTAGAATTAAAGAGTTACGATATTGAAGCTAGTGAATAAACATCCTTTAATACAGTAGGTCTCCATTGTTTAGAATTGTTTGTGACAACTGAATTGAGGCTAATAGCCCTTCACGCTTCTCTCGAAATGGACATGCCATTGTATTGGACGTAAGGAGAACAAAACCTGATTCTGTTGACAAGGTACAAGAAAAAAGACGAGTATTTTAAGGTTACTCCAAACCTTTGCGGGTGTCCTCCAGAAACAAATTCGTACGCGCGCTGTTTTCAAGGAAACCCCTACAAACTATGTATCAATAGAAAGATTATGAAATGTAAAATTCAATAAAATTATATTCTGTTTTGCCGTTTGCTTTCCTAAGGCCGTAAAAGCCGCTAACGTCAAAACTACAGACTGAAATTCCAGTGAATTAATCGGGTATCAAATGCGATCGTTGATGCAAAATATCTGTGGAGTGTTGATCACAAAGCACCAGTCTCTTTCAGAGAGTGCCAGCATTTTCTTTTATTTCTATTGGTTATCTTTTTATAGATTTGTCAAGTTCCACTATCGAAAAATGCGCGTAATCGAGCTTAGGGATTCTCTCGAGAAACGAGTACGAGTTTTCGCATTCTAAAGATTTATAAACACGTCACGCCTTCCAAGAGGGATGTGTCAACTCAAAAAGCCGCCAGCCAATGAAATAACAGAACCCCTACCATTCACAGTACTAGTATGCAAACTGGAGGCGATAGTGTTACAGTCACGTTTTAGGCGCACACGGTTTAGACCGGTGGTCAACAATCATGGGCAAAACGGAAGGAAAGCGATGTACACAAAAACAAAAAGAACCCGAGGAACAATTGCCGAAGCGTGAAGCGTGCAGGCTAGGCCCTCTTAACAAGGAGGTAGGGTAATCCTAGCACTCCTTCAAGTCTTAAATTTTTTTTTTTTTTTTTTTTTTTTTTTTTTTTTCATGGACGTGTTTACAAGGCAGGTCGGGTTACCATTAGGCCTACCCTACCTGCCTTGTAAACGCACTGCTCGCATGCAAATGCTCGCAAAGACTATTCGATACCCCTAACACTGTACGCATCGGGTCCGAATTATTATTATAACCTAAGAGTAATTTTGAAAATTTTTGGTTCCTTAACTTGGCTGAAAAAGTACTCGTGGCTGATGTACAAAAAAGACTCCAATTGCGTGTTTTGTGAAATCTGTACGAAAGTTTAAACGTCTAACGGAATGAGCAAAGAGTCCGAGTGCAGAAATTTTCAAAATACTACGCTCTTTTGACATGCTGGTCGCCAAGAACACTAAATGGCGAACTATTTATCCACGAGGGTATGAGATTTTTTTATGGGTCTCGGACCCAAACTATTGGACCTGGGACTCGTAGTTTGCTGGCTGTGTGAGTACCAGGACTCGCTACAGTCTTTGTCTAGATGGATCGATGTTCCAGTTTGGCCCGAGGTCGAGTGTGCAAGGTTTACTGCCAAGTTGTTTTGTAGAGTTTATGTGCATGACTTTAAGGTCTTAAGTTGGGAGAGTGAAGAAAAACAATATCATATTTAGACGCTTATGTATTACTGCTAAGAAATAAAACTACGACGTAAATAAAACCATAAGTTCATACACAGAATGTGAGCGATTGCCATTAACTGCAACGTAAGATGATGAATCAGTTGACACATCAAAACTTTGGAGGAAGAAATGCCGTGAATAGCTGCTCAAAGTTTCAGCTTTACTAAGTAAATCCTGTTCATGAAAAGATCTCATGGGTAGCATTCACCCTCCACCATTGTACGTCCGCGGCTTAGAGGCCTCAGGAAAAACTTTTGAGACACTTAAGGGACCACTAAAGGATTTTTTAGATATTTACTGAAAATTTACTGGTTTACCTCATTTTGTATGGCTCTGTAATTCTAGTTAACTATCGTGGAAATCAGTTTGTGAGTTGCTGCCATGTCGAACGGGATTTGACGATTTTTCTAGCTGTGACAGAATTGACAAGGTTAAAGAGGAAGACGAGAGCATTATAAAAGAGCATGGGGAGCGAGAAGCTGGCTGAAGACCGCCATTAAGGACTCCTCTAGCCACGGAGTGAGCTAGTATGATCCCTTGAGTGACCATTGGTTAAGTTTATTTCTTTCTTGTCCCCTTCTCAATGTTGATAACGAGAAAATCAGCCCACACGGAGATAATTCAAGTTTATGGTAATGCTTGACAAAATGTGACGAGGCGTGAAGATATTAGGGTCAGTGGGTGAAACTACGTCATCGTAGGTAAACAAACGGGGACTCCCCAGCAAAGACCTCACGATTAGCTTTGCTTTTTCCGCTTTGCGTTAAGTAGCAATGGCGTCCATGTACGCACAAGAAGAGAACTCCTTAAGTCCTTACAGAAAGCTACTCGTCGATTTATCGTTCGATCTTTCAAAAAAAGACGTCGAGACGTTAAAACTCGCTGGCGTCGATATCATTCCACGCAGAATAACAGAAAACATTGCCAGTGGGTTGCAGTTCTTCGATGTTCTGGAGCAAGATGGAAGAATTGGACCGCGAAATCTAGACCTTCTGCAGGATATGCTTAAAACAGTTGGCAGGCTGGATCTTGCTCGGAAAATTCAGGCTTTTTTGACAACATCCGCGAACAGTGGCACTGACGGTAAGATATGAAGTTTGAATACCATTTCATTCAAGCAAGACCAAGACCAAGATTTTACGAAACGCTGTTTCCGTAATTTGATTTGGTGTTTTTTCGTAGGTTGAGTCTCACATTATTAACTTCTATTAACTTACAAAATTAGGATGGGAAACTTTGAATTCCAGATTTAATCGGCGAGACCTTAATCGTGACGGAAATTAAACACCCGCCGCTTATGTGCAAGCAGTCGCCACCGCTTTCTTAGCCGCAAAGGAATATTCAGACCAATAGCCAATATTTAATACTCGATGACTGCAAAAATCGTTTTTCGGTGCTTCTTGGTATTTTAATGACATTTACGTGTTCTTGAAGTTGCAATTACATGTATAAAAGATATCTTGAAGTCGGCAACAGCGGTAAATCCAGCATACTTCTTTTCATCTAGTGTGTATCCATTCGCCAGACGTGTTTTAAAATATGCGCATATTCATGGTATTGTCGGACAGTATATTGGACACAATGTAAAATTATGTGTGTCGTGATCTTGTTTTTAAATTAAGATGTTGGAACAGCACTCGTCGTCGCCATCTTCTTAGTTCTCTTTTGAGCATAAATGGTTATTTACTTTAAAAATATTTTAAAGAAGTGTCAGTCCTATACATCCTTAGTACTTCTTTGTCGTCAAGTTTGAAGTCTGTTTACGTTTTTTGAGATATGATTGAGTCTTTTGAATTAAGGCTGCCAGTTATTTATTTATTTGTTTATTTATTCATTTATTTATTTATTTATTTATTTTTTACAGAGTTTACATTTCCCGATGGAGGCTTTAATGGTGCAGAAAATGGAAGTCTTCCAAACCGTGCAGCGAAAAATGGCAACCCCTCTGTTAACGACACCGAAGGTAGATGGCCTGATAAAATATACTTAGCACATTACTTCAGTGGTTGGGTTAAAGGGCTTATTAGAAACATGACGGGAAGTGTTTATCATTGGTTGTTTATCATTGAAATCCAAAAATACCTGTCGGACAGAATACTTGTTTAAGTAAAGTCCGCCATTTTGTCTGTCAGAGCTCGATTTTGCTCGGTCTGTCAATCATTTTGAATTTCACTTTTCTGCACTGATGAAATCGCACTGATCTGGAATTAAATGACATGTTCTTAGCCAATCAGAATACAGAAATTCACTTGCTTGTACATTATTAATGAGTGTACTGTATGCAGTTTAGCACTACAGTTTTGATAGAGCTCGAGGGTGAAATGACGTCTTCAGAACCTATAATTTCTAGTTTTGAAAAGAAGAATCATTAAATGAGACACTTCAGCAATAAAACTAATCTATTGAACTTCTTTTGCTAATCCTGACTTGTTTGTTTGTTTTAACTTTCTCTCAAAAGTTGATCAGATGGCATGGCAGGATGACTCAGTACCAGACGGCATTGAGGATGACCCTCCTGTGAATAATGTGGCTGGATCAAGACAAGGTGGAACACACAACACAAGCCAGTTTAGAGGAATGGGTCAGTCAGCATTTTGTAGTCACTGGCCATGATTTTGATTTGATGTCCTGTATATAAGTCCTTTAAAAGAATTCTAAAAAAATTATTTTCCACTTTAAATCGGCAGCCCTAGAACAGGTAGAAGCATCCCATCTTGTTCAGTCGCCGTTGGACAGTTCGGATCATGGTGGTGGTTCTACAGTGGTTATGAAAAGTGGTCAAGTGGGAGCTGCTCCACAAATAGGCCACTGTCTTGTTGCTGTAGGTTATACATCATCTGATGGGAACATAGGTGAGTTGAAATTTAAGGATCACCTGATGAACAAATTTACAAGAAAATTGAGACGTCTTGGGTCATGTCGTAACAAACCTCTCAATAGATTTGTGAACAGAAGATGAGAACATCACACAAAATTCCATTGACAGAACGTAATTTGAAAGTTTCGTTAAGAGGCCACATCTTTAGTTTTGGGACTGAAACTAGCTTCCCCTTAATCCAGAGGTTTGCGGTAGTCCGGTTCAAAAATAGCCTCATTTCATCTGAACTTGAAACGTCTCCTTCATCGCGAAGCTTAAATAGGGTGTTTAAACTCTTCCTTCTGTCTTTAGGCTCCTCGTCGAATGTCAGGGGCCCTGGTACACAGGCATCTTCAGGAACACAGACGGGACAGCAACATGTGGGGATTCAGGGTAGCTCGTCATCTGGTCGGATCAAACATGTTGGACCAGAGCCCACTCGATATGTAGATTTTCTCGCTTGCCAGGGTTACGTTGTGGAAATATTAGGTGGCAAACATTTCAAGACTCCTGAAGGCGAGTTTGTGGAAATGAAAAGTGGGACGCAGTATAAGATACACGTGAAAAACACACATACCTATGGTAAGAATAGCCATATGAACTTACATTGCAGACATAACTCAGTGTACAGCCTGTCTTTTAAACGGACGAGACTATTACTGGAAAAAAGTGCATGATGACATACTATAGAATAACAAGACTGTTTCAATAAGTAAATAATCGCGAGGTGTATTAGAATAGACGCGCATTCCAGCATGACATGGTCAAGACAGACTTAAATAAAGTAAAGCATCCGATTATTAACAGAAATCAGATACGCTTATACGATCTTGTAACAAAGATAACCGGCCAAATGTGCGTGTCTTCAAAATAATTGATAAAACAGTCGCAGGAATAAAAAATTGCGAGAGATCCGAGAGGATTGTCGTCAAGAGCTCTTGGAGAATAGATCTGCGTCGCAGAAAAGAGAAAACACAGTTCGACGCGCAGCTTCCCAAAAGGGCGAATAGCCAGCCAGTCCCTATCAAATTCTAATTGATCAATCCTGATTACAAACATCTTAATTCAATAAAACACAGCTTAGCTAATAGAATTTAAAAGCTCATTCAAAATTAATGTCTCCATTCCCTGTCTACAGCTTGCAATTTGGATGTATCTATTGATGGTTATGACGTAGGAGGGTGGGTTGTTTATGGAGGACAAGAGTTCACAATAGAGAGGCCTGCGTACGAGGCAAAGAAATTCACGTTCTACCGCGTGAAAACCGCGCCTGAAGAAGCGGGGATTGAACCACGCAGGGCCGAAAATGGTGTTGTGAAGTGTGTGTTCACACCTGAAGCGTTCCTAGATATTCCTGTGATAATTTCTGAATCACCTCAGCCAGTGAATATAAACATGCCTCCATCTGCGTCAGTTGGTGACCTTAAACGTGAAATACAACAGAAGTTGAACATGACTGAAGACCCGGATCAGGTGCTTTGTTCAGATGACCACGTTTTATTTAACTCCCGTTCAGTGAGGTAAGTACAAACACTCTCCGCATGTAGGGTTTAGGTGCCGGCTAAACATGTGGTGCCATCTAAACATGTTAGATTCGTTATCTTTAATGGTTTCATCTCATCTCATCTCATCTCATCTCATCTCATCTCATCTCATCTCATCTCATCTCATCTCATCTCACCTCATCTCATCTCATCTCATCTTATCTTATGGATTAAAAGATTTATCGACAAAAGACACTTGAGCAAAACTCTAACTGAAATCCATAATTTTTTCCGCTTTTCTATTTAGCGATATTTATCATCCCTTGTTTTTTGTTGTTGTTTGTTTGTTTCTTTTTTGTCTGTGTGTTTTATTAGGGGTCTATCTACAAGAAATGTAAGACTTGTTGATACCGAACTTGAGATTACGATCGAGACGTCAACCGAGACAAATTTCTCCCTGAAGGTACATCCAGGCAGAGCAAAGGTGTGCGATTTAATGGAACAGATAGAAAGAAAGTTAAACGTTCCTATAAGGGACCAAAAGCTGTACCTTGGTAGAGCCCGTTTATCAGACGCACCAAGAAGAGGTCTTCCTTATGGACTCATCTGTAGTCCACAGCCGACGTTAACACTCATTGTCCCAGAGTATATTCATATCACAGTAGCAAATGAAAATGGCGTCTTACATACCATAAAGATAGATAAAGAAAAAAGCCTGAAAGCGCTCATGGAAGAAATACCGTCGTGCAGCTCCCTTCAGGAAAATGAAGAAGCCATTCTCTACTTCAATGGAAGACAAATGTGTCCTACCAAAGATGAAGGAACCTTAACTAGCCTTGGCCTTGTCTCTGGATCAAAGTTGGAGCTGAAAGTGAACATAATTTTCATTACAGTTCAAGTTCGCTTTCCAAAGAGATCGCAAACAGTCGATGTGAGATGTGGTCCCCAAGAGACATTCAAGGATTTGGTAAAAAAGGTGGAAACGGGGGGCAAGAGAACAGAGTTAGGCAAAGTTACATTTGCGATGCAAGAGAGAGTCTTTGATCCAGGTCAAGACAAGGCTCCACTGCAAGGTACAACTGATAATCCCTTGAAAACTATTAAACCATTGGAGTAACTAATAAAACAGAGGCACTGCCATAAAATATTTTGTAAACGGTAATCAAGAGAATGCACAAGAAAACGTAACCGAGTAGAAGAGAGAGAGAGAGAGAGAGAGAGAGAGAGAGAGAGAGAGAGAGAGAGAGAGAGAGAGAGAGAGAGAGAGAGAGAGAGAGAGAGAGAGAGAGAGAGAGAGAGAAAGAACAAAAACAGAAGATCTAACAGCACTTTCTGTTTTCTTTTGTGCCATCAGAGTATGGAATAACACACGGTTCCCTATTAGAAATGAGAAGGGATAGAGCACACTCCAGCGCTGCTAGTGGTGAATCTAGCGATGCCGACGTTTTCATGTCTGAAGACAAGTAAGTGTGATTAATAAGCTTCCTTAGATCATGATGATACAAGTTGCTTTGCTCAGGCTCTTGCAAACCATTAACCGATGTCAATGTTCATTGATAAAGTTCGCTTGACATATCGGTACGTTTCCTCCAAATGTCTCATGACTATGTCCTTTTATCGGAAAAATATCTGACATGCCATAGGTATGTTTTTATCGAAAATTAATTTTAATGTTACACCAGATTAAAAATGAACGATCAAACATGATATAGGAGCGTTCTTTGGTTGAATAGTTTAAAATTACAAGATTTTGATTGCCATGTAGTCTACAATTTTTGGCAAATAACTAAATATTTGTCAAAGATTGCAGACTGGCGTTCGAAAGCTTGTATTTTTAAACAATTTTAACCACAGAACGTTTATTAAATCTCCGTTACCCCAGATGCTCAGTAAATAAGTAAATTTAACGAAAACGTCAAGTAATACACTAATTACTGACTTAGTTTTGCAAGTTGTGATTACATATTACCGAAGCAGGTTTCCTTTTTTACATAAAACTAAACTCTTTCCAATTTCGATTCTGCTTGTCTACCGGAGGAACTTTTAAAATAGATATACGTCATACATGAACTCGTCTGTGCGCGGTGGCCTCATGGTTAGTGCGCTTGACCCCAGATCGAGCGGTCCGGGCCGGGGGATACTGTGTTGTGTTCTTGGCCAAGGCACTTTTCTCTCACAGTGCCTCTCTCCACCCAGGTGTTTAAATGGGTACCGGCGAATTTAGTGCTGGGGGTGACCCTACGATGGACTAGCATCCCATCTAAGGGGGAGTAGAAATACTCCTAGCTGCTTCATGCTACAGAAACCGGCCTGATGAGCCACTTGGCTCGTATGCAGACATTACCATACCATAAATGAACCCAACAAGAGAACCCCCAAAAGGGGTTTTTACAATAGAAACATCACTAAAGTAAAATCCAATCAACACGCACGGTAGATTATGGACCGAAATACGTTAATGGTGGCAGGTTTTTCTGTAAGTTTGATGTATATGAATAGAAACGAATTGACCATTTTCTCTTTCGTTTGTTTGTTGAAACAGAGGTGCTTCATCAGAAGTAAAGTCTAAGATGCTAGCCCTGATGAAAGAGAGAGGTAACCCTTTTATGGCTGATGAGTATATTGATTTTAGCCATTTTTAGCAGTCTTTCTCTTCGTAGTATTCTGTATATCAAACAAATGTAGATCAGGAGTACATGAATCTGGATTGTTTGAGAAAGTCAAACCGGCTGTGATCTCGATTTAAGAGAGAATAAAGAACTCAGGCATATAAGACATGCATTGTGGGGAAAAATGGGCAGCGTCAGTTTGTCACAATTAAGTTTTGGATGACTTTAAAATCATTGATGCTCCCGGCAGATCTGGTTTTTTAATAATAATAATAATAATAATAATAATAATAATAATAGTAATAATAATAAGATTAGATTTACACAGCGCTGTGAAAGTAAGGTTGTGACCGAAGTTAATATGGCAGATTTCTAAATTATACTATCTGTTTTACTGATAGCTAAACAAAAAATACAGAAATAAATACACTGAATAACAAATACTCTTTGGGTGTTTATAAACACCCCCAGTTACATGTTGAAATCCGAGCTGAAAACCTCACAAAACTAACAAACCTCATTCAGTGTATCTTAATCAAGCTCTGCTAATGAGCAAAGATAGAACAGAAAATGTAGCCAAATTTAACTTTATTCAGGCTGTAAGTAAACGTGTTGGACAAGTAGAAAGTTTACTTCCAAACTGCTCGATTTCCGATCACAACGCTAAAACCACGCTAAAACCACGAGGTCTACATTCGCGTCATTGTCACGTGACAATAATTCTTGATACGCAATCTGTGCAAAAAACTAAACTTGATATGAAACTAGCACGAACTAAAGTCAGCTATTACGAACTCAAGCCAGTGATAGACAAAGTCATTCTAGTCGCAACAACTAGGCAGCTCCTGAAAAATAAATATTAATTTTTGATGCGATTCCCTTTTTCAGTGCTTTTAACACAGTAAACAGAGGAAAAAATTAATGGGTTCGAGATTGCTTCAAGTGAAAACGAGCAGATTTTTGTTGAATCTGTATGTATGCAATCGGTAGTGTTTCACCCTCAGCATGCTGATTGCATCCCTCCTGAGAGAAACGTCTGAAATTAATGGGGGAAAACTACAGAGATCCCCCATTAGTTGTTTGTTTGTTTGTTTGTTTGTTTTAATTTCACTTATCATTGCACTCTGTGTTTTGTTATGTCATCAGTATTGAAGTTTTCGCTTCGAACGTCACATTTCCCTTGCGAGGTGTTGAACGTTCACACAAGGAGAGATGTGTTTCTTAATTTAAATTCTCCGTAAGAATGAAAATGATGCACGAATCTATGCCTGTCACATATGAACTCAGTTAAATAACGTTACCCTCCACGAGTTCTAGTAGCTCAGTGGTAAAATGCCTGCCCGATATTCGGGAGGTCATGAGTTCGATTCGTTTCGGGGAGTCAGATTTTTTCTTTGTCCCACGCTCGTGTCATGTTGATTAGTTCCCTTTTAACGTTTCATTACCGAGCTTAAAATTCGCCATCTTTATTCACTTACAGCGGAGCTCCGGCTGCCCAAAGGGCCGCTAAGCAGAGCACCATAACTATAGGAACAGAACCGCATGCACGCATAGACATAGAAACCCATGCAACTCTTTTTTCTTGGTCAACATGGCTAGCGGCATGGATCGCGGGCGCGTGCACCCAATGACGACGACGAAGTCGCGCAACATGGCGGCCATACTCCAGCTAATACCAAGTCTTGGTTTACGGCGTCCGTGTTATGGTCAATTAAGAGTGAATGTCAGTAAAAATCAAAGAAAATTCTAAAAATGTGGCCACGGTCGAAAAATCGATTTCGCTCATACTTTGCCAGTTTGAAGGCCTAGGTAAGTAACTGAGGGAAATCAAGTTAGTTTTTTGAAATATCCAACGGCAGAAATTCACGAAAAACGGTTATCGCACCGAAAGCTCAAATTTCACTTCGCCATAATCCGAAATTTTACACTTTTCAGCTTCTTGCTACACAGTCGTTTACTTCGCTGTGAGACGTTCTCAACTTTAAATGTATACATTGATTCTTCCTAAATCAAGAGATGTTGATTATTTTCATTTCTTGTGTTTTCTGGCCGAACTGAGCCCCGATTAAGTAGATATACTTTTCTAATTAAAACAAAACTCAAAAGTTATGCAAATTCAGTGAGGAAAAACGCTGACCGGTAGTGCTTCAAATTGTCTGATATTCTAGCCAAAGACAGTTCAGTCAATGAATTTTAGGCTTACAGTTTCATTTTTGTGGGATCTACTAGCAATTTTGCATGAACGCCGATCAAAAGTCGAGAAAATTGCAATTCAGCCCCTTTGAAATTTGCAGTGTAACGCAACACGCTAAAATAAGTAAAAACATTTTGTTGGCTTTAGACAGGACAATAAAAGCCTACTAATTTCTTTAACGTTTGAAACGCTTTAAAAATAGTATTTAACTTAGAAATTGCCAGCAATAGCGAAAAAACACGAGTAGAACCAAACTTAATCACACCCTAACTCTCCCTGCTTTGTGTCACGCATGATACACTTGGCCGATGCTACAAACTCGTTGGCTCAAATAAAGTCAATTCCTACCTAAAAGAATCTCTTATGATGCAGGAGATTTTGCTTTACTTATAGGGGATTGACCAGTTGAGCTGCTCAAAAAAAAGTGAGTAAATTAAAAAGGCGGCATTAATCATACAAATCGGAACGATGAATTTGTGTATGTATTGTTATCCAACTACAGCGAATACCGTCCAAATAAAGTTCAAATATATAGCGATATTGTACAGTAGAAGACCTGTTTGTCGGACAGTTCGGTACGCGCACGCAAAACTGTCACATCGGCTCCCTCTTTCATTGATAAGTTTATTGACTACAGCAGTTGGATAATAAATCTCTTATTAGATGTTTTGGTGTGTAATATCGCTTTATATTTTTTCTCGTTGTTTGTATTTGGACTTGCCCTACGGGCTCGTCAAAATACGGCAAACCTCGTAAAAATATACAGCGATACTACACACCAAAACATCTAACTAACAATTAGATTATGAGCTCAAGATTTCTATGAAGTGATAGTTGATGAGGCCGATGGCGGAATCAACAATCACCTCATGGAAATCTAGAACGAAGAATCTAATTGTTTTAGTAGAATTCTTACTAAAATTTACTTCAAATAACGGTTTCATATTATTTCTTGATGTATTATTAAACTTTGCCTCTGAAAAAGATCGCTCGGACTGAATTGCCATTTAAAATTGAAGTTGTGTGTGTGCGCGCGCATCAGTTTTTTCAATAATTTCAACTTTTTTTAAAAGTCAAGAAACCGTAAATGTCCTTCGTTTAGACTTCTCAGGAATTTATTATCCATTCGCATCAAAATTTTCCTCCAAAACTTTGGAAAATCGAAAAAATAAAAAACGTCACCATTTCCCAGACGACCTTCAGCCACTGCACACTAATGGCTGATAGTGCGGTTCAATGGCTCAGCCAATCAGATTACAGCATTTGCATTAGTATACTAGTAGTCTTCTCCAATAAAGTATATGTATTAGTCTTGATTTCTCCATTATTTTTCCAAACGTTCAGGTAAGATTTGGATTTATGTTTTTATTTTCCTCAATAAACTCCGCATCATTCAGCGCAGCTTCTGTTTCAGAAGTCGAAAGGGTCTCTTCACCTGCCTCGCCTTTTACAGTAAGTTCTTTGTTATCGCCCAAACATTTTTCAAAGTCTAGGCCAAATTCAGGTTGCCATTCAAATTCATAATCGTCCTCAAATGTTGCGAAAATCTCCTCCATTTTGTTTTCGTTTCGGACTGTGCATCGTACGTTGTCCATGTTAACCGGTATGTCAAGCAGGTTTTCTACAGTACAATAACTATACAATATCACTGTATATTTACACTCATATCGAGCGTTATTTGGACGATATTCGTTGTAGATGGATAATCATGCGCGACATGTTGTATAAAACTACATTTATAATAACTGTCAAATTTCTCCCACCGCACGCTAATTAGGCTCGATTTCCAGCTCTTTTGTGAGCCCGCTTTCATTTCCCCACACCACGTTGGGAGGAAGATCCTAAGATCACAACCGGACTCTCAATTGGCTGGAAATCGAGTCTACACCCTAATAGGCTAATTTTCATCGTCGATGAGACTACAGACACGTCACACTGATGCATTATGGCGCCATCACGCACTGAGAACTTTGTAATGTTTTTCAAAACGTTTTCAGCGTTGTCAATGCACGATTCAAGCGACAGATTTCATTTTAACAGGACTTCTTTGAAGTAAATCATCAAATCGTTTAGGATGACTTTTAGTTGATATTGGGTTCAATTTTTGGGCAAGAAAACGTATTGATCAAAATTTTGACGTGGAACTCGATGAACGGAACGAATCGATATTTGTGTCGTATTCAAATTATCAAGAGGGGTTTCTAGAATTTTCGAGTGGATTGAAGGATATTTACAGAATTCCGGTTCTGCATTTTAGTCTTGTGTTGGACGTGCGTAGTCTTATAACGTCGTGAGTTTCGGTACATAATTTTGACTAACATCATTTCGGGTTCTCCCACACCTTTACCTAACGTTTTCTCTCGTCGGCAGTCTCCTTGTTCGTTTTGGTATTGTAAAAAACAAATTGATCCAGGTTTTATGTGTCTCTCCTCTTATGATCATGACTTCTTATTAAGGACAAAATTTGCCTTAACATTGTCAAAGAAGTTGACAATGTTTCAGTGGATCCACTCGGTACGGCTCGTGGATCTATAGCAGCTACTTTGACTATCATCAACAAGGGGACAGACGAATAAAATGCTGGCGTCAATTTGTTAACTTACACCTGAGTTTTTGACAGTGTTTTTTTCATTTCTTTTTTAACATATAGTTTGCTTCACATGCGGTAGTTTTTTAGTTATCGATAACTTTAATTTTTATTATCGCAATTAAATCGTAATTGCGGGCAGTTAACTTTATAGTTTTTGAGGCCAGTTTCGATTTCCTGACAGTAAACAGAGGAGAAAAGGTTTCGAGATTGCTTCAAGTGAAAACGATCAGATTTTTGTTGAATATACGTATGTTTTTATTTGTGTATTCGGTAGAGTTTAACTCCAAGCATGCCGATTCCATCGATCCTAGCTCTTGAAAGAAACGTCTGAGATTAATCGGGGAAAACTACAGAGATCACTCATTGGTTGTTTGCCTAAATTCAGTAATCACAGTACATTGTGTTGTTACGTCATCAGTATTGACGTTTTCGCCTCGAACCCGTACGTCAAAGGTCTCCCGCGCGAAGCGTGGAAAGTTCGCACAAGAAAAGATGTATGCTTTCTTAAATTATTAAATTCTCCGTGAGAAGGAATATGATGACGTAAGGTAGGGGTTAATTGTATTTCTTTTTCTCTCTTTTTGCAGAGGCATTTGCATGGGATTTTCCACGTAAGTAATTTTTTGTTAGTGTTGACCCATGGTAATATTTTGTTTCTGCAGTAATATTAACTTACTTCGCACACTGGCTTTTTTAATTATCAACTGCTTTTAGCTATCGATGACTTGAATGAGAGGACAGCTGATAATGCTCGATCGAGCTTATCCACTCACCAGTCCCCGGTTGTTCGAAAGCCGATTAAGGGGGTACGATACCCTAAAATATGGCGATGTACATGAAAAATTCAATTTCTTGGAAATACAAGACTTAAGACCCTTGAGGACTTGTCAAAAACATTTTGAAACGATCTTGCCGAATTTCCTTCCAGATAAGTGTGAAATTTAAGGAAAGTACACAGTGGTATGAGTTTTTTCACGTAGCAACGGCCATAGCAACGACTGTTTACTATAAGAACGTGACCAAAAACATAGATTATTTTTAACTTATATGAACGAAACTATTTAGAAAAAAACTTTTAAGACATGCACAACTCGATTGGTATAATTGTTTGTGAAAAGCTTTGCCTGAAATTGCCATCACAGGCTCATTCATTTCCCTTATGAAAAGGAATATTTCCCACAACTGCGGAAACTTTTTACAAAATAGAACAACCATTGCACCCCCTCCCCCAAGATCCAATCTGCACCCCCGCCTCCGCTATTTGTGGCTCGTTAAATGCTTAATACTTCGTGTAAGAAACTTAGAGTGCATTTTTCTCAAAAGTTTACTTTTGTACCGACTGACTTCGCGCCAACATTCCTACTTTGCAAGGTTTTTAAGTAGAATTCCCGAAACTTGGGCTGATCAAAGACCAATAGTGTCGTGATGCAATAAACTAAAAAAATCATAACATTTTTAACGTCTGTCACGTGACACTAGATAATTGTTTCACTGGGTTTGGTGCAAAATAAGGTTATTTCCAAATAAAGCCTGTGGAAAGCACTGAAAACAAGAGTTAACTGTCAAAACTTTAGTTTATTGCATAGAACGAAACAGAAACTTGCAAGATATTCTTGCTTGAAAATCAAATCTTGTTTTGTGAAAGAGCAGGAACTTTTGGCGTCAATACTGTAAAACACTACCTCAAAAGGCTGTGGCTGGTTTCCATAGCAACCATTTTGAGTAAACCTTTCAAAATTTAATTTCTCTTCTTGACTGCAATAGCACACAATTGATCTTTCTTCACCTTATTTAAACAAACTTTTTGGTCCATCTGAGGGTACCATGCCACCTTAAAATAACCCGCGAGTAGCGGTTACTACGCGATTAAGAGCAGTTTTCTGTAAGGATCGACTAAAGGTATGCAAAAAAAAAAAAAAAAAAAAAAAATTGAACGATTTTCCCAAACTTTGCCAGAATACAGGCCCAGGTGAACTAGTTCTAAAAATATCAGTATCAGGTCTTTTAGATTTTCATTTATTTTTGGCATTTTTTTTTCCACTCGCGGCGGCCTAAATTTACGCCGAAATCGGGCATTTTTCGGAAGCTTTCGTTTAAAAAGTGAAAGCGTTTTAGAAAAGATTAATCCAGGAAATCAGAAGACCTTATTTCCTCTGCTTATTGGCGGTGTAAAATGTAAATGAAAGTTGAACGTGACGAATTTTTTTAAATTTTAGCTTCGCGACAGAGCTCTGAATTTAGACGAGATTCAAGGCTCTAAAAGGCACTGGTACATAGCTTCACCCAACGAGACTATACTCTGGGCAAGACCAATCATTCCAACTACGTACACGTCGGGCGGAAACAAAACTGTGATAAAGTAAACGTCGAATTCTGAGAATATTTTCAAAACAGGTCACTCGAGCAATGTGAGAGACCCTTTGACCTTTCATGTCATTCGGAAATCAACGCAAGGCAGCTCTTAATTTGACTTTCATTCGCCGGAATACACGTTTCTTTGCTTTTGTTTGCTTTGCTGACATATTCTCATGTAGGAAAGTTAGGATTTTGAATGTGAAGGCATCTACCCGCTATAAAATAAGAACAGCTGGCGTGCGTCTTTTTGAAATTTGACCCACTTCGCATTTAGACGGTTACGTTGCAAAGCTCAAGTTGATCGCCAAATTACATATTGAAATTCGCTTAAGGAAACGGCGGTACCAACGAGGAAACAACAATCGTCTTTAATTGCGTTCGTAGAACGCACTCCTAATGCAGACTTGAGCGAGGTTTCATGGGACGGCGATTTGGCCGCCCCGCAGCAGGGGCGAAACTAATGACGTCATCGCCAAACAATGTGTTGTACGATTTATGTCCATCTGCTTCCTTATTACATGAAATTTGCGCGACACGTTTATTTCGCGATTCTGAGGTGCCCATATTTCGCGACACTTGAATTCCGCGATTTTGCGAAAATACTCCGGCGTTGTAGACAAAGTTGTTCGCGTACACAAGGGAAAAGGAGACAGTGGCCAAAACGGGGCTGTCGCGGGCTGCCGCCAAAACGGGACTGGGGCGATGATTACTGATCATCTGATACAATGCGCTCATTAATGCAGGCAATATTTGTTCCCTGCTCGAGAAAATGTTTCTGTCTCTATCCCTACTCTCGCTTTAAGTGAAACGCCAGCGAGAAATGATCCTTAATTTTCTGGATGCAGTTGTAGAACCTTTTAGGCTGCCGTTGCTGTGCCATAAAATTTGACCCCCCTCACGTTTCTTACTAGTGAAAAAAAATACCCCAGCCCCCCCCCCCCCCCCCCTCAAGAAAGGGGCTTGTTTTAAAATTGTAATCCTCCTCCAAATCTTCCGGCCCCCCATGGGACGTAAAACACGTCGGTCCCTTGAATCGCCTTGGGTTTGGGATGTTAACCGTGGGAACAGCTATATTGCATTGGCTATAATTTGATTACATTTGTTCAGTTTAATTGATTAGCTCCAGTGGCCACAAAGAGAATCGATGGAAGAGTACTTTGAAGCCAAGATCTATAAGAGTAGGCCAGAACTAAGGAACGGCAATGTAAATGCTGACTATTTTTATTCATCAGCGGAAATATTCAAATCTGTTACCAGTCGCACGGAGTTTGTTTACGATAAACCACGGATAAACCGGCACTCGAGTGCAAATGTTAGCTGATATTTGTGCTTCCAGCTTAGAATACTAGATTTAACACAAGTATACTTTTGAAAATTAGCATTTACGCTTAAACATTACCAGTAAAAGTGAAAATGAGATGTTTAGCATGGAGTTTGAAGGCAAAAACTTGTGACTTTTGACTTACCGAAGCCACGGTCAGGGAAAAGTCACGGAAAATTAGATGTTATTCAAGGTCAGGGAAAAGTCAGGGAGTTTTGTATCAGGTCAGGGAGTTTCTAAAACCCTGTTCAAAGTCAGTGAAAAGATTCTTATCTTAAGGTTGCCGCAAATTATTTTATTAGATGTTTTTGTATAGACAAAGCAATTCTGTTTTAAAAATTATCTGAGCCATCCTTATTTTTGTTGATTCGTGGCCAGAATAGTCATCCTGCAAGGTCAGTGAAAATTGCTTTTCAGTCAATGAAAAGTCAGGGAAAAGTCAGGGATTTGTTTTGTTCCGGTGGGTGGCAACCCTGAACTGGAGCCGTCACGCAACGTGTCATCAAAGGTCATCAAATCGTAACTTGCCAACACAAGCAAGGAAATCAAATAATCCACAGAAAAATGTTTTTCATTTTGTTATATCTGTCTGTAAAACTTCAGCTGTTCACAAAGATAATGATTTCAGCAACAGACAGCTATTTAAGTTATATCAATATTAGAATTGTGAGAAAAAATCTCTGCAAGATAACCACCGGGCCCCGGTTAGCTGTTACTCCGCGATTAAATTTCTTATTCTCGGGATAACTAGACATATCGTTCTAATCGAACGATAAATTTATTCTTTGCTTTAGGGCGATTTAGTCGTGAGTTAGCGCTAATCGGTTTTCAAAAAACTGGGGCCAGGGGATGAATATAATCGATGAGTAATTTTCATTCTTTTAAAGTAACTAGCGCGCGGTTGCTGTGCATATCTGAATTCTAGTTTCGGCACTGAAATCGGTGGCAACAAAGACTGATGACGGCTTCGTTATTAACAACTGTTTTTACAACAATTGTGAAATTTCTCCCACCGCACGCTAATTAGGCTCGATTTCCACCCGTTTAGTGAGCCTGAGTTCCTTTCCCCCGGACCACGTTGGAATGAGGATCACTTTGATCACAACCGAACACCCAAAACGGCATGAAATCGAGCCTACACGCTAATAGGCTAAATTTTTGTCGTCAATGAGAGGGATTGAGAAGCCATCACGCACCGAGAGCTTGAAACTTTGTTGAACTTTTTACAACGCGTTCAGGCAGTTGTCAGTTCACGATTCAAGAAACAAATTTCAACAAGTGGACAGACGCAAAAAGGCTGGCGTCAATTTGTTAACTTAGACCTGACTAGGGAAAACTAAATGTCGACAGGAAAACGACAGAGATCTGTCATTGCTTGTTTTTCCAATTTCAGTAATCACAGAAAACTGTGTTCCTACGTCATCAGTATTGACGTTTTCTCGAACGACAGATGTCTCCCGCGGGAGGCGTCGAACGAATGCGTGACGATAGATTCTTTTTTTTTTTTTTTTCTTTTTGTTTGAAGTTACGTTACAGGAATAAAAGTGACGGCAGCAGGCTTGGTTACATGCTTACGGATTAATTCTTATGTTTCATCTTTTTATAGTGCTAGCCTGTGAAGAATTGCCCAAAGGTAAGTGGACTCGTTTGTTTTGGTGTTGGCCCGTGCTAATATTCTACGAGTTGATATTCTTAGTCTAGGTAACTATTCTTGATATTCTACTTAAAGACTTTCAAAACATTACTCGTGCTCATAAATCACAAAATGCACTTGCGCTCATATGATTTGCTATACTTATAGGTAATTATTCTTGATATTCTACTTAACAACTCCCGGGGTATCCAATCGATGAAATTGCCAGTTCCAGCTTTTTCAGTACATTGTGTTGTTACGTCATCAGTATTGACGTTTTCGCCTCGAACCCGTACGTCAAAGGTCTCTCGCGCGAGGCGTGGAAAGCTCGCACAAGGAAAGATGTATGTTTTCTTAAATTATTAAATTCTCCGTGAGAAGGGATATGATGACGGCAGTAGGAGTTAATTGTATTTCTTTTTTTCTCTCTTTGCGGTAGGATCTTTGCTTGCCGAAGGTAAGTAATTTTTTTTAGTGTTGACCCATGGTAATATTTTGTTTTTGCAGTAATATTAACTTACTTCGCACACTGGCTTTTTTAATCATCAAATGTTTTTAGCTATCGATATCTTGAATGAGAGGGCAGCTGATAATGCTCGATCGAGATTATCCACTCACCAGTCCCCGGTTGTTCGAAAGCCGATTAAAATAACCCGCGGTTAGCGGTTACTACGCAATTACGAGCAGTTTTCTGTAAGGATCGACTAAAGGTATGCAAAAAAGAAAAAAAAAAAACGATTTTCCCAAACTTTGCCAGAATACAGGCCCAGGTGAACTAGTTCTAAAAATATCAGTATCTGGTCTTTTAGATTTTCATTTATTTTTGGCATTTTTTTTCTCCACTCGCGGCGGCCTAAATTTACGCCGAAATCGGGCATTTTTCGGAAGCTCCCGTTTAAAAAGTGAAAGCGTTTTAGAAAAGATTAACCCAGGATATCAAAAGACAATATTTCCTCTGCTTATTGGCGGTGTAAAATGTAAATGAAAGTTGAACGTGAATTTTTGACGAATTTTCTTAAATTTATGCTTCGCGACAGAGCTCTGAATTTAGACGAGATTCAAGGCTCTAAAAGGCACTGGTACATAGCTTCACCCAACGAGACTATACTCTGGGCAAGACCAATCATTCCAACTACGTGCACGTCGGGCGAAAACAAAATTGTGATAAAGTAAACGTCGAATTCTGAGAATATTTTCAAAACAGGTCACTCGAGCAATGTGAGAGACCCTTTGACCTTTCATGTCATTCGGAAATCAACGCAAGGCAGCTCTTAATTTGACTTTCATTCGCCGGAATACACGTTTCTTTGCTTTTGTTTGCTTTGCTGACATATTCTCAGGTAGGAAAAGTTAGGATTTTGAAGGTGAAGGTATCTACCCGCTATAAAATAAGAACAGCTGGCGTACGTGTTTTTGAAATTTGACCCGCTTCGCATTTAGACGGTTACATAAATCACAAAATGCACTTGCGCTCATATGATTTGCTATACTTATAGGTAATTATTCTTGATACTCTACTTAACAACTCCCGGGGTATCCAATCGATGAAATTGCCAGCTCCAGCTTTTTCAGTACATTATGTTGTTACGTCATCAGTATTGACGTTTTCGCCTCGAACCCGTACGTCAAAGGTCTCTCGCGCGAGGCGTGGAAAGCTCGCACAAGGAAAGATGTATGTTTTCTTAAATTATTAAATTCTCCGTGGGAAGGGATATGATGACGGCAGTAGGAGTTAATTGTATTTCTTTTTTTCTCTCTTTGCGGTAGGATCTTTGCTTGCCCAAGGTAAGTAATTTTTTTTAGTGTTGACCCATGGTAATATTTTGTTTTTGCAGTAATATTAACTTACTTCGCACACTGGCTTTTTTAATCATCAAATGCTTTTAGCTATCGATATCTTGAATGAGATGGCAGCTGATAATGCTCGATCGAGCTTATCCACTCACCAGTCCCCGGTTGTTCGAAAGCCGATTAAAATAACCCGCGGTTAGCGGTTACTACGCAATTACGAGCAGTTTTCTGTAAGGATCGACTAAAGGTATGCAAAAAAGGAAAAGAAAAAACCGATTTTCCCAAACTTTGCCAGAATACAGGCCCAGGTGAACTAGTTCTAAAAATATCAGTATCAGGTCTTTTAGATTTTCATTTATTTTTGGCATTTTTTTTCTCCACTCGCGGCGGCCTAAATTTACGCCGAAATCGGGCATTTTTCGGAAGCTCCCGTTTAAAAAGTGAAAGCGTTTTAGAAAAGATTAACCCAGGATATCAAAAGACAATATTTCCTCTGCTTATTGGCGGTGTAAAATGTAAATGAAAGTTGAACGTGAATTTTTGACGAATTTTTTTAAATTTATGCTTCGCGACAGAGCTCTGAATTTAGACGAGATTCAAGGCTCTAAAAGGCACTGGTACATAGCTTCACCCAACGAGACTATACTCTGGGCAAGACCAATCATTCCAACTACGTGCACGTCGGGCGAAAACAAAATTGTGATAAAGTAAACGTCGAATTCTGAGAATATTTTCAAAACAGGTCACTCGAGCAATGTGAGAGACCCTTTGACCTTTCATGTCATTCGGAAATCAACGCAAGGCAGCTCTTAATTTGACTTTCATTCGCCGGAATACACGTTTCTTTGCTTTTGTTTGCTTTGCTGACATATTCTCAGGTAGGAAAAGTTAGGATTTTGAAGGTGAAGGTATCTACCCGCTATAAAATAAGAACAGCTGGCGTACGTGTTTTTGAAATTTGACCCGCTTCGCATTTAGACGGTTACATAAATCACAAAATGCACTTGCGCTCATATGATTTGCTATACTCATAGGTAACTATCCTTGATATTCTACTTAACAACTCCCGGGGTATCCAATCGATGAAATTGCCAGTTCCAGCTTTTTCAGTACATTGTGTTGTTACGTCATCAGTATTGACGTTTTCGCCTCGAACCCGTACGTCAAAGGTCTCTCGCGCGAGGCGTGGAAAGCTCGCACAAGGAAAGATGTATGTTTTCTTAAATTATTAAATTCTCCGTGGGAAGGGATATGATGACGGCAGTAGGAGTTAATTGTATTTCTTTTTTTTCTCTCTTTGCGGTAGGATCTTCGCATGCCGAAGGTAAGTAATTTTTTTTAGTGTTGACCCATGGTAATACTTTGTTTTTGCAGTAATATTAACTTACTTCGCACACTGGCTTTTTTAATCATCAAATGCTTTTAGCTATCGATATCTTGAATGAGAGGACAGCTGATAGTGCTCGATCGAGCTTATCCACTCACCAGTCCCCGGTTGTTCGAAAGCCGATTAAAATAACCCACGGTTAGCGGTTACTACGCAATTACGAGAAGTTTTCTGTAAGGATCGACTAAAGGTATGCAAAATAGAAAAAAAAAAAAAAAAACGATTTTCCCAAACTTTGCCAGAATACAGGCCCAGGTGAACTAGTTCTAAAAATATCAGTATCTGGTCTTTTAGATTTTCATTTATTTTTGGCATTTTTTTTCTCCACTTGCGGCGGCCTAAATTTACGCCGAAGTCGGGCATTTTTCGGAAGCTCCCGTTTAAAAAGTGAAAGTGTTAAGCGGTAACTATTCTTGATATTCTACTTAACAACTCCCGGGGTATCCAATCGATGAAATTGCCAGTTCCAGCTTTTTCGCCAGTTCCAGGCGAAGAAGCAGGAATTGCCTACTGCTCAAAAGAAATTTTCTGATAGGTACCCGTACTCTGCCATCGATTGGGAGAAGGTCTATTCTCCATACTTCTGCTCATCTGTGGAATTTCAGTAGACAGTTTTAAATTGCATTGTTTTCACACATGAAAAACTCTTTCGATTTGATATTACACAATCACTACTATGTACTTTCTGCCAAAAAGAGGAGGAATCCATCGAGCATGTCTTTTGGTGTAAGGAATCTTGTGAATTCAAGGAAACATGTCTTGTCCTGGCTCCAAGACAATGACATGTACGTTGGATTTGAACAATTTTGATTTGATTTGATTTGTTCAAATCCCATCTAGAACTCGGTATTTTTTCTGAGGCGATGTGATTTCTACATTTAATACTCACTTTGGAGGGTGTTTGGTTGCATTTTTGATATGCTTTAAATTTGACTGCGTGATGCAGTTAGTGAACTTTAATGTGACTGCAGGATGCAGTTAGTGAGTTCATATGCGCCAATTCAACATTTGGCTGTGTGACCGCGCGATGCGGTTCCAGTCAAAGGCCTACATGTCATCCTTGCTCACCATAGAGTCTCCAGTAGCTCAGTGGTTAGAGCGTCCGGTCTAGATCACGTAGGGTCGTGGGTTAAATTCCCATCTGGAACTCGGAATTTTTTTCCGAGTCGATATGATTTCTACATTTAATACCCACTTTGGAGGGTGCTGGTTGCATCTTTGGAGCAATTTTACCTCGAAAAATACCAGAAGAATGTACCGTGAAACAGCCGCAGCGATGGCTCCTTTGCCGTGGCGCTAAGACAACTGAACAGAAAATGCAGCTCGTAAGGTAACAGAGCTTAAGAGTCCCTGTTCATAAAAATGGAAAATAACTCGGCAAGGGTCGAAAATTCGATTTCGCTCATATTTTCATGGTAGATAGGCTAGGGCATGACAAAAACTACTGGATATATTTTTGGCAAAATATCCTTTTATTTCAAAGAAATATGCAAATTACCAACTTCCGTTAAAATCGTCATTTGACGCACCATTTTATTAAGCAAGTTTGAGAGCCTCGCATGCAAAACCACATCATTCTTCCGTCTTTAAAACACTCAAATATTTTTTTCCAATTTTTAAATGTGTACTGGGTTGGATTTAGGGTATGCTGAATTGTCTTTTTGGGTGCAAAATAATTAAATTTCGAAGACAGGTATTTCATTCACTTAAAAGTACTTCGTGACTATAATTGATTTTCACCATGTGCGAAACCTTTAAATGGATTAAGCTTCTGGTGGTTGAATTGCAGAAGGATGATCTAAAGATTCCTGTAAAAATTTCTGTAGGCAAATGATTGTGAGCGACGCGAGAGCTTTTCAAAGTACGTCAAAAATGCAAATATTTGACCATCCGTCGTCAAATTTCAATTTACGGGTTAGACGTATATTTTAGCATGCGCCACATGACTTGACCTATAATAGGTTGAAATAGACACAGAGCTGATAATTTCGAGATGTTCTAACCTCATTTGCTGTAAAAGGCAGGTCCAAAGCCGATTTGATGTGTTTCGCTCACCATTCGTCGCACCTAAAGCAGAAGTTTGCTTTTGTTTACATAACGTCCGATGTACATCGCCAACTGCCAACTTATTTAATGGTCGAATACCATGAATCTGTGACCCTCTTTCGACATATATGATTACCACTGCATCTAAGTCAAAAACGGGTGAGTCATTTGTAGATAGTTGCTGGCTTTGCACTACGCCAAAATATTACTTTGGATCATCATGGTTCTACCTTGTCATCAGTCTACGTCACTACGGAGTCACATGAGAAGCGCATGCGTTTCGCTGGCAGTTTCACACTGTGAGTATTTTTAATCCTTTAATCTTTGTAAATCTAAACCATCGCCGGGTTTTTCCACCTTTTACATACCTGGAGAGGAAGGTAAGGCTAAAATTGGATACTTATCGTACTTTTTCTTCTACAGCTCGGGCGATTCCTTCCCAAAATGTCTAATGAAAACACAGAAGCGTCGGGCATCTCCGACGGCTCTCCAAGCATGGTAGATCCACCTAATCTCAATAACCGAGATTTTGCGTTATCTCTAGATAACATAAAGAGCAACATGGGGAAAATGGCTAGTCTTTTAGCTAAATTGTGTGAAAAGCCAGTCCCTGACGAACGCCTGCAGGGCTCAAAGCGACAGTCAACATCCGCCGTATCGGATAATTCAGACTCTGAGTCTGAACAAAACTCTCACAAACGACGGCGTCATACTAGTCTCTCGGATGATAATATTAGTCTTCACGCTAGTGATGATCTGGACGACGCAGATGACATTAAAATGCTCACCGAGTGTTCAAAGGCCACCGGCCAAAAAGAGCGGGAAATTCCCGCCAAGGAGACAAAGCTCCTTCAAGACTTTGCTAACAGCCTTGACGAGGATGACGCCACCGGCGACAAAATCCAGCAAGAGCTGGCTGATATTGCACTAAAACGATGGGACAAGAAGCTGTCTTCTGACAAAATTAAAAGCTTCTCAGAAAAATATAAACAGCCTCAGAACTGCTCTGACATAAAGGGTATAAAAGTCAACCCCGAGATATGGAGCCAATTAAATGCCAAGAAAAAGAAAACAGACCTGAAGATCTCAAATTTGCAGCAGGTTATCCGCAAAATCACTTTTGCGACGTTACAAACGACCAATGTGCTTATTCAAAATCCCTCTAGTTTAGAAAACAACAAAATAATGGCTAAACAAGTTGACACCATTGCAATGCTGGGGCATGTAAATACGCAGTTGGCCCAGCTGCGAAGAGATGAAATCAAACCATCAATGAAAGCGGAGTACTCTGCTATTTGCTCGGCTGAAGTGCCCATCACTAGCCAATACCTTTTTGGGGACGACCTGGTGAAGCAATTGCGAGATGCCAAAGAAGCGAGCAAAATTAGCCATTCCTTTACATCCTCATCTAAGAATGGTCTCTTCAAAGGCAAACAGCAAAGTTCAAAACGACATGCCCATTACTCTAAAGGTCCTAGAAGAGATTTTTTATGGAAAGGCCAAAACCGGCACTACAACAAGAAAAAATCACCAACCACCGACAAGAAATAATGGAACAATTGCTTCAAATAAAGAACAGGGTAAGTGGCTTTGGAAATTTCCTGCCCAACCTGGTAAATTATTTACAAATGTTATGCAATACATTTCAGGCTGGGCAGGTGGCTGCTCATTTTGCAGCTTGGAGGACTCTTACTAATGACAAAACCCTATTATCGGGTGTGTTGGGAGCAGCAATTGAGTGTATTGCCACCCCTGTTCAACACAAGTTACCTAAGCAAATCTTCTCAGAACATGAACATCCCATTGTTCGTCAAGAAGTGCATAAATTACTTGAGAAACGTGTCATCACAAAGGTGTCACCTATATCTGGGCAAATTTTGTCCAATGTATTCCTTCGTCCGAAGAAGGATGAGACTTATCGACTCATACTAAATCTCAAAAGGTTTAATGAGTCAGTTAGTCATTATCATTTCAAAATGGATTCACTTTCTACCATAACAAAACTAGTTACCCAAAATTGTTATATGGCTTCTGTTGACATGAAAGATGCCTATTACTCTATCCCCATTCGATCTTCAGATCGAAAGTTTTTACGCTTTATCTGGGACGGGGAGTTATATGAATTTACCTGGCTTCCTAATGGGTTGTCGTGTGCTCCCCGTATAGTTACTAAAATTCTTAAGCCCCCTCTGTCTACTCTGCACAAACAAGGACACGTAGCTGTGGCACATCTTGATGGCCTTTACCTGCAAGGGCAAACCTATGAGAAATGTGTCCAAAATGTTATAGACACTACCGTCTTGCTGGACAAATTAGGCTTGGTTGTGCATCCAGAGAAGTCTACTTTCATACCCACACAAGTGCTTAATATCCCAGGGTTTGTAATAGACTCAGTAGAAATGACAATACAACTGACCAGTGAGAAAGCCACTAGTTTACAAAATGTCTGTACTGAGTTATTAGAAAACTCTTCCCCTTCTATTAGGGAAGTAGCAAGTGTTATTGGGAAAATAGTTGCTAGCTTCCCTGGGGTGATGTATGGAGCTCTTTACTACCGATACCTGGAAAAAGATAAATCCCAGGCCCTTATTAGAACAAAGGGTAATTTTGATGACTTGATGTCTTTGTCCCCTCATGCTAAATCTGAATTACAGTGGTGGATTCAACATGTGGGAGAAACGTACAATGTAATCAACCACCCACAACCCCTGCATCAAATAACAACAGATGCTTCCCTTATGGGTTGGGGAGCAGAATATGCAGGGGTGTCCTCGGGAGGAAATTGGTCCCATTCAGAGTCTAAACACCACATCAACTATCTGGAAATGTTGGCTATTTTGTTGGGGCTCCAAACCTTTGCTAAAGACAAGAGCAACACACATATCAGAATAATGTGTGACAACACTACAGCAGTTAATGTGATTAATCACATGGGAACAAGCCACTCAGACTCTTGCAATTCTGTCGCTAAGGAGATCTGGGAGTGGTGTCTAGATCGCAAGATCTGGCTTAGTGCTGCACATATTCCTGGAAAACAAAATCTTATTGCAGATTTTGAATCCAGAAGAAACCAAAGAGAACCTGAATGGAGGCTTGACAAGGCATCACTAATTTGTGCTCTTGAGAGGCTAGACTTCAAACCTGATATAGATTTGTTTGCCTCTCGTATAAATCACCAGTTCCCAGATTATGTGTCTTACAGACCAGACCCAGAGGCCATTGCCATCGATGCGTTTAGCCTGAGTTGGTCCAACCTTAATTTTTATGCTTTTCCCCCGTTTAGTGTTATTCCAACAGTGCTGAACAAGTTGATGACCGAGGGAGCACAGGGGATTTGTGTGTTGCCAGATTGGCCCACACAACCATGGTACCCAACAGCTCTCCAGCTAATCAAACAGAAACCAGTGTATCTAAAAGCCAGGAAAGACCTACTCCAGCTGCCAAGCCATCCCAAGGAAAATCATCCAATCTGGCACAAGCTGAATCTCCTCGTGTGTCACTTATCAGGGAGGGACTAAACAAGTATGCTTTATCACCTGCGGCAAAAGATGTGCTAATGGCTTCATGGAGGGAAGGCGCCTCCAAGCAATACCACACTTACCTTAGCAAATGGAATCAATACTGTCAGGACAATAACATCAATGTTTTTCAGCCTGGAGTAACAAATGGCATTGAATTTCTCGTTTTTCTTTACAAATCAGGCTTAGGATACAGTGCTGTAAACACCGCGCGTTCTGCGCTCTCTTCAATATTTGTTTTGGAAGACGGAGTAAAATTCGGAGAGCACCCGTTAGTAGCTCGCTGCATGAAAGGGATTTTTGAGTTAAAACCAGCTTTGCCCAAATATACTGAAATTTGGGACGTTAATATTGTGTTAGATTATTTGAGAGCTGCTGCACCCTTGAGATCCTTATCTCTTAAGCAGCTTACTCTAAATTTGACTATGTTACTCTGTCTCACTACGGGACAGCGTGGACAGACTATACATAAGTTTGATGTTAATTACATCCAAGAAATGGATGACCGGTACAGAATAACTATTTGTGAGAAACTGAAACAGAGTTATTTTATGATAAGCCTGTCGTCACTGCCTCAGCTAATTTTGGCTCCCTGCTGCTGAATCCAGACACACTTTGATCTGTGAAACTGTATCTTCTTTTTCCTTGTTTGGGAATAAAGTTTGTTCACTGTTATGAGTTGCTCGTGATGCAGGACTTTGAAGTCTCATGTGACTCCGTAGTGACGTAGACTGATGACAAGGTAGAATTATCAGATTAAAGGAGACTTACCTGTAAGCTGAAGTTTGATCAAGATTCTATCTTGTCATCAGTCCGGAACGAAGGAGTCACATGCCCTTATGTACCCCCTCCCCCCTCCCATGTCCTTCGTTCCTTTTTCTCCTGCACCACTCACGTTGAATACTGATCAGCAACGTGCATGCGCTTCTCATGTGACTCCTTCGTTCCGGACTGATGACAAGATAGAATCTTGATCAAACTTCAACTTACAGGTAAGTCTCGTTTAATCTGATAATTTGATGGCTTGAATCCATGCTTGCAGCGGTTCCTTTTTCGTCACGCAATACTGTCATCCCATTTTAGGGGGTAGGGGTAGGACAATTTCTATCCTAATACGTAAGGCTCCGTAAAGCTGGGAACCACTGGGAGCACACAATCGTGTTGAGTAGGAAGAGATTAAATTAAGAAATGAGAAGAATGAATAGTTTACCATTGTCCCTGTTGATATCTTTTACTCGACCACCGCTACCTACATGGTCTGCGTAATACTGTAACGCTAAACTCATACCTAGGTCTTTTCGCGCTGGCTGTGCAATTATTTTTGATTTACATGTAATACAGTGGGCTACCCCCGGGGAAATGGGTGGTGACCGCTTACTATGGGGCTAGCCGCTTAAATAGAGGTGTACCCTGAATATTTAATTTTTCACTATCGGGTTATAAATTTCTTGGTGAACGTGGAGTCAATTCAAGACAATCATGATAGACGTGTATTTGAATTATCACTCGTCATGCACCTTCAATTTCGGACCCTTATCTACCATCGCCCTTTCCAAAACAAAGTGTTTAAATTTTGGGTGGCCGCTGAATTGTCTTTACCCCTATGATAGGGGTAATGACAATAGTGAAACCCTTATCGGAACGACCAAATGGTGGCCGCGGAGGTAACCGGTCAATATGTGTTTTATTTACAATATTTTACTGACAATAATTTTGGACTGTATTGACAACACTCCTCTATTTTCTGTTACAAACATACCGATGCCTCGCCACTAGGCAAACAAAATACGCCAAATAAAATGGCATGGCCAGGGCTATTTACTCGCGTAATTACTAATTAAATTTAGTCTGTTTTTCTCATGAATTAGACACGTTGTGATTTCCTGTTTTCATTTCAGCTAGTTCTTGCTTCATTGATCTATAATTTGTTTCATGGCGATTTTTTTAAAATTCTAGTGAGTACTGGCACTAGCTTTATCAGCTGTTGTCTGAAACATCAAAACGTACAACAAACGTGATTTGGACCGAGGCCACGTACACTATAGAATACGATTATATAAATATACACATATTATTATATATATGAACAAACAGATGAACAATGATTAAATTGTTTCATTTATCCTGAGAGTGCTCTATACAAAATGGATCAAAATACGCAGCATATGCCGTGACAGCATTGCGTGACGAACAAATAACGGCTGTAAGATTGTGCTGCGCCGACACGCTTATCAGCAATGGTCAGCAATCGATCAAACGCATTATTTTGGCGCAGTGCAAAGCAAGCAACTATCTACAAATGACTCAGCCATTTTAGATGCAATGATGTTCATATGCGCAGAAAGATGGTCACAGATCCATGGTATTCGACGAATAATAGGTTGACAGTTGGCGATGTACATCGGACGTTAACCTTGTGTAAACAAAAGCAAACTTCTGCTCTATGTACGACGAATGGTGAGAGATCGACTAGAAACACGTCAAATCGGCTTTGGACCTGCCTTTTGCAAGAAATAAGGTTAGAACATTTCGAAATTATCAGCTCTGTGTCTATTTCAACTTATTATAGGTCAAGTCATGTGGCGCATGCTAAAATATACGTCTAACCCGTAAATTGAAATTTGACGACGGATGGTCAAATATTTGCATTTTTGACGTACTTTGAAAAGCTCTCTTTTTACAGGAATCTTTAGATCATCCTTCTGCAATTCAACCACCAGAAGCTTAATCCATTTGAAGGTTTCGCACATGGTGAAAATCAATTATAGTCACGAAGTACTTTTAAGTGAATGAAATACCTGTCTTCGAAATTTAATTATTTTGCACCCAAAAAGACAACTCAACATTCCCTAAAACCAACCCAGTACATATTTAAACATTGGACAAAAATATTTGAGTGTTTTAAAGACGGAAGAATGATGTGGTTTTGCATGCGAGGCTCTCAAACTTGCTTAATAAAATGGTGCGTCAAATGACGATTTTAACGGAAGTTGGTAATTTGCATATTTCTTTGAAATAAAAGGATATTTTGCCAAAAAAAAACTATCCAGTAGTTTTTGTCATGCCCTAGCCTATCTACCACAAGAATATGAGCGAAATCGAATTTTCCACCCTTGCCGCGAAATTAAGAATTTTTCTGATTTTTACAGGCAGGCACTCTTAAGGGTAATTTGAGAACTGTTTATCACTGCCCCTGTTCTTTTCGTTACGTTGTTAATCCATAATATTCTGAGAATATCGCTTATACTTACTTTGGTAATTTGTTTCGTCTTAGGGTGAAGGACTATATTGCTGGCGGCTTATTTCTTAATTATTTGTGCACAAGGGCACACAACAACTTATGTCTTCTTCCTTATTCCTCGTCGTTCCCTCTGGAACATAGGGCACTGACTACTAGCTTCCATCTTTCTCGTTCTTTAGCTGCCGTCTTCGCCTCCTCTCAGGACATGCTGATGGTCTTCAATTCAGCTTGTAGAGTTCTTTTCCAGGTCAAACATGGTCTTCCTCTCCTCCGTTTTCCCTGTGGGTTCCAGTTCAAGGCTTGGCAGGTGATGCTTGTCTGCTCTCGGCGTATGGTATGTCCGATCCATCTCCACTTTCTATTCTGGTGTCACTGATGGGCTCCTGCCCAGTTCTTTACCAGAGTTTTTGGTTAGAGATGTGCTCTGGCCATCTAATGCGTAGAATCTGACAGAGACAGGTGTTCTTGAAGACCTGCAGTTTGTGGTCTAATTTCTTGGTGCGCCTTCAGGTTTCCGCCCTGTACAAAAGAACTGATTTGACATAGCTGTTGAACAGTCTCAGTTTCGTGTGGCAGCTGAGGTTTTTACCCCTCCATACTGGTCTCAGGGTGGCAAAAGCTTGACGTGCTTTGTTGATTGTAGCCTTAATATCCTCGTCTGTTCCTCCTGTCTTACTCACAATGCTCACGGCACGAAAAATCGCCTTTACTGCGCGTCAGATGTGTGGTTAAAGGTTTTGTAAAGGCCGCCTTTCACGCTTTTGACGATCTTTGACGCGAATCAAAGATCATCTTTGAATAAACCTTTGCCACCAAAATCAAAGGCGTGAAAGGCCGTTTTTACTTACCTGTGAACGCCTTTGTTTTTAGGGTTAAAGGTGATCCTTTGATACGCCTTTGCGCACTGTCAAAGGTGGGTCAAAAGCGTAATCAAATTTGTCTGCGATTCAAGTCAAAGGTTTGCTAAAGATGTGGTCGAAGATGCCTGTGACGCAGGCCAAAGGTTTGTCAAAGGTGCTCCGCGCATTCCGCGCTCGCGCGTCTCGCCCGAACTCCTCGCTCGCGCTCCTCTTTCGCGCTTCGCGACCGTTGATCACGTTTCGCGCGATCCACATCTTATACGCTTTTTTCTGCTTGATACACGAGCTTTGTAGCTCCGCACACGAAAGATACAATCATATCCGTACTCTTGTTTTATGTCTGACAAGGTTTGAAGAATATATCAGCTTTAATAAGGTTATTTTGCACCAAAACTCTTGACAAATGTTAACGGAAAAGCGGCCCGGAAAGATCATTGCACCTGATTTTAGGAAAATAAATATACTCAACTTCATCTCAGTTTTAAGTTTTTTTCCCGTTTTTATCAAGAGTAAATACCTTCAAGTACCTTGCACAAATGTTTTGGGCTTCAGGTTTCAAAAAGCCACGTTGCAGGCTTGGTTTCAAACTACACGTAATGCGACTGATCATAAGGAAAACATTGTTCTGTCTATCGTGAAACAGTCAACAAATCTTCTATGGTACAAAGCGCATTTATCTATCATTGAAGTACTATGGCTAAATTCTCAGTTCCTTAAATTTACTAGACTAGACTAGACAATAGGGAGGATAACCGCAAAATTTCGGCAAACTTCGCACAAAAGTCAACTAGTGTTTACAAGCGTCCTTTCCAGATGGCACGTACAGTCCGTTGCATGGAACTCCTAATGTTTTGGCAGTTCTCCTTTTCTGCTGCTTGCATTTGCTTATTCTTGCATTATAAGTGGAATGGAATATTGTGTTTCCACTTCTCTCTCATCAAAGTGGTGAAACTGCCTTCTTGGGGGTCAATGCCAACTGAATCCCCATGCTTTCACAATTTGACAGTCTAAGGCGTTGACGAAATTAATGAATGCATCTTCACTGGATAAGTCCATCCTGTCAACCAAATCTTGTCCGCATTTGTCTAAACAGAAGCAAACAGACAAAAACGTTGGAAATGAATATTAAGGGTGAATCCTGGCATTCTATTCCTTAAAGTTTACCTATAGTTTTTGCTAATATCACATCAATAAAACGTGACCAATCAGATCATTACTCCTCTTCTGCATAGTTTGTGCTTCCGTCAATAGCAAATATGTATTTAATTTTACCGCAGTTTAGGAATTTTAATCTTAAACTCAGTTTACTAACAAAAAAACGGTGAAAATAGTCTTGTCTGTAGTCCATAAACAGATTTTCGTTCACGTGGTTGGTCTAAACGCATCACATGACTGAATATGCCCCAGGTAAAACTGGGCAAAATATATGAGTAATATTCCTCATTTTCAAAAGATCCAGCGTGTTGCGTAATATATTTGACTGAGGATAATAAACACAATAGCACCATATTTTGACTTTAAAAATATGTAAGGGTATATGTCTTTGGCATTATGTGCTCCTCAAAGCTCACGATTTTCCTTGAGCTTTGCTCTAAGTAAACTGTTTGCTTCTGGGAACTGATACTGTCTGTGGACAAACATTTTCATCAGAGTGCAGAACACTTTTCAGAGAAACGGACATCTCACAACAAAGATCTTTTATGGCTACAAAATAGCAATCTAAAAAACCAACAAATCTGACATAAACTGTGACAAGAAATGAGGAATACACACACCTATGGGAATATTGCTGTTCCTGTGTCATTTCCACAGATCTCTTCATGATCAGTAGTGTTATCTTTTTCCTTATTTTCCTTGTAGATCATATGTGAAAGGGAGCATATAAACATATCAAAATAATTGCACATTTGATTAGTAAACAGTTAGCAACCACTTGTACACTTTTTTCCACTAAAAAAAATTCATGAAATTAAATAATTTAACATGAGACATGCCTGCATGGAATCGCATAGCTGTTATATTCATTGAAACAAAAATCCAGTCCAAGATGATGAATACAACCACTGTGATTCCCAGCAGCCGCATCTCATAGAGGGAAATGGCCATTATCCAGCCAAATTTGCCGACAAAATTTTAAATTGGGTAAAAGCAAATAAAGGTCTTTGCCAATTTACTATTTAACTAAGTTATCATCAAATCCTCTACGCCTTAAATTCTCTACTGATCCCATCAATAGTTATGAATTAATCATATTATTAATTTTGCTTGAAAAAATTTGGTTTGAAACCTGATGGCCAAACCAAAACAGTTGATATTGCAGACAATCACTCAAAATTTAGATTCAAAACTCAGGTTTTACCAATCAAAAACCAACATTTCCTGAGACTTGTTTGCAACATTCTACAACTTTGATTCATTCACCAAAAAGATTCCCATCCCTTGCATGTTTTCAATAACATTTTAATTTCTTAATTTTCGTCCAGGTGAGCCGACCAGTTGATGTATTTGTCCCATGAGAAAGACAACATTATATTTTCCTCACTTTTACTTAAATGAACCAAAAAGAGACAACATTTTTTTCACAGAGTGAGACTACAATAAAAATGATCAATTAAAATAATATTAATAAAATTATAGCCAGGTTTTTTAAATCTATTTATATACTTTCTTTGCTGGAAAAAGATATAAAAAGTTGTGGCTGAAGAAATTATAAGATGGTCTATGCTACAAAATATAGAAGTAACAAATGAATATTCCAGCCTTTTACCTACCAAAATGTTGTGATGTTTGCACACTTTGGAGCACTGTATGATTAAACTGCATCTGAGTTGACTATGAACTACAGAGGTATATTGTATCGTCTCCTAATTTATTCTGTTAATATCTTCAGTTCTTTTAGAATGGCTAGCTGAAGGATGAAAACAACATTCATAAGCAGATTTCCCCTAGTCAGATTTTAATTGGCATTTAATTGTCTACTGCTCAAAAGACCAAGACATGAAACCTAAAACTATTGGTACTGTCCAGAGAGGTCACATAATAATATTGTTATGAGCTCAGCTTTATAATTTGCAACTAATGGCAAGTTTGATTTGTACCAAACATTGTAACAATTTCACCTACTAAAGACAAGCTGGATTATGTGTACTAAAGGCATCTGTGGTCGAGTGTCGATTGATACCCTTGATCGATACTCTCAATTGACACTCAAACAACACCCGATCGATACTCAATCGACACTCCATCGACACCTTGGTTGACAGTCAATCTACATTTCTATTACTCAGTTTTGCAAATGTCACAGGGTAGGTGCATTTGATCACCTGGTATGACACTATTCTTAGCCCAGGAGACAGTTCAAAATGTCAAATGCCTGGTGGGTTCCAGGGAGTGGTTGGGCAGGAGATAGTGGAGTTCCAAATGACTGATCCATAATCCTGATACAACAAATATCAAAACAAGTTTTTACTACAATTGCTACTGATCTCGCAATCTGATTGTCATCACAGAGGTCAAAATTTGTTGTGGACTCACATGGCCGCGCTTTGTGAGTCCACAACATTTTGACCACTGTGATGATGCGTGCCATTGTCAATAAGAGTACAGACCACGCTAAACCACATTTGATTTGTTAAAATAAAACCAGTGAAGTCATTTATCAACATCAACGAACAAACATCATCATAATTTCAACTGTGGCAACAAACAGAGCTTTTTTTCAATAGAATGGTAACTAGAGACAAAAGCAGAAACTTATCCATAGATTAAATTTTCAGAGTCAACAACTCTTTCAATGGTACAATGAATATAATAATTAAGTCAGGTCGAGATGGATTGTCATGCATGGCTGACTGAGGTTTTCCTTCAATGCAAGTTTCCTTTATATTTACATGAGCTTTCTTTCAAGGGAATTGTTTGAGCTCAGAAATTACCAGAGGCATTGTGCACAAAAATTAATACGCAGATAGATTTAAGTTTAATTATTAAGTTACGTTTATTTCAAGCACTGATCATGCTAAAATCTATGCTATGACAGACACTTCAATTCAATGTACAAGACTTGATTGAGTAAGAAAAATATTATCTTTGTCAACTTTTGTAAATAAGTATATGTGGATTGAAAATAAAATTTTGTCTTTTCTTAACGAAGAGCTCTGCCGATCAACTGTGATTCAGTCAAGTGCAATTAATCTTCGACCAAAATGTTTTCACTGCCGAGGATCTGTCCTGCTATGAATATACGCAATTCATAGCTCTTTATGTAACCATTGGTGGGTTTAATTTACTTTTTAAACTCCGTTATTCTCTGAACATTGAAAAAAAAAATGAACGAAATTCAAAGCCTTACCTTTCCTGGTCCAAAACACAATGAAAATTTCACCAGAGCCGCCGTAATGACGGCAGGTTTCTTTTACAGGTCACAGGTCACAATCAAAAAGCACTCAGTAAAACTCGCGATGTAAATTTTACCCGAGATTCCCAAGAGGTTTATCGATGTTTCCATGCAACAAACCCTAACTAAAATTGTTTTACTATAGAATTTTAATGAAAAAAAAAATTCTAGGGGTGATATATGTACGAAATGGGTTGAAATGTAGCTTTCAGACATGTAGCGTTACATATATTTTATCGTAATAAGATAATTCATTATGATAGCAGACTGTTTTATTTCTATCTTTTTTTGAAATCTTTACAACGAGTATGTACTAAACAGAAACAAGACGGTCCCCTATAGCTCTTCTGAAAACAATTTCACGCATAAGTAATTGGCCTTTTCATGCATCACAAAAAATTCGAAAATAGCTTCACGTTCACAGATCAGAAAAAAAAGAAGCAATCACTTTTCACTTAAAAATGCAAAGGCTAAATCATGTGTCACATAAAAATACAAATTCTATCCACCTTTCGCAAAACATATACAGAACACTCCATTTTGATGCATCAAAATGCCGTGTGCATGTGTGACACATCGTGACAGACTAGATTCTAGGCCCCTCTGGTTCACTGTCAACATCAGTGTAAGTCTCTTTCGTTATCGTATTATATTGAAAGGTTATAAACAATTTATGTTTTCAACAGAAATAACCCTTGGCTTTCTTTGGATCAATTTGTTTTATTACTCCAGTGCTACAGCTTATTTCCCCTATGCGTTTTTCTTAGAAAAGAGCTGTTATAGTTACACTTGGGACGCACTTGTATGCATCTGTTTTATGACGTTTTGGCCTATTTTTGGTGGCCTGTGGCCTGTGACCCGTGACCTGTGACCTGTGACCTGTGAACTGTGACCTGTGAACTGTGAAAGAAACCTGACGCCATAATGAAGCCAAATGAAGAAAAATGTCTACTTTCCTCGCAGCCGAATTCGCTGACCTTTAGTCTCCTCTGTGATTGGCCAGAAAAATGCGGGAAGCCGCTGGCAGCCGCGTTTTTCCCGCTGTTTTCGAGCTGTTCTCTTGTGCCACCTCCAGGTCAAGTGAAAACTTTTTTATTAAAAAAATACACATTGGCAAGAAAGCAAGCTTTCATTTAATCGTTAAAACAGAAAACAAACAAACAAAAATACCAAAACGCAGGCTGTTATGGCGTTAAAAGAGGAGTCGCAGGATATGGCCATATTTGACCTCGCTTTTGACGTGACATGACGTAGGATCAAAGTTGTACAAAGCCATGGCGCCTTTGAACGCCTTTGACATAAGTGATCAAAGGTATGCAAAGCCGCGGTGTCTTTGAGCGCCTTTAACCCGCGTCAAAACTGTAGTCAAAGTTATTGAGATTTTTGACCTCGCCTTTGACAGGGATCAAATCTATGGCAAATCCATAAGATATTTGATTCCTCCTTTGACATGGGTCAAAGGTGGAGTCAAAGTTAAGATCACATTTGCCCTCTTCTTTGTCATGGATCAAATGTATCGGCAAAGCCATGACATTTTTGACACACATTTGATGCACTTCAAAGTTTGGATGAAAGCTATGATCATATTTGACCTCGACTTTGATCAGAATCAAATTTAGAGTAACTCCAATTTTTCGTGCCGTGGCCGCCCAAGTAGGTGAAGCGATCATTTTCCTCGATGGCCTGGCCATCAACAGTGAAGGGGGTTTCCTGGCTTGCATTTATTCACATGTTCTTGGTCTTTATGACATTGATCTCTAGACCTGCTGTCCTGGCAATATTGCACAGTCTCTCGGTCTTAGCCTGCATATGTCCCAATGTATGTGAGAGTAGGCTAACATCATCAGGGAAGTCCAGGTCCTCTAGCCTCCGCAGGAGGGTCCACTGAATGCTCTTGCATTTGGCTGTTCCATTGTTGTTTTCAGCACCCAGTCGATAACTAGTGAGAAGTGGGGACAAGATACATCCTTGTATCACTCCAGTGTTGACAGTGAAGGGTGCAGACAAATCAGTGTTGTGGATGACTCTAAAGCTGTTATATTCATAGAAGCTCTAGATGATGTTTACGATCTTCTGGGGAGTACCATAATGCCTCAAGATTCTCCAAATCGTTGTTCTGTCCACCATGTCAAATGCCTTTTTGAAGTCAACAAAACTGACATACAGCGATGACTGCAATTCTAGCGACTGTTCAATGATGATGCAGAGAGTTGCTATCTGGTCTGTGCAAGATCTACCTTTCCTGAACCCTGCTTGTTCCTCTCTCAATTTGGCGTCCACAGCTTTTCTTATCCTCCCCAGAATTGACCTAGTGTAGACCTTGCCTGGCAGAGACAGAAGTTGGATTCCTCTCCAATTCCGGCAGTCGCTAAGATCCCCTTTCTTGGGAATCTTTACAATATAGTCCGTCTTCCATTCCGTTGGCACTTCCTCTTTCTCCCAGGCATCCTGCAGTGCAGTGTCTGCTTTCATGACTTCAGGTGGAATGTTATCTGGACCTGGCGCTTTACAGTTCTTGATTTTCTTGATAGCCTCTACTACCTGTAATTGTTCGTAGGGATCCTCTTTTATCTGTTGATCTGCAGTGTTTGTTGGCGCATAGCACTGGATAATTGACACTTTCTGGAACTTTGACTGACACCAGGCTCTTAAAACTCTTTCATTTATTGACTCCCATTTCGTTAGGTTTCTGTTCGCTTTCTTGGTCAGCATTATGCCCACTCCATTTCTGTGGTCGTAGCCCTCATTGGGTGGTCCTGAGTACAGCAACACATTTCCTGATGCCAGAGTGGCTTTTCCAGATGTAGTCCATCGAACTTCACTCAGTCCTAAACCTTCAACTCCATACTTGTACACCTCCCTTGCCACCCAGACGACGATCGAATAGTATCCCATGATGCATCTGGTTTAGGCATATATTATCGCTGCGTACGTGACGTCATCATTTATTCCACGCTCTCGCGATGATGCCGTGGCGTGCTTTCACACTTGTCTGGATTCCGTGGCTTCTGCTTTTGAGAGTACCGAGTTAGTTTATATTCACTGCATTTCAAAGGAGAATTTTGCCGTTACAGTGAAGGGTTTTACTTGTGTTTCGTTGGTCTGTCGGGAAATACATATAAGCTATGTGGAAAGCATGGACGAACGAAGAAGAGCTCTCGTTCCTGTGGTTGTGGTGAATTCGCCTACGGACGAATTATTCGCTGGAGTAAGAAACCCTGTGCTGATAAGAATAAGTTACAACAGGTACATTCTCCGAAGAGAAGTTCAGGGGTTTTCTGATTTTTCTTTTGACATCTCTTGTCCACTTCTCAGCAGGCTTGTTCCATGTTGTGCCGTTTGCTGCATGACATCTCTTGATTACGGCTCCATTGAACTATTGAAATTTACGAAGATAAACACTCCGTTATTAAGGCTAGTTATCACTGCTGAGCATTTTGCAGTTTCGGAAAGAACAGTAACTAAAACACCTTCGAAAATAATCATTTTGACTCTAAAAGATGACCAAGCTCGGGAATAAAACGCCAAACGAACTGAGACTTGAAGCAGACATTCACACACGCAACACTGGTATGTTACGAAATTTCAGTCCACTTCGATCGCTTAAAAGGTCATGAAAATGTGGGTACGTCTCGGTACTTCTTTGCCAAAAATCATTTTAATGTCTATATTTTGTGGCGTGATGCCCAAAAATCGAAGACATCAACATACTGTGCAAAGAAAAGCGAATATTCATGACCTTGTTACGGGTCAACGAACACTTCTTAACAGAATGGCTTGCTAGTCCTGGTGGCACCAAATTTCGGAACCGATATAAGAAATGTCAAAGGAAGAACTGAATGTTTGTTTGAAGTGTTTTTACGCGTCTGCGAGGAAGAAAGATGGCACGTATTGCGAAATCAATTAGAGCCGCCACTGATCATTTCCTTCGCACCCCGCCGCACAACAAACCGTTTTCCATTATCTCTGACCAGGCAAAATTAATAAAATTATTAGAGCATTTGTAAAAGGCCTCAGGAAAACAGGCATCCTTGCCGGCGTAGTCCATAAGAAACCAATTTCCAATGAGCAGATGAGGAAACTGTTCGACTTAAGAGCTCGGATCGGCGGAGAGCAAAAATTCCGCACAGCTACAGAGGACGACCCGAGTTTTATCTCGGTCTCTTTTTTGGCCAACGAGGACGGGAGAATGAACGACACCTAGCGCCAACAATTCTGTCCTTGCGAAAAACACCTCAAGGAGTTGGTTGTTTTGAGCTGAACCGAACTAAGCCCGGTTCTTTACCAGCCACGAAAAACCATCAGGGTGGCCTCGGAGATTCTGAAGCTCGAAGATGAATCTGACGCTAAGATAGTTTCTGTCCTTGACTCTGAATCTGGCCGACAACATACACCTCGAGATGCCAAGACTTTCAAAGCAAGGGAATCTTGAAAGCGGTCTTGTCGAGAATAATTTTGGCACAACGTCTGTATCACATGGCGATCAAAGTTTTCCGCAGCATTATTACAACAGCAATGTGCAATTGCACAATTATTCGGCTCCTCTCCGTGACTCGAACTTGATCGCTCTTCAAACTTTCTGACCAAGGTTATATCTCCTTCATTTGATAGACGTTCCTTGAATTCTACTTGACTGTAATTTCATTGAGCAAATTCGCTTGCTTCGCTTTCAATTTTTTCGTTCAACTAATTTTACAAACGGCGCACATGTCATATGATTTCCAACTTGTTGTTGTTTTTGCCAAATCGACTTCCGGTGGCTTTGTTAAATTTAAAATCCAATGAAATTAAGCTATAATTTCCAAGTATACAAACGCACCGAATTTAATAAAACAATTATTCCATTCGCGCTTGTTGGATATGAGATTGGTTATAGCCAACTCATATCCAACGCCCACTCATGGAATAATTTTTAATTATTATTTTTAATGGGGGGAGTCTTTTCAAATGCAAATGACATTAATCTTTTTTTAATGATATTCCCGGCCCGCATGAGCCTCCATTGCAAGCTAGTTCCAGTCCAATACCGAGAATACGAATATGGTCTATTTTCATCGACAATGAGACTACAGACGTCACACTGATGGCGCCATCATGTACTGAGAGCTTGGAAATTTTCTCAGTTTTTTCACAACGTTTTCGGTCTTGTAAGTTCACGATTCAAGTGACAGATTTCACTTTAACAGAAGTTCTTTAAAGAAAATCATCAAAATCGTTTAAGATGACTTTTAGTTGCGACAAGAGATTATGTCTCTCTTGGTTGCGATTATTGGATTCAGTTTTAAAGTCAAAAAACGTATTGATCAAAGTTTGATGTGGAACTGGATGAATGGACCGAGTCGAATTTTTTCTGTCGTGTTCAAATTATTAAGAAGGTTTTCAAGAATTTTCGAATGGAATGAACTTTAGTTACAGAATTCCGGTTTCTGTATTTTAGTTTTGTGTTGGACGTGCGTAGTTTCATAACGTCATGAGTTTTGGTATAGATGGTTTTCACTGTCACGCAACGAAAAAATAAATCGAAAACTATTCAGAGGATAAGTCAAGAAATTTTAATGATTGTAGGAAACAGATAAAGAAGACACTTCTCCAAGTTTTGGGTCTCCGCGTTTTCCCAAACTTCAAATATTCGTCGAAACGTTTTGCGCAAATTTACAGAGCCCAGTATGGAGCCGCCATGTTGTTGGAGCTCTGTGCTCCACCAACATGGCGGCCGGAAAATAGTGCAAACATCTGGAACTTACTTTAGAAATCTAGGCGACTGATTATCTGAACTGAAACAACAACCATTTACACAAGCACTTTTCCTAACACTTTAACTCCTAAAAAGGCTAAAAATCAGTAGATAAGTGTGTATTTTTGCACGAACGCGATCGAAGCGGTATGTCACGCACCGCGATAGCTCTGAACTTCAAACGGCGCTGGTTTCCAAACCAAGCACGCTATTGAGCTGAAAAGTTGTAAACCGATGAAAATTTAGATCCTCTTATGCCTTATGAGGATAACAATTTTCGTGGCTCTTTAGTTTTGGATTTTGGAATTTGATGACGTCACGTGAAAACGATCTATACTTTTGACTAACATATTTCGGGTTCTCTTGGTCTCTTACCAGCGTTTTCTATCGTCGGCAGTCTCGTTCATTTAGGTATTGTAACTGAAACAAATTGACCCAGGTATTTGTGGGTCTCTTGTCTTATGACTTCTTAATGAGGACAAAATTCGCCTTAACATGGTCAAAGAAGTTTGTGGATCCACTCGGTACGACTCGTGGATCCACAGCTACTTTCACAATCATCAACAAGAGGACAGACGCATCAAAACCTAAGTGGCGTCAAATTGTTAACTTCCATCTGACTAGGGAAACTTAGAAATTGGAAACAAAACTGTCTCGTTTGTTGTTGACAACTAAGTTGTTTTCTTGTCCAAAAGCAAATCTCTTTAGTCTTTCAAAATGTTTTCTCAATTTTTTACCGATAGCTTAAATGCTTCATAGTAGCTTTTTGACTATCGATCATTTTTTTATTATCATCGCAATTAGATCGTAGTTGTGGGCAACTAACTCTCTAGTTTTTGAGGCCCTATAATTGATTACTTTTCAACTTGCTGTTTAAAAAGTGACCCTCGAGCGAAAATCATGTTTCGAAACGAAAGTTTTCGAAAAGGGGTAAAATAATGCCGCTTCCGGAAAAAGTTAACAACACAAAGAAAAGGGTTCTTTGATTTTCTTGGTTGAGTAAAATTTGACAGATGGTTCTCGAGCTTTTGCTGTTTCCGCTCCTGAACTCTGGAACAGTCTACCTGTTTCTATCCGCTCATGTGACAATCTAAGTTCTTTTAAATCTAAACTCAAAACTCATCTTTTTAAGAAAACTTATTATTCTTAGCGATTTTTACTTTCTATTACTTTCTTAAATGCACATTTTTAATTATTAAGATTAGTACAGATCATTTTGGCGAATTGTACAGCGCCTAGAGCAGGCATGGATAGGCGCTATATAAATATTTATTTATTTATTATTATTATTAATTCAATCATTATTGCTTTTTATTATATGGCTTTGGCTTGTGGCCGATATAACGCGCGCTCTGATTGGTTAATTGTCACTGAATTGTAGGGCATTATTCTCCCGTAATGCCCACGGGCCGATTACGGATTATGCAAATTAGGAAGAGCCCGGTTCTGAAAATTCAAGCGCATTGAAGCGATGAAAGCCGATTAAAATCAGTACGAGAATATCAGTAGCTAAAAGTTTAGAGATATTTCTTTAATAAAATTTATATAGATGACTTACCAGTCGGTAACCTTGGCGGGCACTAGTGAAAAACAATCAAAGTTTGCCTAGTCTTAAGTAAAGCTAAAATCGCTAAGTAAAAAACACCATCGGCAGATCTGCCATGCATCCTGAGCAGAACACCACAAAGAAACTTATAGGTTATCATCTTAGTCACAGCAATTACCGAAGTATTGAACTCCGTCAAAGTTCTCGTCAAATAGATTCCCTCGCTTTGACACAAGCAAGTGTAAATCAGCCTCCAGGATCATCAGATGTAAACAATCGGGCGGTTTCTGTCGGTAGCAGTGTTTCTGATAACTGCAGACGTTCACAAGGCTTGAAATGTTCATCCATAAATCCCAGAATGAAGAAGGCGAAGATATGTTGTCGAAAGCGAATGCGAAGATCGAGTTAAGCTTATTTTGAGCAGTGCATTCTGAAGCATTAGTATCTTCTTTCACCGAAAGACGGTTGGTTTGGACAATTTTGAAGCACTTGCTGTCTTTTCTATATGCGTTGACGTTTCGCCCCAAAAGTCGGAAAAACTTCCCCATCAACTTGTGGTACCACGATACTAAAATACGTTTTTGAGGCTGTGACAGTGACTTTTCCGTAAAGAAATGAGTGTTTTTAACGGAATACGTAATACAGTGGTGAAATTCACTGACTGTGTAGTTTTGCCCTAGGTTTGAGAAGATGAATGAATCGGTAAACGCGCGCATCGCCGGATGTAAATTGACGACTTCCGCTCGAATGATTTTTCTCTTTATTGATGAGCCATATAATAAACAACTTAATAACCTCGACCGTTCGGTCGTTACGGGAAAATCTCAAACCTCGGCCTACCGTATTGACCTCGCTATCGCTCGGTCAATACGGCAAAGCCTCAGTTTGAGATTTTCCCGTAACGACCTCACTCTCGGTTATTAAGTAGTTAATATTATTATATAAAACCAGGAGCCATAATCGGGGACGGAGACCGTAAGCGCGCGCCATTTCTAGTATTGGGGTTGTCCCCATGATATGGGACAATAATTCTATTTTTAGAACAGATTGCGCCATCGCCTACAGCACACGCGCGTACATGCTGCGAGGATTTTTGCGGATGTCGCGCGGGGGAAATGGCGTCCGAAATTCCCGACATTTTTCATGTTTTTGGCCCACAACTCGACGCGTTTACGTCTGTTGGAATTTTTTGCTTAAGTATTTTCGTAGTAAGCTGCTCCAGTTTGAGTGAAGTAAGACAGTGTCGAATTTAGGTATGTTCCGCTTTAAGCTTATATATATCGCTGACCAAGTTGTGTTCCGACGGATGCTTCTTTTACATGAGCTGTACATTATTCGACTTTAAATTTCACATATGTTGAAGATTAACAGCTTTTCCATTACACAGCAAAAAACTAGCTGGATATATTAAGATATAGCAGAGCTTCAGGACTTCAGTTTCCTAGCTCCTCTTACCACACGCTTGCGAGGAATTTGCCAGTCTATCGCGACCGAAAAGTAAAACAAAATAATTGCTAGTTTGAGTTTGGTCTGAATTGTAAGCAACGCTTGATGTTTCATCAAGGCTCAATAACTTCACGTCCGTAAATACTGCTCAGTTTTATTTGTGTAAAAATCCAGTAAAGTCTCTGTTGTCGATGAATGAGAGCGCCCGCCGATGCGTGTTTTGTATAGTCAGTAAACATGACAAATTGTACTTCCGCCGCACTTTCGTGTGAAAGCGTACATCGAACTCAAACAATAACTCTATAGTTTTTAAATATGTTTAAGACTGATAAATGTTTGAAAACATATTAAAAGCTTAGCTGAAAATATGCGAATAAAGCAGAAATAATCAGCAAAGTTACGATGACGCTTTCTTTAATCAACTTCGAATGACGATTTCGATTTTGTTGATCGAGTTATCAAAACTCCTTGTCTATTTTCATTTTCGCAGTGTAAAACTTCACTATACTTATGTTGAAGAAACACACGATGTTAGTAGCCTTTTTTGCGTTCGTGAAATTTGTTGCAGCATCTCAGCACAAAAGATAACGAGAGAAATCTGTCAAAAAGAGTCGGACTTGAAAGTGCACGAGCTGCACTATGCAAATGAGCTAACTGTACGCGTCAGACTTTCCTTTCGAAAACTTTTGCAAGCTCACCAAACAAGCAGAAACAATAAGAAACCATCAAAACAGCCTTTGGTTATGATTAACCATTGTCTGAGAAACTCACAAATTAACTCGATACCAGAGTAGAGAGTTTTCTTGCTATATTCTTGAGTGAGAACAAACGCAAAAACATACGCGTAAGCTTACAACTAGCGCGAGCAGATCTTATTATTCATTCCCAGCGCGAGATTGAAGTCTTGTTTTCGACCCTGGAAAAACGCACCTTTTCCGTTAGCTCAGAGCATAAAACTACATATAAGCGCTCTGGTTCGTATTTCCTGTCTTATTCCCTGCCATCGCTGTGAAAAATACACAAGATAATCTCTCAACTCTCACCAATTGATCACGCAACGTGACAACATCCACGCGAGAGCCCCCGACATGTGCGTGCATCCGCGCGGATATATGACGTCAGGATGGCGCAATTTGTTCTAAAAATAGAAAAATTGTCCCATATCATAGGTTCGCGCGGATCCCAAGACTTACGGTCTCCGTCCCCGATTATGGCTCCTGATAAAACTTAGTGGTATACCGAGTGGTAGCGAATTGATGAAAACGATATCCCACATGTGAGGATATCAATTTTATCCAAACGTGTGATATCATTTTTTATATCAGTTTTGATCCTTTAACTTCACCTTAAGTTTTTGGTGTATGATCGAAACATCTTCGTATCTTCTTTGGAATTCTTCGGTCATCCTCATTCATCTTCGGAAAATGTTCGGAAACGTGCGGAAATCTTCGGAAAATCGCCTAAAATGTCGTTATATATTATTTTATTATATGATCGCTTGGAGATACGGAATTTCTCTTCCCATGGTAAAAAAATATTTCAACATTAGAAGCATTCTCGTCCCCAGTGCTACTCGTCTTAAAATGCCGTTGACGAGTAGCTCTGGACGCACCCAAAAATTCGAATTTTTTCATTGGCTGACAAAAAATGAATGCGCAGCAGAAATGAAAATTACAAAGCTCTACGCATTCCATTTTACTTCCGGCCCGGAGGCGGCACCTTCGCTCAGTTGACACAGGCGCGCTTTACGAAAAAACAAATGGTGACCTTTCCCGATCGATCCGAAGGAATCGTTAAAGTTTCCACGTAACCAAAGGAGTACGTCGCCTGCAACGGTGTCATTCACGATCGTAATCATCGTCCTTTGTTGTAGCAGCGGAGAAGGTGGGAAGAAACGTTTAGAACTCGGAGAATCAACCAGCTAATACAACAATTACTTTGTTGCTGACCATACCCCAAGAAATCATAAAATTAAGTTCGAATCGGCAGTGGGTTTTAAGAAACGTTTGTCTTCCTTTATGAAAAGCTTAAAATGAAACTTAGAGCCAGGTGAAAAGACGAAGAAATGTCACTCTTGCTAAGCAAATGTGGCACTGGAAATGCGAAGGTGAGTGTGTTTTTCTCTCTCTGAAAGATCAAGGAGATCAGATTCTAGCAGTCCAAAATGTATTGATATTAAATTGCCAAAATGAGTCAAAGGTCCGTGTTATAATACTCTGCTACGTACCTGGATGCTGTAGCAAATGGTCTGAACATGAAGTTTGGTTTGTTTCTTCCACATATTGTTATGTATGTATCTTTTACTATCTGTTAAGAAGCTTCTGCTGTTATAGATATATATAATATCTTTTTTTTTAGCTCCCCTCTCTTTATTATTGAGACCTCTCCTATAGTCTCCCCCAAAAAAACACAAACAAACCTTTTGTGGTCAGGCAAGAGTTTAGTTTGCTTTAGAGCCTTCACCCAAATTTATTTATTTTTTTTATAATTTACTTGTGGAAATGATGTGTAAAGGTAAATAACCATAGATAACCATAGCTGAAATTTGAGGCCCTTTCCTCTCCCCCCATTTTAGTTAGGAAGCAACTGTAACTAGCAAAACTTTATTCCATCACAATAACATTAATCAGTAAATAACAATAATTTATCATCCATGCAAATAACTGTAAACAAATATAAGAGACAATTATTTATACATGTATAACTGATAACGAATCATCAGGACTAGTGGGTTTCCAAATGTAATGTGGGAATTATCTCTACTAAAAACAAATCAAACATTAAAGGTGTACAGAGTTACATTAATATCCCCATAAGAAAAATATCATAATCTTTTTGTTAGCCTTTGAAAGATAATTTATTTCCTGCCATTATTTACTATTCTTTGTTAATTTTCAGACCATAATAGTGCTACATAAATTCCTTGAAGGATGACCATTTATGGATAATTCAAATGGGAATGTTGCTCTTGCAGTTCAATAAATACTACTGAAAAAAAAGGAGATGGAGAAAGAACCATTGTTGATAGTAAAGCTATGTGGCTGATGTTCTGATCAACCACAAGACGTAGAAAGTATACATTGAGATTTGTTGTTGCACATGGTTGTATAACAGGCTGAAGAGCCTTATTACCATGAAGTAACATGAATTGTAAAAGAGCAATGTCATTGCATTGTTTCCCATTCATTTTGTTCATGCAGTTTCCTAAAAAAAAATCTTCCTTAATGTACATTGAGGCACACCAATATGAATCACTCTCTTCACATCAGGAACCTCTACATGTATACCAATGCCAGATACTAATGTTATAGTTACATCATTTTAGCTGTATTATATTTTTGGTAACACCATGTACTCATATGGGAATACTGAAATAAATTGGTGTTGTTGTTGTTGTTGAAAGCACCCAAAAGATTAAGCTTTATATAAGCCGGTTGAAAGGTATAAAATGAACAAAAACAATTACATCGACAAAAGCAGTGGGGGATGGGGGACAAAATGGTGGAATAGCCCTATATCTAGTTTTGTAATGTCTACAGGCTTTTCTCAAGCCTGAATGTACAAAAACCATCATTAGATGTTCCAGATAAGCTAATTAAAATTGCTGCAGAGCCATTATGGAAGCCCCCAGCACACATGTATAACCACTCGATAACAACTGGCATAGGACTTTTATTTTTTTCTTGGCGTTTTTCTTAACATTGTTGTAACCACTTCAAAAGGCCAATTGCTACCCTATACCCTGGTTACCACACACATATTTTTTTTACTCTTTCCATAGCCATATGCAAAATAGATTTCTCTTCTCATATTTATTTAATTATAATACTGATGTAAATTAATTCTGTAAATAATGCACAATAAAAGTTGATCGATTGATTTAATTTGACAGTTGAATGATCTGTTGATTGTGTAAGACCCTTTTTTGTAAAAAAAAAATAGAACAGAATGGGGTTACTTGAAAAAATGAGGACATGAAAGATCATATGAAAGTGAGCACCTTTATTACATTCCTTGCAAGGAAACATGAGCAAAACTCCAATACAACAAAACTTTCCTGAGTTCAACAGATTTTTATTCCACTGCAGCTTACAAACCTATGTAAATAACCAGGAAGTAAATAGTTCCTACCATTAAAAAATTTTCCCTTCATCTATCAGCACGGCTTATATTTAAATCCTCTGGTCAGTGATGCAATTTCCACGGCTGATTTCCACAAACGCTTCCGTATGTCCATAAACAAATTTTACCGTGTCATCGATAGACGTAATACATGCCGTATCCTGATTACTTTGCTTGAAAGCTTTCACAACTGCACCTCGCTCTTTAAACTTCTCCTTTTTATCGAATATGAAGAGAAGAAACAACAAGAACACAGCTATCGATTCCTGAATTTTTCTGGACGGTCCACCACAAAATGCACCGCGAAACCCGTTGGTAAAATATTACACAAGCTGGCAATCGTGTTTGAAGCGGCGACGGCATTTAAGGCCGCTTTCTACTCTCTTTTTAACTCTAAATCACCTAACTTCAGCGAAGTGAAAACACATGTCAGCGTTCCGATCTGTTTACATCTGAAGAATACTCTCTATTCCTCTCTCCCCTCCCTCAGGATTAGTTTCTGAGCATGAGCAGATATACAGGCCAAAATTACGCATGCGTTACCGGATGTCCGTGATTTACGGACATCCGGTAATGGCTGCTACCAGAGCCCTCCGTTTCTCCGACCACGTGACCAAAAGAAACGGAGGCTCTGGGCACGAGAATGCATTAGAAGAGAAATTTCGTATCTCCGCGCGCGCGCATGTAATATGCTCTGTATGTTGTACATTCTCGTGCCCAGAGCCTCCGTTTCTTTTGGTCACGTGGTCGGAGAAACGGAGGGCTCTGGTAGCAGCCATTACCGGATGTCCGTAAATCACGGACATCCGGTAACGCATGCGTAATTTTGGCCTGTATATCTGCTCATGCTCAGAAACTAATCCTGAGGGAGGGAAAAGAGGAATAGAGAGTATTCTTCAGATGTAAACAGATCGGAACGCTGAAATGTGTTTTCACTTCGCCGAAGTTAGGTGATTTAGAGTTAAAAAGAGAGTAGAAAGCGGCCTTAAATGCCGTCGCCGCTTCAAACACGATTGCCAGCTTGTGTAATATTTTACCAACGGGTTTCGCGGTGCATTTTGTGGTGGACCGTCCAGAAAAATTCAGGAATCGATAGCTGTGTTCTTGTTGTTTCTTCTCTTCATATTCGATAAAAAGGAGAAGTTTAAAGAGCGAGGTGCAGTTGTGAAAGCTTTCAAGCAAAGTAATCAGGATACGGCATGTATTACGTCTATCGATGACACGGTAAAATTTGTTTATGGACATACGGAAGCGTTTGTGGAAATCAGCCGTGGAAATTGCATCACTGACCAGAGGATTTAAATATAATTCGTGCTGATAGATGAAGGGAAAATTTTTTAATGGTAAGAACTATTTACTTCCTGGTTATTTACATAGGTTTGTAAGCTGCAGCAGAATAAAAATCTGTTGAACTCAGGAAAGTTTTGTTATATTGGAATTTTGCTCATGTTTCCTTGCAAGGAATGTAATAAAGGTGCTCACTTTCATATGATCTTTCATGTCCTCATTTTTTCAAGTAACCCCATTCTGTTCTATTTTTTTTTTTTACAAAAAAGGGTCTTGCACAATCAACAGATCATTCAACTGTCAAATTAAATCAATCGATCAACTTTTATTGTGCATTATTTACAGAATTAATTTACATCAGTATTATAATTAAATAAATATGAGAAGAGAAATCTATTTTGCATATGGCTATGGAAAGAGTAAAAAAAATATGTGTGTGGTAACCAGGGTATAGGGTAGCAATTGGCCTTTTGAAGTGGCTACAACCATGTTAAGAAAAACGCCAAGAAAAAAATAAAAGTCCTATGCCAGTTGTTATCGAGTGGTTATATATGTGAGCTGGGAGCTTCCATAATAGCTCTGCAGCAATTTTAATTAGCTTATCTGGAACATCTAATGATGGTTTTTGTACATTCAGGCTTGAGAAAAGCCTGTAGACATTACAAAACTAGATATAGGGCTATTCCACCATTTTGTCCCCCATCCCCCACTGCTTTTGTCGATGTAATTGTTTTTGTTCATTTTATACCTTTCAACCGGCTTATATAAAGCTTAATCTTTTGGGTGCTTTCAACAACAACAACAACACCAATTTATTTCAGTATTCCCATATGAGTACATGGTGTTACCAAAAATATAATACAGCTAAAATGATGCAACTATAACATTAGTATCTGGCATTGGTATACATGTAGAGGTTCCTGTTGTGAAGAGAGTGATTCATATTGGTGTGCCTCAATGTACATTAAGGAAGATTTTTTTTTAGGAAACTGCATGAACAAAATGAATGGGAAACAATGCAATGACATTGCTCTTTTACAATTCATGTTACTTCATGGTAATAAGGCTCTTCAGCCTGTTATACAACCATGTGCAACAACAAATCTCAATGTATACTTTCTATGTCTTGTGGTTGATCCGAACATCAGCCACATAGCTTTACTATCAACAATGGTTCTTTCTCCATCTCCTTTTTTTTCAGTATTATTTATTGAACTGCAAGAGCAACATTCCTATTTGAATTATCCATAAATGGTCATCCTTCAAGGAATTTATGTAGCACTATTATGGTCTGAAAATTAACAAAGAATAGTAAATAATGGCAGGAAATAAATTATCTTTCAAAGGCTAACAAAAAGATTATGATATTTTTCTTATGGGGATATTAATGTAACTCTGTACACCTTTAATGTTTGATTTGTTTTTAGTAGAGATAATTCCCACATTACATTTGGAAACCCACTAGTCCTGATGATTCGTTATCAGTTATACATGTATAAATAATTGTCTCTTATATTTGTTCACAGTTTAATTTGCATGAATGATAAATTATTGTTATTTACTGATTAATGTTATTGTGACGGAATAAAGTTTTGCTAGTTACAGTTGCTTCCTAACTAAAATGGGGGGAGAGGAAAGGGCCTCAAATTTCAGCTATGGTTATCTATGGTTATTTACCTTTACACATCATTTCCACAAGTAAATTATAAAAAAAAAAATAATAAATTTGGGTGAAGGCTCTAAAGCAAACTAAACTCTTGCCTGACCACAAAAGGTTTGTTCGTGTTTTTGGGGGGGAGACTATAGGGGAGGTCTCAATAATAAAGAGAGGCGAGCTAAAAAAAAAAGATATTATATATATCTATAACAGCAGAAGCTTCTTGACAGATAGTAAAAGATACATACATAATAATATGTGGAAGAAACAAACCAAACTTCATGTTCAGACCATTTGCTACAGCATCCAGGTACGTAGCAGAGTATTATAACACGGACCTTTGACTCATTTTGGCAATTTAATATCAATACATTTTGGACTGCTAGAATCTGATCTCCTTGATCTTTCAGAGAGAGAAAAACACACTCACCTTCGCATTTCCAGTGCCACATTTGCTTAGCAAGAGTGACATTTCTTCGTCTTTTCACCTGGCTCTAAGTTTCCTTTTGAGCTTTTCATAAAGGAAGACAAACGTTTCTTAAAACCCACTGCCGATTTGAACTTAATTTTATGATTTCTTGGGGTATGGTCAGCGACAAAGTAATTGTTGTATTAGCTGGTTGATTCTCCGAGTTCTAAACGTTTCTTCCCACCTTCTCGGCTGCTACAACAAAGGACGATGATTACGATCGTGAATGACATCGTTGCAGGCGACGTACTCCTTTGGTTACGTGGAAACTTAAACGATTCCTTCGGATCGATCGGGAAAGGTCACCGTTTGTTTTTTCGTAAAGCGCGCCTGTGTCAACTGAGCGAAGGTGTGGAATACGTAGAGCTTTGTAATTTTCATTTCTGCTGCGCATTCATTTTTTGTCAGCCAATGAAAAAATTCGAATTTTTGGGTGCGCCCAGAGCTACTCGTCAACGACATTTTAAGACGAGTAGCACTGGGGACGAGAATGAATGCTGTATGGCACGGCGGAAAAACCGCTGATTGGCTGAAAAATCCGTTGTCTTGGAGCATGCTTAAGCGCTCGCCGCTGACAATTTGCGGCTGCAAACAAGTTTCGAAAATGTCTGAACAATTTGCAAGCGGGAGCATCGAACAGCAAGAAATATTGTGGATTTTTACCCAGTTAGAACCTCTACTTGTCACAGAGTATGCGGATTAAGCAAAAGTAAGTATGTTGCAAATGTTAGCCGGGTTTTGTCGCTTTCTTTGAGTGTTATTCTTTGTGTTGTGATTTCTTTTGTCCGTTAGTGTCGTGTTCATTTTGTGCCAAGCGGAAGCACGTGCTTAGTTTATTTACAATACTCTTCTGCAGATATTGGTGTACAGAAGACTTAACACAATGAACACAGCATAATGAAAAGCTATATTGAAAGGTAAGCCAAGTTTTCCTTCCTTTCCTTCCGTAAATGGTTGATTTTTGCTAGTGGCAACATTTTCTAGTTCGTGTGTGGCTTCGGAAACTTTTTGGCTCGATGAGTTTACATTTTAAAAGTTGAAGATTTTGTTCGCTGTCATTTGAATTACCCGTCATATCTTGACTTGCCTCTGGGAAGAGACCCGTTAGGTTTTTTGTCTGCCACGTTCATATAAATAAGTGACGAAAACCGTTGACACTGTACTGTAAATGAGCTTAATTTTGGAGATTTAAGGATATAAATCTTACATGAAATGAATGTTTTAAAAGCGTAGCCAACTTATGTTCAGTCCGGATATCAGCATACTATTCAAGGTGACACATTTCTTTCTACGTTTGGAAATATCCTCTGGCTTGTGTTGTCTATAATTTAAAAGTTCTTGCAGCGGTGCAAGAATCTGATATGACAGATGTACACTAAGTTTTTTTGTTTTGTTGTTATTGAATGGACTAATTGCGTGGTTTTGAAAGAATTTTTAAAAGTTATCTTGTAAAATTATTTTTTCACCTGAAGGCAGACTTTTTTGGGTTTAATTAGTCTGATGATGATGAGGTTAATGAAATGTTTTTATTTATTCATTTTTTACTGAGTGAAACCTCAAGAAGTAACACTCCTTTTGTTGTACTTCATGATTATGTTGTACTACATGATTTAAACTTCCCAGTTACAAAGCCAGCAAAATGACTGAGGTATTCACAATATAGGTTGAAAGAAGTTGCATAGTCTTTAACGCTCTACGCAGTGTTGTATAATGTATGAACAGTGCAGATACTAAGTTAATGACATTTCTTCTTGCAATGTAATAAGTATTCAAAGGATGAAGCCAAAGTATAGCTTAATTTAATTTTACATTTTTTCCTCTTTTTTTTACACAGTTAGACCTCAGATTTTCACACTCTCCTCTTCTCTTTCAATTACTTGATTCTCTGGCTGGAGACAGTGTGACATGACCGTGTACATCGACTTGAAGAAGTCTTTTTCATGGATGAAATGAATGCCATCTTCCTTGGAGAGGATACTAAATGATATGTCCCCTTTCATAAGAAGATTAAGGAATAATAAAAGGGATAATTAAGGAACCAAATGTATGGAACATTTATTTCAGGATTCCCCAGTAATTAATAAAGAAAAATGTTTGAAGACAGAAAAATTATAGTTTGGTAAACAACTTGGTTGGGATTTGACTTCTTAAAAATTTGTAGATCATAATATTTTGGTGTGGAAGTTTATGCGATATTTAACAATTATTCTTTGCAATTGAGGTGAATGGTGGCTGTTATTCACTGAGATTGACAAGTTTTTAGTATATGTACAAAGTGATCTCAACAACAGATGAAAAGGAAACCATTAAAAGATAATTTAATTGACCTCTCAATTCATGCGTTGAAAACATGCAAGCAGTATGAAGATGTGCACAATTCTTGACAGAATCTTCTAACATGGCAAGTCTAGTTAACCTGCGATAAAATCCTCTTTGATCACAATCTAGCAAAATGGTCTTTTACCACAGTTCAAATCAGCAATCTAAGTGAAAAGTCTGTTTGCAAAACAATTTCATTGCTCAATCAAAGTTTTCATTTTCACTTGAAATGAAAATTGAAAATTCAAAACTTTGAAGACTTTTTTTGTATTTTCTGGTACAGTATCTTCTTGTATTCTCGGGATTTCTGTTTCAGAAACAGTGGCGGAACATAAGTTTTCCCCAGCCATTTTGTTATTGTTTGGATCACGCATCATTCACTCGTTAGGGAGTGAATAATTATCAATTATTCCACGAGAGCATGTTGGATATGAGATAATAGATAGCCAACAAGGCACATAGCGCTGAGTTGGCTTTAATCTTCTCATATCCAAAAGGGGCAAGTGGAATAATTGTTTTATTAAAAAGGTCCCTAAAATATAGAAAACTAGACTTAAATAACAATAAAAATGCTCAAAAAATCATGCATACGCTTTCCATATTTGTAGAGCATGGTATAATGGCTCATAACCCCTGATGGCTAAAACAATGAAAACTCTCAAATTGCGTTATCCAATGATCCAGTTTTTTAATGATACTCATTGTGTGTTTGTGTTGGATTTTATTTTTATTTCAGTTTAGTTTTCTATATTTGGACGGTGTTTTTAATGAAACAATTCTAGTCACGCTTGTTTGGTCTCTTTGTTTGGGAATGGGAGAGGTTAACTTAACAGTAGTTTTTACATGTAGTTATTTTGGAATTGCAAATCTCTAAGTTGCATTTTAATCAGATTAACATTTTGCTGAGACATCATTTGCCTGATCTGATTAATTTACCAAAAAGTGAATTGCGGTGCCAGAAGATAACCATATCCACCTCAAGGGAGGTCAATGGAAATTCTGAGGAGTTGTGGGGGAGGGGGGGGGGGGGGGGGGAGGAAGAATTCGAAACTTAAAATTTTAAAAGGAAAGTATGAAGGTGAACTGGCATTTTCAGTGGGGTGTTCAGAGGAAGGGGTTTGCTCCAAATGCATGTGTTATGATATGAGCCCTTGTTGCTGCACTGATGTTGATAGAGATTTGAATATCTTCTGTATCTGCTATAATCTTATTTTCTACAGTAGTGGGTTATCAGTCCTCAGCCCAACACCCAACCTAGAAAGCCAGGTGATCACAATTTGTCTGGTCCCTATCCTTCAACCTACCAGAAGTGCAAGACTCCAGCTGACATAGCTCAAGGGGTCATGGATACAAAAACCATCCCTCCGCAATAAGGTGGTGACCCCTTAAGATGGTTGGAAGTTGGGGGAGGGAGTAAACAAAATTTGGTGGCAGGGTCTGCAAGGGTATGGAATTTATCTGGAACACAATGTGAAACAGAATTTTGTTGCAGTGTAGGCTACTGAACCTTCTCCCTAAAAGTATCTAGGAGAGATGGCATACGGTATTTGCTTGGAACAAGACTTAAACTTACTATTGGGGGAGGAGGGATGGTGCAGTTTTCATGTGTTTTCTTAAAATGGTGCTTTTTGCAAAAAGGCATGCTTTCCAACGTGGTCAGTGTAAGACACAGACTCTGGACGGCAGGTCAGGTGTTAAAATGCAGACTGTAGACTTTTTAAGTGTTACTGTGTGTTAACAGTAAACAGACCAACCTTATTCAAGTCGAAAGAAGTGAGAGTTTAGCCTAAATAGTTCTAGGGTTAGACTGAATATCACTTGGGTTAGCTGGGAAGGATCTAGGGGGCTTTGGCTGGTTCGGTGGAACCTCCTAGATTAAAAAAAGAAATAAAACATAACATGCTAACTTGGCTCCAGAATAACAGAAATCCCATTTCCAATTCAAGGACCACGTTTCAAAAATTTCCGGCGTGAAAGCCACCGGTCCCCCCACAGGGGACCGCCTTTTAGCAGTTCGTATCTCGAAACCCCTGCTCTGTATCCGCCCCAGGGTTAGCCTGAATATTTTCTCCAGTTAGCCTGTTTAAGGTTAGCTCTCGATAAAACACGATTCAGTTATAATGTCTGCAGTATCTATTTCCCCCTTACTCTGCAGTCTGCAGCGCACAGTCTGCGTTTGACACTGCCTGAATTTCGATGTAACTACAAGCCTTCACATAAACGAATGTTCCGCCAGTATAAAGTGGAACGAGAACCCCTTTTGGCGGATTACTTTTTTCGTTAACACAATGGAGAAATGTTTGCAATAACGAAGCCCGCAGCTAGCTGCGGGGAAAGCTGCGTAGCCAAGGAACAAGAATCGTAGTAAGAAGTAGCATAAGCCATATTATTATATGGAGAAGAGTGTTTTACTGAGAACTAAACCACTCGTAAATTCCATACGCCACTTCATCCGGGACCCGAGTGGCGTATTTTCCGTATGTCACCTTTCTGAGTGTCGTATCGTTCAATGACGTCACGATTCCCGCCTTTTGCTTTTGTTGAATTGGTTTCAATATTTAGTCTCCATATAATAAAAAGAACATTACACGTTGGCTCGAAGATATGAATTTTATGTTCTCGTGGCAAGAACAATATCTCACGAGTGAGCGCAGCGAACGAGTGAGATATTGTTCTTGCCACTCGAACATAAAATTCATATCTTCTCGCCACCGTGTAATATCCTCTATATATCAAACACAGGCTGACATAAACAAAGAGCAATTTATTTTATCCTTCAAGCTGTATTACATATACAATACAACTTTCTACAATGCCATATTAAACCTCTATAAGCTTAATACAAGTTTTCAGCTCAAATCAGTACATGGCATCCACTGAAGCGGCAAAACAAGGCACGAATGAATAGCACACAAGCGAAACACAACAAAATTAGGCATTAGTGTGTACTACTTACGAATTCGTCCTCCACTTTTCTTCAGGCAACGATACAAAAGTCCATGAACAAATAGCATTTAAAAATTTTCATCAGCACGAAAAAAAAGTCATATTTTATATGTTCCGTAAAATTAAACAAGCTACAAGAAATTGCGGTTCAAAACCATAAAGAACTTGACACGACCTTAAGAAAAGGAAAAACGGTACCTCGGGTGAATTTGGAAAAGCTGAAAGTTTCCTTTCGGAAGAGCTGTCTTTATCGCCTGAGAAAACTGACAACACCGTTTCGATCCTCTCGATTACAGTCAAAACATCAGCACGGATCATTGCCTAAAGTAGCCGAGTTGTTTGTAACTGCCTTGAACGAGCAAGATGTTGCCAAAAGCCATGACAATGACGTGTTCGTTTTTGATTCGTCGTCCGCCATTTTGAAAATGGAAAGGCGGGAAGACGAACCGAAATCTACTGCGCATGAGCAGCGGTTTTTCCGCCGTGCTCTCTGCTCTGTATATGTTGATGCAACTGCAGTGTGTATTGTAAGATGCTAACTGAGTTTTTTCCTGATTGCTCTATGCTTACGGGTTGTTCCAGGATCGAATCTTACTAGGAATGGCGTCGTTTTATTCACTCGCCGTTCTGATCGCTACATTAAATTTCATTCGCGCTGCTTGCCAAGGCTCAGAGCACCTGGAACAGGCAAAGTTTCTTTTCTCATTAATTTTATGGTTCAAGCGCGGGCGGCACAGGCCGAAGAGATGTTTTACGATTACCATAAGTCAAGTGATTCCTTACACTGCGAGATCATTTGAGGAATTGTTTATGCCATTACATAATCTGATGAAAAAAAGATAACATACAAACAATTTTCCCTCCACGAGAAATACACTTAATAGGCGTGGAGAGGGTAAATGGTTATCTACTTACTTATACTTTCTGCTGTTTACAGGAAGATCGAGACCAAAAGCTCTCTCAAGTGAGTATTTGCCGACTTCATCAATTCATGGATTATTCATGGCTATATTTTAAATAGTGTTTAATGACCTTGCCCAGGTTCGAAAAGTGGATAACGCTATCCACTGGATAAATCACTATCCAGTAAATAGCATGGTTTGTTTTGTTAACACCTATCCACTGAATAGCGATTTATCCGGTGGACAGCGTTATCCAGCCTTTGAACAACTGGGGCCTGATGGGAAACGTTGCGACCCAAACTGGTAACTGGTCGTGCATGGGGAAAAAACAGTAACCGAAAACAACATTTAATTAAAGTAGTGGAGATTTTCATTTATTGTATCCGACGGTAGTGGATGGAGGTTTTCATCGCAAATATGCTGTCGTAATTGTGGGCAACTAACTTTCTAGTTTTTGAGGCCCTATAATTGATTACTTTTCAACTTGCTGTCTAAAAAGTGACCCTCTAGCCAAAATCATGTTTCGAAACGAAAGTTTTCGAAAAGGGGTAAAATAGTGCCGCTTCCGGAAAAAGTTAACAACACAAAGAAAAGGGAGTCCTTGGTTGAGCAAAATTTGGCAGATGGGAACTTAATCATTATTGCTTTATATTATTATGTAAAACTTAGTGGTATACTAAGTGGTAGCAAATTGATAAAAACGATATCCCATATGTGAGGATATCAATGTTATCCACACGTGTGATATCATTTTTTATATCAGTTTTGTTCCTTCAACTTCACCTACAGTTTTTGGTGTATGATCGAAACATCTTCGTATCTTCTTTGGAATTCTTCGGTCATCCTCATTCATCTTCGGAAAACGTTCAGAAACGTGCAGAAATCTTCGGAAATGGTTCGGAAATCTTCGGAAAATCGCCTGAAAAGTTGTTATATATTATTTTATTACATGGTAGCTTGGAGATACGGAATTTCTCTTCCCACGGTAAAAAATATTTCAACACTAGAATATAATAGAAATTTCGTATCTCCGCGCGCGCGCATGTAATTTGCTCTGTATATGTTGATGCAACTGCAGTGTGTATTGTAAGATGCTAACCGAGTTTCTTCCTGCCTGTTCTATGCTTACGGGTCGTTCCAGGATCGAACCTTACGAGAAATGGTGTCGTTTTATTCACTCGCCGTTCTGATCGCCATAGTAAATTTCATTTGCGCTGCTTGTCAAGGCTCGGAACACCTGGAACAGGCAAAGTTTTTTTCTCATTAATTTTATGACTCGAGCGAGAAAGGCACAGGCCGAAGAGATGTTTTTTTCGATTACCATAAGTCAAATTTGCCGCAAACGGTTAAGTGATTCCTTGCCATTATATAATCTGATGAAAAAAGATAACATACAAACAATTTTCCCTCCATGAGAAATACCCATAATAGGCGTGGAGAGGGTAAATGGTTATCTACTTACTTATACTTTCTGCTGTTTACAGAAAGAAAGGGAACAGAATCGAGTGAGTATTTGTCGACTTCCGTCAATTCATGGATTATTTATGGCCATATTTTAAATAGTATTATGTGCTGGCCCAGGTTGTTCGAAAAGTGGATAACGTTATCCAAGTGATAAATCACTATCCAGTAAATAGCGTGGTTTGTTTTATTAACACTTATCCACTGGATAGCGATTTATCCGGTGGACAGCGTTATCCAGCCTTTAAACAACTGAGGCCTGATGGAAAAGGTTGCGACCCAAACTGGTATCTGGTCGTGCATGGGGAAAAAACAATAATCGAAAACAGCATTTAATTAAAGTAGTGGAGGTTTTCATTTATTGTATGCGGTGGTAGTGGATGGAGGTTTTCATTGCAAATATGCTGCGGTGTTTCCCTTTTAAGTGGTTTAAAGTGATCTCTTAATTTGAAATGAGCTAATACTGTTCTAAAATAATACAACGATTTGGGTCTATGACCAGGAAGCGGAAGGGACCAATTTTGGCATTCAGTTATCCCAGTATCTTCAGGTATCATTTCAAAGATCAATGGAATCGTTTCAACTTATGGCAAGAATTTTCAATTGACATAATATCTGCTTTGCTAGGTGCTCGCGTAGTTCAACCTGATCGAGCCTGGAGAGCTGGAGGGACAACATTACAAGGCTACAGTACACAGCAGTTTATGACTGCTGAGCCAATCAAGGTGGATCCCACAAGGAAGGTTGAACTGGTGCTCAGACTTGTGGCAAGGTAATACGGAATAATAATACGCGTTTGTGTCCTCAGAAATCTGGCTAATCTCGGCTGATATGACTAGCTACACTTCTCTAATGAAGACGAATCGCCCTGCCCAGCATTTTCCACGAAAACTAGTTGTTGTAAGAATACTAGAAGAGTAAGTAGCGGTAAAAGCTCTTTGTCGTCTTATGTTTTCTGTTGTTGTTTTCAGAGAAGACGAGGACGACCTCGTGTTTCCCAAAGATGAGTGCAAACCGCTGTCCACTTTGTGTCCCCCACCTGTCCCAGAGTAAAGAGAAACTTGGACAGAGCCTGAAATGCCATTCGGTCAATGTGAATGTTAATCCTGTGCCTACAAGGCGCTATGAAATATTCTTAGTTTTTTGGCACTGCCTGAGTGGTGATGGTAGTCTAGCAGGAGGTTTACTGATCACTTTCAGAAAAAAAGATACAACGGCTAGAAGTGCAGATTAGCTCAAAATAGATTACATTACTTGCAAAAAAATTCGGTCGGACAAAAAAATAAAAGTGTCCGAAAATATAACCGTCCGAAACATTTACAGTACAGTATAAAGCTTTTAAGTAGCTGCAAAGCTCTTATTTTTTTCCTGGTTTCCTTTATGGAACGAACTGTACTTGTGAAACTGCTAAAGATACGTAATGCCTTGATGGAATTTGTGTTATTTTCTCGTCGGTGTATTCTAAAACCTTGAGGTAAAACTATTATATCATTTTCACTGATGTTGTTTCACTCAAATTCGTGTTTTGTACCGGAAATTTGCTTACGTTATGTTTCAGCAGTGTCCGAATTTTGCGTCCGAAATTTGTCTGAAATGAGATAAAAAGTGTCCGAAAATGAACTTTCCGAAATAAAACGTCCGAAGTTTTTTGCAATTAATGTTTTCATAGTTATCATTGGAATTAATTGATATTCCCAGAATTTGTGTAAGCAGTTAGTGTCACTCAAATTCAAACTGAAATCGACTCGTTATTTTGCAATATTTAACTCAGAGACCAGTCATGTTAGACCAGCATTTTGCTAGTGATGGTGTCATAGCTAAGGATAAGTCGTAGAACATGTAGATTTAAAGAGTTACGATATTGAAGCTAGTCGGAATAAACATCCTTTGATACAGTAGGTCTCCGTTGTTTAGACTATTGTTTGTGACAACTGAATTGAGGCTAATAGCACTTCACGCTTCTCTCGAAATTGACATGTCATTGTATTGGACGTAAGGAGAACAAAACCTGATTCTGTTGACAAGGTACAAGAAAAAAGTCGAGTTTTTTAAGGTTACTCCAAACCTTTGCGGGTGTCCTCCAGAAACAAATTCGTATGCGCGCTGTTTTCAAGGAAACCCCCACAAACTATATATCGATACAAAGATTATGAAATGTAGAATTCAATAAAATTATATTCTGTTTTGCCGTTTGCTTTCCTAAGGCCGCAAAAGCCGTTAACGTCAAAACTACCGACTGAAATTCCAGGGAATTAATCGGGTATCAAATGCGATCGTTGACGCAAAATATCTGTGGAGCGTTAATCACAAAGCATCAGTCTCTTTAAAAGAGTGCCAGCATTTTCTTTTATTTCTATTGGTTATCTTTTTATAGATTTGTCAAGTTCCACTATCGAAAAATTCGCGTAACGTGTTGCGTCAGAGGCCGCCAGAGAAAGGTATTTGAAATAAAAAAATTCCCAGACATGCTTTTGGTCTTTATCTATCAGTTAATGTTCTACCCAAATTTCACAGCAAACCGTTGATTCATTTAAAGTGGAAGGATTCTCTAGGCTCGATTTCCGCCGCTCTCTAGTGTCTGGTCTGCGTCCCTCGCCTTCGGGGTAGGAGCGCGGGCTCCTTTCCCGAACAGCGGCTGGTGATCGAACCTAAGGATTCTCTCGAAAAACAAGTACGAGTTTTCGCATTCTTAAGATTTATAAACGTGTCACGCCTTCCCATAGGGGGGATACGTCAACTCAAAAAGCCGCTAGCCAATGAGATAACAACCCCTACCATTCACAGTATGTAAACTGGAGGCTATAATGTTACAGTCACCTTTTAGGCCCACACGGTTTAGACTGGTGGTCAACAATCATGGGCAAAACGGAAGGAAAGCGATGTGCACCAAAACAAAAACAATTGCCGAAGCGTGAAGCGTGCAGGCTTGGCCCTCTTTACAAGGAGGTAGGGTAATCCTAGCACTCCCACAAGTCTTATAATTTCTTTTCTTTTTTTGTTTTTTATGGACGCGTTTACAAGGCAGGTCGGGTTACCATTAGGCCTACCCTACCTGCCTTGTAAACGTTCTGCTAAGGTCACCTCGCCTATCCGACCAGGACAACTTTATTCGGGGCTCCAAGAAACAACATATGATAAAATACCAGCAAAACAAACATATTAATTCGTATTATCTCACATTTATTTTCTAGTTTTGCTTTTGATTGAAAATGTTTCGATTCGTCGCACCTATTGCAAAATTGTTTATGATAATTATTTTTGCTGACAAATTCATCCCACACTAAGGCAAAATAACTGTCTGGGATTTCAACTGAGCTTAGAAATTGAAACGATTTCAGTGGGCTGATAAACCCCGTAATTCAAGTAAAAATAGGTCTTGACAATATAATCACTATCAGTTGCGTGTGTTATTCACCAGGTTAACTAAAGCGTGACCGGCCAGGGCTCGGGAAGTAGGGTAAACCCTACCTAGCCTGCTGAACAGGCGGGTTTTCGACTCGCGCTTCGCGTAAGTGGTCACGCTCCGCGATCGTGAATCGCCTTTCGCTTTCTGCCTCACTAATCCACTAGACCGTTCCAAGCTCTCGGTCATTGGGGACGATCGAAAAAGCGGGCGCGGGACGAGCGGGGTCTGGTAAAACAAACAAACAAACAAACAATTAAAGGAGGGGGCGTTCTCTCTTCCTCTACCAGACCCCGCTCGTCGCTTGTCGCCCAGTCGCATTTTTGATCGTCCCCATTGACCGAGAGCCTGGAACGGCTAGTGGATTGTTCTGGAAGCTAACCTCACCTGAAACATTTTGCTTGTGAATGCAGGTTATCTTTGACCCTGCTAGGGTCAACTCTAGTTGCTTGTAACTAGTGCCTTAGAAAGCTTTAGATCTCCTTGAGCGTCCACCCACTGACTCACATGAAGCTACACAATGTAATTTCGCATCGAACAGCATCAAACAAGGTATAACTGGCTGTAGGCTGCTGAGATTATTTGAGCCACGATGAGATCTCAACATGTTGCCTCTAGCTTTACACCTCAGTATTTTCCTGATTTGGGGGTGTCAGCCAGATTCCTGGTGCAAAACGTTTCCTTTTAATGAAAGAGAGATTCCGATTAGCGGAAAATGTGCTCGCCTCTCTCCATCTGGTTTTTTCTAAAGTGCTCACTGCTTGCAAGACAAATTTGATCACTGTTCGTGCTCGCAAAAATAAACGTACTGCTCGCATGCAAATGTTTGCAAAGACTATTCGATCGATACCCCTATGTACGCATCAAGCCCAAATTATTATTATATACTAAGAGTAATTTTTGAAAATTTTTGGATCCTTAACTTGGAAATTTCGTATCTCCGCGCGCGCGCATGTAATTTGCTCTGTATATGTTGATGCAACTGCAGTGTGTATTGTAAGATGCTAACCGAGTTTCTTCCTGCCTGTTCTATGCTTACGGGTCGTTCCAGGATCGAACCTTACGAGAAATGGTGTCGTTTTATTCACTCGCCGTTCTGATCGCCATAGTAAATTTCATTTGCGCTGCTTGCCAAGGCTCGGAACACCTGGAACAGGCAAAGTTTTTTTCTCATTAATTTTATGACTCGAGCGAGAAAGGCACAGGCCGAAGAGATGTTTTTTTCGATTACCATAAGTCAAATTTGCCGCAAACGGTTAAGTGATTCCTTGCCATTATATAATCTGATGAAAAAAGATAACATACAAACAATTTTCCCTCCATGAGAAATACCCATAATAGGCGTGGAGAGGGTAAATGGTTATCTACTTACTTATACTTTCTGCTGTTTACAGAAAGAAAGAGAACAGAATCGAGTGAGTATTTGTCGACTTCCGTCAATTCATAGATTATTTATGGCCATATTTTAAATAGTATTATGTGCCGGCCAGGTTGTTCGAAAAGAGGATAACGTTATCCAAGTGATAAATCACTATCCAGTGAATAGCGTGGTTTGTTTTATTAACACTTATCCACTGGATAGCGATTTATCCGGTGGACAGCGTTATCCAGCCTTTAAACAACTGAGGCCTGATGGAAAAGGTTGCGACCCAAACTGGTATCTGGTCGTGCATGGGGAAAAAACAATAATCGAAAACAGCATTTAATTAAAGTAGTGGAGGTTTTCATTTATTGTATGCGGTGGTAGTGGATGGAGGTTTTCATTGCAAATATGCTGCGGTGTTTCCCTTTTAAGTGGTTTAAAGTGATCTCTTAATTTGAAATGAGCTAATATTGTTCTAAAATAATACAACGATTTGGGTCTATGACCAGGAAGCGGAAGGGACCGATTTTGGCATTCAGTCATCCCAATATCTTCAGGTATCATTTCAAAGATCAATGGAATCGTTTCAACTTATGGCAAGAATTTTCAATTGACATAATATCTGCTTTGCTAGGTGCTCGCGTAGTTCAACCTGATCGAGCCTGGAGAGCTGGAGGGACAACATTACAAGGCTACAGTACACAGCAGTTTATGACTGCTGAGCCAATCAAGGTGGATCCCACAAGGAAGGTTGAACTGGTGCTCAGACTTGTGGCGAGGTAATACGGAATAATAATACGCGTTTGTGTGCACAGAAATCTGGCTAATCTCGGCTAATATGACTAGCTACATTTCTCTAATGAAGACGAATCGCCTTGCCCAGCATTTTCCACGAAAACTAGTTGTTGTAAGAATAAAAGAAGAGTAAGTACCGGTACAAGCTATTTGTCGTCTTATGTTTTCTGTTGTTGTTTTCAGAGACGACGAAGACGACCTCGAGTTTCCCAAAGATGAGTGCAAACTGCTGTCCACTTTGTGTCCCCCACCTGTCCCAGAGTAAAGAGAAACTTGGACAGAGCCTGAAATGCCAGTCGGTCATTGTAAATGTTAATCCTGTGCCGACAAGGAGCTATGAAAATTTTTGCCGCTGCCTGAGTGGTGATGGTAGTCTAGCAGAAGGTTTTCTGGTCACTTTCAGAAAAAAGATACAACGGCTAAAAGTGCAGATTAGCTCAAAATAGATTACATTACTTGCAAAAAATTTCGGACGATTTTAATTTCGGACAAAAAAATAAAAGTGTCCGAAAATAAAACCGTCCGAAACATTTACAGTACAGTAACTTTTAAGTAGCTCCAAAGCTCTTATTTTTTTCCTGGTTTCCTTTATGGAACAAGCTTTAGTTGAGAAATTGCTTAAGATACTTAATGCCTTGATGGAATTTGTGTTACTTTCTCGTCGGTGTACTCTAAAACCTTGCGGTAAAACCATTATATCATTTTCACTGATGTTGTTTCACTCAAATTCGTGTTTTGTACCGGAAATTTGCTTGAGCAATGTTTCAGCAGTGTCCAAATTTTGCGAAATTTGTCTGAAATGAGATCAAAAGTGTCCGAAAATGAACTTTCCGAAGTAAAACGTCCGAAGTTTTTTGCAATTAATGTTTTCATAGTTATCATTGGAATTAATTGATATTCCTATCAGTTGTGTAAGCAGTTAGTGTCACTCAAATTCAAACTGAAATCGACTCGTTTTTTTGCTATTTTGCAATATTTAACTCAGAGACCAGTCATGTTAGACCAGCATTTTGCTAGTGATGGTGTCATAGCTAAGGATAAGTCGTAGCACATGTAGAATTAAAGAGTTACGATATTGAAGCTAGTGAATAAACATCCAATAATACAGTAGGTCTCCATTGTTTAGAATTGTTTGTGACAACTGAATTGAGGCTAATAGCCCTTCACGCTTCTCTCGAAATGGACATGCCGTTGTATTGGACGTAAGGAGAACAAAACCTGATTCTGTTGACAAGGTACAAGAAAAAAGACGAGTATTTTAAGGTTACTCCAAACCTTTGCGGGTGTCCTCCAGAAACAAATTCGTACGCGCGCTGTTTTCAAGGAAACCCCCACAAACTATATATCAATAGAAAGATTATGAAATGTAAAATTCAATAAAATTATATTCTGTTTTGCCGTTTGCTTTCCTAAGGCCGCAAAAGCCGCTAACGTCAAAACTACCGACTGAAATTCCAGTGAATTAATCGGGTATCAAATGCGATCGTTGATGCAAAATATCTGTGGAGTGTTGATCACAAAGCACCAGTCTCTTTAAGAGAGTGCCAGCATTTTCTCTAATTTCTATTGGTTATCTTTTTATAGATTTGTCAAGTTCCACTATCGAAAAATTCGCGTAATCGAGCTTAGGGATTCTCTCGAGAAACGAGTACGAGTTTTCGCATTCTAAAGATTTATAAACACGTCACGCCTTCCAAGAGGGATATGTCAACTCAAAAAGTCGCCAGCCAATGAAATAACAGAACCCCTACCATTCACAGTATGCAAACTGGAGGCGATAGTGTTACAGTCACGTTTTAGGCGCATGCGGTTTAGACCGGTGGTCAACAATCATGGGCAAAACGGAAGGAAAGCGATGTACACAAAAACAAAAAGAACCCGAGGAACAATTGCCGAAGCGTGAAGCGTGCAGGCTAGGCTCTCTTAACAAGGAGGTAGAGTAATCCTAGCACTCCTTCAAGTCTTTTTTTTTTTTTTTTCATGGACGTGTCTACAAGGCAGGTCGGGTTACCATTAGGCCTACCCTACCTGCCTTGTAAACGCACTGCTCGCATGCAAATGCTCGCAAAGACTATTCGATACCCCTAACACTGTACGCATCGAGTCCGAATTATTATTATAACCTAAGAGTAATTTTGAAAATTTTTGGTTCCTTAACTTGGCTGAAAAAGTACTGGTGGCTGATGTACAAAAAAGACCCCAATTGCGTGTTTTGTGAAATCTGTACGAAAGTTTAAACGTCTAACGGAATGAGCAAAGAGTCCGAGTGCAGAAATTTTCAAAATACTACGCTCTTTTGACATGCTGGTCGCCAAGAACACTAAATGGCGAACTATTTATCCACGAGGGTATGGGATTTTTTTATGGGTCTCGGACCCAAACTATTGGACCTGGGACTCGTAGTTTGCTGGCTGTGTGAGTACCAGGACTCGCTACAGTCTTTGTCTAGATGGATCGATGTTCCAGTTTGGCCCGAGGTCGAGTGTGCAAGGTTCACTGCCAAGTTGTTTTGTAGAGTTTATGTGCATGACTTTAAGGTCTTAAGTTGGGAGAGTGAGGAAAAACAATATCATATTTAGACGCGCTTGTATTACGACGTACTACGACGTAAATAAAACCACAAGTTCATACACACAATGTAAGCGATTGCCATTCACTGCAATGTGAATTAGTTGACACACCAAAACTTTGGAGAGGAAGAAATGCCGTAAATAGCTGTTCAAAGTTTCGGCTTCACTGAGTAAATCCTGTTCATGAAAAGATCTCATGGGTAGCATTCACCCTCCACCATTGGACGTCCGCGGGTTAGAGGCCTCAGGGAAAAACTTTTGAGACACTTAAGGGACCACTAAAGGATTTTTTAGATATTTACTGAAAATTTACTGGTTTACCTCATTTTGTATGGCTCTGTGATTCTTGTTAACTATCGTGGAAATCAGTTTGTGAGTCGCTGCCATGTCGAACAGGATTTGACGATTTTTCTAGCTGTGACAGAATTGACAAGGTTAAAAAGGAAGAAGAGAGCATTATAAAAGAGAATAGGGAGCGAGAAGTTGGCGGAAGACCGCCATTAGGGACTCCTCTAGCCACGGAAAAAGCTAGTATTATCCCGTGAGTGACCATTGGTCAGGTTTATTTCTTTCTTGTTCCCTTCTCAACGTTGATTACGAGAAAATCAGCCCACACGCTTGACAAAATGTGACGAGGCGTGAAGACATTGGGGCCAATGGGTACAGAAACTACGTCATCGTAGGTAAACAAACGGGGACTCCCCTGCAAAGACCTCAGCTCTGCTTTTTCCGCTTTGCATTAAGTAGCAATGGCGTCCGTGTACGCACAAGAAGAGAATTCCTTAAGTCCTTACAGAAAGCTACTCGTCGATTTATCGTTTGATCTTTCGAAAAAAGACGTCGAGACGTTAAAACTCGCGGGCGTCGATGTCATTCCACGCAGAATAACAGAAAACATTGCCACTGGGTTGCAGTTCTTCGATGTTCTGGAGCAAGATGGTAGAATTGGACCGCGAAATCTAAACCTTCTGCAGGATATGCTTAAAACAGTTGGCAGGCTGGATCTTGCTTGGAAAATTCAGGCTTTTTTATCAACATCCCCAAACAGTGGTACTGACGGTATAGAGTTTGAATATCACTTCAATCAAGCGAAAGACCAAGATTTTATGAAACGCTGTTTCCGTAATTTGATTTGGTGTCTTTTTTTTGTAGTTTGAGTCTCACATTCAAAACTGTGGCAGTGTATTAACTTATAAAAATAGGAGGAGACTTTGAATTTCAGATTTCAGTGATCGCCGAGAGCTTGAACCTAACGGAAATTAAACACCCACCGCTTAAGTGTAAGCGGTCACCACGACTAGCTTTCTTAGTAAAGGAATTTTCAGTCCAATGATCAATATTTAATACTCGATGAGCTAAAATCGCATCTCGGTGCTTCTTGGTATTTTAATAACATTTACGCGTTCTTGAAGCTGCAGTTACATATATGTGAGATGTGTTGAAGACGTAAATCCATCATATTACTTTTCATCTAATGCGTATCCATTCGCCAGACCGGCGTGTTTTAAAATATGTACGTATTCATGGTACTGTCGGACAGTATATTGGACACAATATAAAACTATGTATGTCGTGATCTTGTTTTGAAATTAACATACTGTAACAACACTTGTCTTCGTCATTCTCTTAGTTCTCTTTCGAGAAACATGGTTAATTACCATCAAAAACATTTAAAGTTAGGGTTCAGAGACTTCTTTGTCGTCAAGTTCGAACGTTGTTTACGTTTTTGGAGACAAGATTGAGCCTTTTTAATTAAGACTCAGCCTGTTATTTTTTTTTTCACAGAAGCTACATTTCCCGATGGAGGCTTCAATGGTCCAGAAAATGGAAGTCTTTCAAACCATGCAGCGAAAAGAAGCAAGCTCTCTTTTAACGACACAGAAGGTAGAGGGCATAAACTAAATTTTGAACTTCTTTCGCTAATCCTGACTTGTTTACTTGTTTTTAAAACTTTCTCAAAAGGGCCATTAACTTGTGATCAGATTGCATGGCAGGATGACTCAGTACCAGACGGCATTCAGGATGACCCTCCTTTGAATGATATAGCTAGATCACGACAAGGTGGGACACAAGTAATTTTAGACAAATGGGTCAGCATTTTTTTGGATCACTTTTGCTATGATATATTACTTAGGACTGTAAACCGTTGTTCAAATCACCAAATTACATGAGAATAAACTAGAGAATTGAATTTCTCTGTACTTTTGAGCGAAATTTAAGGCACTAACACATGAACGACTAATCATGTTAAGACATATCAACAACCTTTGTCTATTTGCATATGCATGGTTGCATTTCTGCTTTATATATTTTTGGCATTAACCAGCATTACCACTTGTTTTAGCATGCTTAGTCAGAGCAATCGGGTTTTGTCGCCACGTTTTCAACTCTGCACGTAATTTCCCTCTTCTCTCAGCAGTGTAGTAAAATGTATTTGCCTATCAGGGAAATAATAGTCATGGTATGTTTAAAGTTTCTGGGAAGATTCAAAGCTTAAAGCAATAATACTAGCCATAACGTCTCGCAGAGCAATTCCTCTAGTAAAGGTACGGGAGATTCAACTACGACAAAGTCTTTGACCCTGATTTTGTTTATTTGTATATGCTGGCAAAAATAATCGACCGGTTACGATGACTTCGATTTAATTTCCTGCATTTGAGTCCTTTAAAAGTTTTTTTTTATTATTACTAAGTTTGGAATGCATTAAATATTTTTCCACTTTAAATCGACAGCCCCGGAACAGGTAGAAGCATCCCAGCTTGCTCGTCAGTCGCTGTTGAACAGTTCGGATCATGCTGGTGGTCCTGCAGTGGTTATGAGAGGCGGTCATGCAGCCGTTGCTCCACAAATAAGCAGTTGTCTTGCCGCTGTAGGTTTTACATCATCTGATGGGAACATAGGTGGGTCAAAATTCAAGGATCAGCTGATTAACAAATTAACAAGAAAATTGAAACGTCTACATTTGGAGCAGGTTGCAACAGACATCTCAATGGGTTTGTTAGCAGCAGATGAGAACATCATAAAAAATTCAGTTGACAGAATGTAATTTGAAAGTTTCGTTTTTAGGCCATATTCTTAGTCTTGGGACTGAAACCACCTTGCGTGCAATCCAGCGGTTTGCGGCTGTCCGGAGGAACAACGTTCTAAATAGCCTCATTTCATCTGAACTTGAAATGTCTTCTTCATTGCCTAGTTGCCTAGTATTTTAACTCGTCTTCATGTCTATAGGCTCCTCGTCAAGTGTTAGGGGCCCTAGTGCACTGGGATCTTCAGGAACACAGACGGGACAGCAACATGTGGGGATTCAGGGTAGCTCGGCATCTGGTCGGATCAAACATGTTGGACCAGAGCCCACTCGATATGTAGATTTTCTGGCTTGCCAAGGCTACGTTGTGGAAATATTAGGTGGCAAACATTTCAAGACTCCTGAAGGCGAGTTTGTGGAAATGAAGAGTGGGACGTTGTATAAGATACACGTGAAAAACACACATGCCTACGGTGAGAATGGCCATATGCACTAACGTTGCAGACATAACTCAGTGTACAACCCGTCTTTTAAACGGGCGAGGCTATTACTGGAAAAAAGTGCATGATGACATACTATAGAATAATAAGACTGTTTCAATACGTAAATAATCGCGACGCGTATTAGAATAGAGGCGCACTCCAGAGTGGCATAATCATCCGATTATTAACAGAAATCAGATATGCTTATCAGATCTTGTAACAAAGATAACCGGCCAAATGTCCTGGTCTTGAAAATAATTGATAAAACAGTCGCAGGAATAGAAAACGTCGTGAGATCCGAGAAGATTGTCGTCAAGAGCTCTCGGGGAATAGATCTGCGTCGCAGAAAAGAGAACACAGTTCGACTCGCAGCTACCCAAAAGGGCGAATAGCCAGCCAGTCCCTATCAAACTTTAAGCGATCACTCCTGATTACAAACATATTAATTCAATAGAACAGAGCTTTGCTAATAGAATTTAAAAGCTCATTCAAAATTAATGTCTCTATTCCCTTTCTACAGCTTGCAATTTGGATGTATCTATTGATGGTTATGACGTTGGAGGGTGGGTTGTTGATGGAGGACAAGAGTTCACAATAGAGAGGCCTGCGTACGAGGCAAAGAAATTCACGTTCTACCGTGTGAAAACCGCGCCTGAGGAAGCGGGCATTGAACCAGGCAGGGCCGAAAATGGTGTTGTGAAGTGTGTGTTCACACCTGAAGCGTTCCTTAATATTCCTGTGATAATTTCTGAATCGCCTCAGCCACTGAATATAAACATGCCTCCATCCACGACAGTTGGCGATCTAAAACGTGAAATACAACACAAGTTGAATGTGACTGAAGACCCGGATCAAGTTCTTTGTGTCGCGGAGGACAAGGTTTTATTAAACTCTGACTCAGTGAGGTAAGTGCAAACGCTCACTGCATGTCGGGATTAACATATATCACTTGTAGAATCGACAAGCAGAAAATGGACATGGATCGGCCACACACTCAGAAGACCAAATTACTGCATTGTCCGACAAGCTCTTCGTTGGAACCCGTAGGGAAGTAGACGGAGTGGGAAACCGCGGAACAGCTGAAGGAGAGACGCAGACCACGCCATCCAGTCGAGAGGTCTTTCCTGACATCAGCTGGAACGCCTGACCAGGGACAGAGGGGACTGGAGGGACTTTGTCAGTGGCCTATGTTCCGAGATGGAATAATAACAGGCTTCAGATCAGATCAGATTTGTAGAATCATTTTCTTTAATTGTTTCGTGGAAGTAAATGCAGCTATTTTATGATCTTTGAAGTCTTGCAATCAAAAGCTAATATATTTTTCTCGGAATCTTTCCCAATATATCCAATTAGTTTAAGTAGACATACTTGTATTACGGTGCATACCCATCCTGGGAGTCCCAGGGGCAGTTAGTTGGGGTGAAAATAAGTAAATCCGGCAAGGGGGAAGAGCCCCGGGGGAGGGGCCTCCCATATAAAAAGGACGGGTGTGCTTATGGTACCCTTTAGGGGTTTAAAAAAGCGGTTTTAGTGTCTCTTAGAGAGTTCCCCCCTCGTAAGGTATACAGAGGGAGCTTTTGCGGTACCTTTTAGGGTACTGAGTTGAAAATGGTACGACAGGAGGTAATGTGCTGTTTAAGAATTGGTACCTCTCTACGGGTGAAAAACTTGGGGGAAGAGCGCTTCATATTATAGCCAGGTTTACTTCGTCCCGTCCCAACTTACTGCTCCTGGATCGCTGAGGATTCTGCACGCCATGCATTAAAGGATTTGTCGACAAAAGACACTTAAGCCAAACTCTAACTGAAATCCATCAGCCGAGTTTTTTTTTCTGGTTTTCTATTTAGCAGTGTTTATCATTTCTGTTTCTATTTTTTTCTTCCTTTTTTTTTTTTTTTTTTGGTTGTTTGTTTTTTTCCTTAACAGGGGTCTACCTACAGGAAATCTGAGACTTATTGCTACCGAACTTGAGATTACAATCGAGACGTCAACCAGGACAAATTTATCCGTCGAGGTACATCCAGGCAGAGCAAAGGTGTGCGATGTAATGAAACAGATAGAAAGAAAGTTAAACGTTCCTATAAGGGACCAAAAGCTGTACCATGGTAGAGCCCGTCTATCAGACGCACCAAGAAGAGGCCTTCCTTATGGACTCATCTGTAGTCCACAGCCGACGTTAATACTCATTGTCCCAGAGTATATTCATATCACAGTAGCAAATGAAAATGGCGTCTTACATACCATAAAGACAGATAAAGAAAAAAGCCTGAAAGCGCTCATGAAAGAAATACCTTCGTGCAGCTCCCTTCAGGAAAACGAAGAAGCCATTTTCTACTTCAATGGAAGGCAAATTTGTCCCACCAAAGGTGAAGCAACCTTAACAAGCCTTGGTCTTTGCTCTGGATCAAAGTTGGAGCTGAAAGTGATCGTAATCTTCATTACAGTTCAAGTTTGCTTCCCAAATGGTTCACCATCGGTCAATGCGAAATGTAGTCCCCAAGAGACATTCATAGATTTGGTTAAAAAGCTGGAAACGGAGGGAGAGAAAAGAGAGCTAGGAAAAGTTCTATTTGCAATGGAGGAGAGAGTCTTTGATCCAGATCAAGACAAGGCTCCACTGCAAGGTACAACTGATGCTCTCGTGAAAACTATTAAACCATCACAATAAATAAATAAAAAAATAAATAAATATGCTCAAAGTACTGCCATAGAATGTTTTGAAAACGGGAGAAAGAGGATAACTATTGCTTTTGTTAATTTTCTCTCGTTTGTTAGCTTATGGAATCAGTCATGGCTCCGTACTAGAAATGAGGAGCGATAGAGCTAAATCTAACGCTGCTAGTGATGAAGATCGCGATGCCGACGTTTCGATGTTTGGAGATCAGTAAGTATGACTGAACTAGCTACAGCTTAGTACTAAAACTACTTTGTTTAGCCCCTCAAGGACTTTTCCAAACCATTAGCTGATCTCGGGCAGTGCAGGTGTCTGCAAACATTTTGACATACCGGTCTTCTCTGAACGTCGCACGAGACATTTTGTTTTGTTTTGTTTTTTTTCGAAGATGCTTGTTTGGAATTGGAATTCAATGAAACGACAAATTTATGAAAACATAACAGACATACCATATTAAATAGAGTGCTTTAATATTATACTCGACCCAAACAGTATAGGTTAAAGTTTTTTTTTTCTAAAATAAAAGTCACACCACCGTGGTAAGTTAATTAACGAAGAAGTCAAGTTGTAATAATTACTGGCTTGGCCATCATGCAGCGATGTCATGCATTATGAAGCTTATTACCCTTCTGATTGAGATATCATTGAGCCATCGTTAGGCGACAAGATTACAATGAGGTAATTTTTGTCTTTGTTCAATGTTAGTGGAATAGAAGGATGTCTTCTGGATTGGCTTGGTGCCAGTTTTGTGGACGACAAGGTTGAGGACGAACTAAGAAGGTCACTATTATTTAACCTAGGACGTACAAGTAAACTCGTACTCCCGCAGTGGGACAAGGAGCGGGGGGAGTCTGATGGCGCCCCTCGTCACCATCCCTGGCTTTTCATTCTTTTAAGGCACAGCGAAATATATTTTAATTGAGTAGACAGCCCTGAGCCTGCTCATAGTTAATAGAGGGAATGGTTATGAAACCTGGCAAAGTTCTATGGTTTTTTTTTTTGCGGCGGGGGGGGGGGGGGGGGGGGGGGGTTTGGCGGTTTTCAACCCGCACAAAACCTGGCAAAATACAAAACGTGGTTAGGTGTGCTCATACAACTAACCAATAAAAGCATTGCAATTTTGTAATTCCTGTATAGTCAATGGGCATAAAACTAAAAATGTACAGGGTCAAGGACCTGCCAAAATAAATCTCAACCTGTTTGTTTGCTTCTTTAATGTTTACCGGGCTTCTTAACCATTCCCTCTATTAAGTATGTAAGGCCTGCTCTTCAGCAGTTTTGTTGGTTATGACGTCATATGACGTCAAATGGAACTGTTACCGCACTAAATGAGAACCGGAGAATTTAATGTTCGGGGTATATAACCTGCGATGGACTAGCATCCCATCCAGGGGGGGGGGGGGGGAGGGGGGAGTAGAAATACTCCTTGTCGCTTCATGCTACTGAAACCGGAGATAAGCGACGGACTGATGGCTAGTTGGTTCAAATGCGGACTTAACCTTTACCCTATGAACTAACATACGTAGTGATGTCCAGTTTGTCTATAATAGTTTCGACTGAAAAGGCGTGTAAAATGACAAGAAAATGTCCATCTTCCTTTATTCGTATATCGTAAAAAGTTTCAAGTTTGAACAGTATGTGTATTAATATATAGAAACAAATTGAATATTTTGTCTTTCGATAACTTGTTAATATAGACCAAAAGGTAAGAGGCCGGAGTTTGGAGCACTCTCAGAGGCCACAAGGGGAAGAGGTATTTTCCTTCTACATGCTTGGCATGCCTGATGAGTATAGTAATTTTAGTTTTAGATTTAGTGATTTTAATCGTTTTTCTCCTCATGATCATAGCTAAACAATTAGAATTATCATTCGATGCATGTTTTCTTCCTTTTCATTGGCCAAGAGCCCACCACGTGACCTACAAATAATTACATTTATTATACATTGAACTATCTCTTTTCTGATTGGCCGAAAGCGTACAGTGAATTTTCCAAATCAGCGCCTGTGACGTCATCTAACTGCAGATTACACAATAATCATGTCAAGGACACTCAAGGTCACGGGTATATATATATCTCTCCGTTAGTACGCGCGCTGTGCTTATCAATTTAGCGGGCCGTATTCTCCTGTACGGCCCACTAAAATTTAAAGCTAGTTTTGTTGCCAAACTGTTTCGTGATTTATCGCCGAGTGTTCTTAACTTTTATAGCAAGTGAAAGTTTAAAACTTTCTTATACTCTAAATTGTATAATAAAGCGTGCTAACGACTTAAAAACAGTTTCAAACTGCCTCGTTTTGCTTTCGAGGTACGTCAGAAATTTGAAGCCGTTTCGCGTAAATAGAAATCGTTTCCGAACCCGTCAGACACACAGTAGAGATATAATAAATACCTTACTAACCTCGTTTTCTCGGTCCGTACTGTACGTTACGGTTCCTCGTTTTTTCCCCTTCGATTTACGACCCGCGCGCTTCGCGCTTGGGCCATAAATCGAAGGGGAAAAAACTCGGTCCGTAACTTACAGTACGGACCTCGAACTCGGTTAGTAAGAGGTATGTGTGACCGCTGTGCATGATTTCTAGGGGTAATCATGTCATTCGCGCGCTTTGTGTTGCTTGCCGTCAGTGAAGAAGCAAAAACATGAATTCCATTTTTTTTTCGTTCAATGTATAATAAAACAATTATTAGATTCGGTTTTTGTGATATCCAGAATAATCAAGGTCTCGTTAAGGGTTATCAGCCGAAGCCGAAGGCTTCGGCTGATAATCCATACGTACCTCGACCTTGATTATTCTGGATATCACAAAAACCTCATCCAATAGTTGTTTAGTAACTGTCTACATATAATGTTCTCATTGCTCTTGTGTTACACCGTCTAAAAGTGTTTTGCTGCAAATAATATTCTGCTTATGAGTAAATATAACAAGTCTAACCACACTCTTTTTTGAAAATTCTGAGCTGTCAGAGATCGAATGACAAAGTCGGTGATCAAATGATAAAACATTTGCTGAACTCGGTTATTGCAAAATACCATGAGTCGTCAGTGTCCGCAGATCAATTACTTGCCTCAACCTTCGACTTCGGCAAATAATTGATCTGCTCGCCACTAACAAATCACGATACTTCGCAATAACTATAGGTAGGGCCCGGTTCAGACGCCGTACTTCACATGAGCCGAATTTAATTCGAATTTAGGCCGACCCAAATTAATTTAGACCGGCTAAATTGATTCAGACGCCGATCTCAATTCCAGCCAAACTAAATTCAATAGGAGATAAAAGCACATTTCGATCAGCGCTGATATGCGCTGAACTGATGTAAACATAGTAAACAATAACCAAGCACGATCCAAAGCCGTCTTGTGAAAGAAAAATATAAGAAAAGTCGGCAAAAAAGAAGCAGAATGAGGCAAAAGACAACTGATAAATTAGTTCAGATGTCTTACTTTATATGAACTTAATTTCAACATAAAGTTTCAACTGCCAACATTTTTGAATGCAATGAAATACAACGCAACTTGGGCAAAAAGCCCAACTGCAATATTCAGGTTAATTCAATGCAATGTTCACACGTCATTCAAACACAAGCACGAAAATTATGATGAATGCACATTAATTTGTCTTAATTTTGATGCTGTTTACCAGGGTGGCAGCAAGTTTGCGCACGAAAACAGAAAAACACAAACTGCACATATCGGCTACATCTCTGACGAACGAAACCCGCCAAGCAGCGTCAGCCACTGATGCACAATTTATACTTTGGCGCATACTCAGGTCTTCAAAATACATTAAAAGTACATTAAATTAATTTATGTATTTGGTTAAGGCATTCGGGCCATGTGAAGATCGGCGTCCGAATCAAAGCCGGTGCACAGCCGTTATTCCCGGCTGAGCCAGACTTAAAGAACGGCTGAGCCGATCCGAACTCAATCAGCCGTTTCGAATTGATCCTGAATTCGATTCAGCTCGTGTGAAGTACGGCGTATGAACCGGGCCTTAGCTCAGTATTTGTCAACTCCAACAAACAGATTTTTAGCTATTTTCGAACCGGCAAAATTCATGCACATTTCCTGGTTGAAGAAAAACTTGTCTTGCAGATTTTTAATATTACATTTTGCATGGATGTTTAACCATAGCCAATTTCTGTATAATTCCTGAAATTTTGAGCATTGTTTTAGGGTAGTGCGGGTAGATTTCGTTTAAACTGCTAGTGCCCAGTCTGCCATTTTAAAGCACTCGCTAGTTCATTTTGGCTACTTGTCAACTTTTGTATTGTTTAAATGTTACATATGATGCAATTAAAGAAAGAAACTGGGACCACGTTAAAGCACTTTGGAAAACAGTAAAATTTGGCCTCTTTTCTATTATTAGAATTAGAATTTTAAAGCCATTTTAACCCTTGTTACATATTCATTAGATCGAGAAAGCAGCAAAATCACAGATAGCTTCAGAAGTAAGGCAGCGTCCACACTTCGCCGGAGAAATTTGAAAGCGCAGCTTTACTTCTACGGTTAGGCCTACCGTCCACACCAATCCGTCACGAAAACGGAGTTTTTTGAAAACGCTCTTCAAACCGGAGGAATTGGAAAATGCCGGCTTTTCGTTTTAGTGTGGAGGGAATACAATTGAAAACGGAGCTTTTCGAACGCGATGTAGCCATGATTATCATTTTATTTCCCTGACCGAGTTGCCCTCAAACACAAATCCAAAACAAAAACGGTAATTGTTAAGTTTTCAAATTCCTCCGGCGTAGTGCGGACGGAAACATCTTATGCGTTTTCAGGGTGAATTCTCCGTTTTCAAATTCCTCCGGCGTCAGTAGTGTGGAAGGGGCCTAAGACGACCGTTTTAAAATAATGGCCAAATATCCGAGATTGTTCTTTTTTCCAAAGGGGCACGGTAACAAATCCTGGAATAATCTGATTGCTTCTTTGCGCGGTCCGGAGTTTCCTATCTCTGAACACGGTCACGGTAACGTGCGCGCGCGATGTGCGTGCAGAAAAGGTCAACAGTTATAAGAAGTGATTTGAGAGAGAGGAAAAAGTTTTTTACCGGCTATGGTTGGTCCGAGCAGTGAAAACAGTTTTTCACAATACGGACCGGCGTCCCAACCGGCAAATAAAATACTTTTGTTTTGGCGCCAAATGAGAGCTATTGTTTATATATCTGCACAAATTATCATCCATTTATACTGTATGTGGGAGAAGTTTTTTCTTACTAATTTACTTTTTATTGTCTACAGCTTCAAGAGATCTTTTAAAGGATGCAGGTAAGTGATTTGCCGTCTTACTTAAATTTTGGACTGCCTAAGGAATCAATCAGAAACCTCCTTTTCATCCTGGAACAGGCTGCCTTATAATAAAACACAATGCTTAACGAACTTGTATCCCAAGTAACCATATTCCAAGTAACAAAGCAGGACGCCTCATGCAACACAACCTACCAGCGAGCTCGCGCAAAAAAACAGTTATTTTCTGTGCTAACCTTCTTTTTAAAAAATGTAAACACCAAAACAAAAATATGAACCCATTTTGTCGATAAGACGCAAAACAAAATGGCTACGAATTGCGCATGCTCTGAACTTATTGGACGCCCCTGCTCCCATACGGATTAGTGAAAATGTACCATATTTGCCATTTTCTAAACTTCTCAGGTTAGAAATGGATGATCCTGAATTACCACCACCACCACCTCCACCGCCTTTAAAGCGACAAAATGCCCTTTGGGGTAAAAAGCTTCTGGAAGCTTTGAACCCCAACGGACATGTTGACTAACATTTTAGTCGACATTTTCGGGACGCTATTCGGCCTCCCTCATGACTAACCAATGAGAATTTTACCTTTGGCCTACTGAAGAAATGCAAAGGCATATAAAGCGCGAGGACAGAGGTAGACAATGTATAGCGTAAGACAATATTTTTTGTAATCCTGCGTAGCAGACGTCTTCTCTTCAAGGAAGAAAGGCGAACGAAAAGCTTGTGATACGCAGACAAAGAGAACAGCACGGGAACCGACCAGCGCGCAGTTGTTTTGCTTAAACGAAAGAACCAATTATTTTTATTCCTATCAAAGTTTTAGGGGATTTCAAGGCGAATAAAGTAAAGTAGACATCGCCAATTACTTTAAAAAAACTTCAAAGAGGCCAGCGAGTTATTGTGTGACAACAACAGCGCGAAGACTCGTGTCAATCGGTCAGATTTTTTTGAGAAACTCGGCTTTCAAGACCAGATCTTTAGCAAAGAAACAATTATTTTTATTCCTAGCAAAGTTTTAGGGGATTTCAAGGCGAATAAAGTAAGGTAAGCATCGCCAATTACTGAAAAACTTCAAAGAGGCCAGCGAGTTATTGTGTGACAACAACAGCGCGAAGACTCGTGTCAATCGGTCAGATTTTTTTGAGAAACTCGGCTTTCAAGACCAGATCTTTGGCAAAGAAACAATTATTTTTATTCCTAGCAAAGTTTTAGGGGATTTCAAGGCGAATAAAGTAAGGTAAACATCGCCAATTACTGAAAAACTTCAAAGAGGCGAGCAAGTTATTGTCAACAACAGCGTGAAGACTCGTGTCAATCGGTCAGATTTTTTTGAGAAACTCGGCTTTCAAGACCAGATCTTTAGCAAAGAAACAATTATTTTTATTTCTAGCAAAGTTTTAGGGGATTTCAAGGCGAATAAAGTAAGGCAAACATCGCCAATTACTGAAAAACTTCAAAGAGGCGAGCAAGTTATTGTCAACAACAGCGTGAAGACTCGTGTCAATCGGTCAGATTTTTTTGAGAAACTCGGCTTTCAAGACCAGATCTTTAGCAAAGAAACAATTATTTTTATTCCTAGCAAAGTTTTAGGGGATTTCAAGGCGAATAAAGTAAGGTAAACATCGCCAATTACTGAAAAACTTCAAAGAGGCCAGCGAGTTATTGTGTGACAACAACAGCGTGAAGACTCGTGTCAATCGGTCAGATTTTTTTGAGAAACTCGGCTTTCAAGACCAGATCTTTAGCAAAGAAACAATTATTTTTATTCCTAGCAAAGTTTTAGGGGATTTCAAGGCGAATAAAGTAAGGTAAACATCGCCAATTACTGAAAAACTTCAAAGAGGCGAGCAAGTTATTGTCAACAACAGCGCGAAGACTCGTGTCAATCGGTCAGATTTTTTTGAGAAACTCGGCTTTCAAGCCCAGATCTTTAGCAAAGAAACAATTTTTTTTATTCCTTGCAAAGTTTTAGGGATTTCAAGGCGAATAAAGTAAGGTAAACATCGCCAATTACTGAAAAACTTCAAAGAGGCCAGCGAGTTATTATGTGACAACAACAGCGTGAAGATTGGTGTCATCAGTCAGATATTTTTGAGAAGCTCGGCTTTCAAGACCAGATCTTTAGCAAAGAAACAATTCTTTTTATTCCTTGCAAAGTTTTAGGGGATTTCAAGGCGAATAAAGTAAGGGAAACATCGCCAATTACTGAAAAATTTCGAAGAGGCGAACGAGTTATTGTGTGACAACAATCTTCGAAGTTTTTGTCACAGAATAATTCGCTCGCGTGAAGATAAGAGTGTTATTCCGTGGATAATTATTCTCCGGAACTTCTTCTGTGATATCCTTTACGTAAAGAAATCACACCAAAACCATGCTATACATCTAAAATCTCATTTAGACTATCAGATAGTCTAAATCTGTGCTATTTGGAATGTATGTTTATGTGGTACGAACATGTACGAACGTGTATGTAGGTGGTACGAAAATGGGTGGTACGAAAAGATGTTGGTACGAAAAACCCGGATACATGTAATGGCCTATGGTAAAAATCGGATGCAAATATCCATTACAAGTCCAACGCTTGAAATAGCCAGCTTGAAATACGCGATATCGGAAACAATAGAATAAAGAATAACTTTCGAGGCCTTTGTTTCTTAGCCCCGCCTTGACAAGTTAATGAGCTAAGGCAGTATTCCCTTCGGAGGAAAGCGTACGTGATCTTTGACCAATCAGAGCGTCCCTGTTTACGCTTCGCTGCTAATATTACAGACCTATAATTTTTATTCGACTGCAAGTAAATGTCCCGAGAACAATAGGCATTCTACGCGATGCTTTCCCGAGTAGTGACGTAAACAATGGCAATACAGTAACGACCGCTAACCGGAAATCACTCGAATTTAACAAATAGCAGATTAAACGAATAGAAACGAAATAAACGTTCAAAGTCACTGTTTAAACTATTTCACATTCTTCGAGGACACGCTCCTTCTCCAAGGTGTAATGAGTAAAAACATACTCCAAAAAATTGAATTTATTTTTGTCTGAATTGAGTCAGCATCGATGTATTGCACGGTTTCTCACGGTAGTGTTCCTCTGCTAGCCATTTCGCATTTTGAACACATTTTCCTTATGTTACGTCGTTTTGTAAGCAAAATAACCAGTTGTATCATCACATTGTATGATATCCGGTCATATGAAGGGAAAAGGGTACAGGAAGGACAAATCTCTACCAAATGTCTCATTTGAGAAACTTTTAGTACTTTGTGACGCTTGTTGTGCTGCTTTAGCTTTCATAACAAGGGTGCCGATTAGTCAAGACCAAGAATAAACAAACGCAATTGAGCCGGCACCTGTCAAAATTATACCATCGTCTGTTTGACGCCACGTGGCTGAATTTGCGAACAGTTCTCGGCCAAAGAAAACGCCAGTTGGCTGGGCAGAAAAAGCCGTACGATCTGAGATCGTAGTAAAAAAAGTTCCGTTTGAGGCTACTCCTACCCATAAAAGAAGCGAGCTAGAGCTTTGACTTCATTCAATAGAATTGTAACTTAATTCTGAGAGTGAAACTTGTAATTTCAGATCGATAAACGAGCGCCGCAAAACGAACTTGAGTACCCAGCCCTCCTCGGCCAAAGCAACTACATTAGCCGCTGTTCCGGAAAATGAGCCCGCACTTCCTTCCATCTCAGTACTCATGAAATGAATCATATTTCGCTGCGTACTAGCTACGGGTGCTCGCAAATTTTGGGAAATTACTGAACAAATTGAGATAAACTTTCAATTCGTGCAAATTATACTAACCAGAAAAAATATATTTGTTTGATTACGCTCGTAGAAACAAAGTCCGTTGATCGATCGATGGCCGATTGTATTGAAAAACTTAATCAACCTTTCACGGCTTTTACCTGTAGATTGTATGAAACGCCTTTTAAACCTTTTTATTAAGCATTTGCGTGGTCAAAGAGCCATTGAGTCTAAATATATTTGTTGGATTACGCGCGTAGAAGTGTTGTTCACTCCCATAGCAACAGAATAATTGATTCTTTATGACTGCAACCATTCATTGCTTTCCGAAATCGCATGAAAAAACTTCAGGCGAAATAACTTTTGGTCGAGGCGAATCGACTTTTTGGGAGCGACACGACTTTGAGTTGGGGCGAGGCGGTTCGGGGGAAAAGGACGTGGGGCGAAACGACCTGTTACCAAAGAACGCCTGAGGGCAAACTTAACAAAAAGGTCGTTCTGGTATACCAAGATCTGGTATACCCTCTGATTGTTTAATTTTGACAGGATATGTCAACATTCGAGCGTTACTTACGCAAATGAGAAATGCGATATCTGCTGACAACTAAAAACCACAAGCCGGCGGTCATGTTACCGCGGGTCCCTTTAGGCGGTCTATAAGTGGGCGGAAGGGCCTTTTGTTAAGTTTGCCCAAGGGCGCTCTTTCGCTCTCTCTCGCCGCGCTTCTCCCCTACTTTTTCACTCGCCGTTCTTTGCGACGCACCTCAACTGACCAGAGTTTGGTCCACTCAGATTTATGGTTAATTGATGATACATGGCTTCGGAATTTTAAGGAGGGGAATTTACATGGTCCCTGGGCCAAAATATGCTTTCTTTTTGACGCCCCGAGTATGTCAATGCATAGAGATTTTATGGTGCCCGAGTATGTCAATTTATAGAGATTTTGCTGAGATTCTATGGTGCCCCGAGCATGTCAATTTACAGAGATTTTATGGTGCCCCGAGTATGTCAATTTATAGAGATTTTACGGTGCCCCGAGTATGTCAATTTACAGATTTTACGGTGCCCCGAGTATGTCAATTTACAAAGATTTTACGGTACCACGAGTATGTCAATTTACAGAGATTTTACGGTGCTCCGAGTATGTCAATTTACAGAGATCTTATGTACCCCGAGTATGTCAATTTACAGAGATTTTACGGTGCCCCGAGTATGTCAATTTACAGAGATCTTATGTGCCCCGAGTATGTCAATTTACAGAGATTTTATGGTGCCCTGAGTATGTTAATTTACAGAGATTTTACATGATAAGGCGTAACCTGTAAAATCTTTGTAAGTGGTAAATTTACAAACATTCTTGGAAGATTTTGTTAAGTCTGTAAATTATGAGTCCCATCCTCTTATTCTAGCTGCTACAGTTTGCAACCATTTTACAAACATTTTGAAATGAACAGAACTAAAAACTAAACAAAAGGTTTATAAAATAAATTTACAGACATTCTGTTTTTAAGCAGAATAAGTACCAAGTCTGTAAATTCAGGATCTACAGACATTTCATAAAGCCTGTAAATGGGTTAAATTTTCCAGTGATTATCACATTCCTGGGTAGTACAAGAGACGGAAATTTCTCAGTTGGAAGTACCAGATTTTATCTCGAAATTGTCTTTTCACACGAATAAAACTATTAAAACATGGCGTATGTGTCTGCCGTTACCTTATGCTAATGAGGTAAAATTTTGACCCAATATGGTCTAAGCTCTCGTAAGCGACCACCTCCCGTAAGCGCTTACGGGAGGTTCGACTGTATAATTTTTGGGCTTGAATCTCAGTTCTCAGTCTCTCGCGAAAGACGCACGTGACCGAGATCAACTCGTGAACATGTTTTCACAGGTTACGACTGCAAAAATTAAAATCGTGGTGGCAATTTTCATGATAGTCCGTATAATGTACAACTTCGGTGCTCTATTAGAATTTTGATGTACCGAATGGGGGCTATTATTGATGTTATATAATATAATTTGATGGAAAAAATAATATCAAAACAACCAAGTTACTCCTCATGTAAAATACCCTTAATGTGTGTGGAGAAGGGGGAGGGGAGGGGCTTTAGTACTGTAATGGATTATCTACTTACGTAGTTTCTACTGTTTACAGGAAACAGAATTTTGAATTGTCTTCCAAGCAGTGAGTGATTTGCTGTCATTGTTATTCTTGGCCATATCTTTAGACAGTATTTAACGACTTAAAGCCTGTTTAATTTTTCCAGTAGTTTTTATCTCAAAAACTGCAACCAAAAGTTGTATCCGACCTTACATGACTAAACTACAGCCTCCTAAAGTTAACTTATCAGAACCGAAGGACAGGTACTAAAATATGCGGCAGTGCAGTGTTCCACTTTGCGAGTGAATCAGTATGAAAGATATTCACATATTTGAAATGCCGAGAAAGATGAAAGTTGTACATAATTTCGATGATCCTTCATGTTTTTCACGTTGTTCCACTTTAACTGGTTTTAAGTAGACCCCAAGTGGACTTATATCGCTCTGAAGCAAGATAGGATGAAGAGAGAGTTAATCCGCCATATAGGACTTACTAAGGTAATCCCTCGCAAAATATTTTAAGATCACTTCGGCGTCAAAAATACCAGAAGGGTCTAGAAATACTGTGACGCGGGTTCTACTGAGGTGAACAGCCTCTCTTATTCAGGTTCCTTAGGAAATGCTCGTCTTCCACGAAAACCTTTAACGAACGTGCGTTGTAGCATAATCCATGGGAGGACTGAATACCACATGAGAAGGATTGCCTAAGGAATAGGGTCTATAGGCGAGTCTTTGCTGACGTCATTGTTTACATTTTTTCTCCTTAACATTTGACTTTGCGTAGAGAAGGCATCACGCTAGACACGAATTGACTACAAACATTTAAAGAGCTTGTGAAACTTAGTAGTTGGTGAAAAGTTTGGTTCTTTGGGTGTAATATTCGAGGGGAAATTGGCTTCCAAAACCTACAAAATTTCTGGGTGGCAAAAGGGCTAATTAGCTCAAGGAATACATTGTTTGTAAAATGTTGAATTTTTAAACCTGGATACACAAAAAGTATTCAATACATAGGGCTCAAATTCCTTGGGACTGAGTTAATCGTGTTGTGCCCTTTCAATATTCAGAACTAATGTTTTTGTATCTCCATCAGAAACTAAATCGCTTATGCTAATGAGGCAACTGTTGTAATCATTCTCCTATATGGGGGATAAACTCACCTACCCTTTATCCTCTCTTGCCAACGAGTTTGGTTTAAAATGATGCAGTAAGTGGAGTGTAAATTAATATTCAGCCACTCCGAATATCTTCTGAAAACGTTTCACCAATCGACACAATCACTGTCAGTTTCGACTTTTGGCAACTTTATTCAATGCATTGATGTTTACTTTGCTATATATATTCAGATACCGAGGGATATGGTAGCGCTCGTGTCGTTGAACCCGATCCAGCCTGGAGAGCTGGAGGGACAACATTACAAGGCTACAGTACACAACAGTTCATGACTGCTGAACCAATCAAAGTGGATACTTCGAGGAAGATTGAACTGGTGCTCAGGCTTGTTGCAAGGTAACATAGAACATATTACGTATTTGCTCGGGCAGTAACCCTGTTACATGTATCCGGTAATTTCCATGTTCACCATTAGAATCAAATTCCCCTGAAACGGCATTCTCCACGGAAACTGGTTATTGCAAGAATACAGTCGAACCTCTCCATTCGGACACCTCTTTAATACGGACAGTTTCCTATGTACCGACAACATTCTCATACATTTCCGTTAAAAAAAATCCCTCTATAATACGGACCCTCTCTATAACGGACAATAAATCTCGACCCTAGGAAGCAAATTCATACAAATTTAACCTCTTTATCACGGAGACTCTGGGGACCAGGTCTCGATAATTTGCGGTATGCACCATTTCCTGTCGGCGGTTACACAAACATTGATACTAATTGATACCAATACCAGAACATGCCAAAATGTTAGTTTTCAAAACTTACGTATTTTACAAATGCACACTCTAAACTGTCAGAGGAGACTTGAAAGTCACGTCATTATAGTGACCTCTCCAGTACGGACACTTCTCTAATACGGACACTTCGCTCTGTCCCTTCGGTGTCCGTAATAGAGAGGTTCGACTGTACTTGAGGAGTAGGTTGCGGAAACAAGCTTTTTGTTATCTTGTGTTTTCTGTTGTTGTTCTCAGAGAAGATGAAGAAGACCTCGTATTTCCCAAAGAAGAGTGCAAAGCGCTGTCCACTCTGTGTCCCCCACCAGTCCCAGAGTAGAGAGGAACTGACACAGAGTAAATGACAATCGGTTGTGATACCAATCTCGTTCCCAGAGTCTTCGTTCCCCCTGACCAGCGGTCGGAAAACGAAAGCTCTGGAAGTAACCATTTCAGGCATGCGCCATAGACGCAGACTGCGCAGTGAAACCGGATGGGCAGAATCACCAGAATTCGGTTATTTCAAAATGGTTGCTCCCAGAGCTCTCGTTTTCCGACCGCTGGTCAAGGGGAACGAGGACTCTGGGAACGAGATTGTTGTGATACCGTGTACGAGATTGCCAACATTCCTGTGCGCAGGAGCCATGAAAGATTTTCATTTTTATACCGCTGCGGCCCCCTGAGCGCTGATGTGTACAGGCCCGCAAATGATGGAAATGGTCACCTTGCAATAAAACAAGGAAACGTATGGACTCAGGAATTTGGACAGTGGATTAAAAAATTATCTGACCGATTTTTTTTTTACTACTGTGAAACTCAGAAAACCGTGAACAATCACAATAAAGTTCAGAACACGCGAGGAAACCTCAAAACCACAACTTATTGCCGCTCCTGTTTGCGGTTTAATTTTCACACGGTTAATTGGCTTTTACCTACGCAACAATACGCCATAAATACTTCTAGTTTTCACGTTTTTCTGAGTTTCACAGTAATAATACTATATTTTCACAACGCAAGCAAAATGTACAGTATTAACGAACTGAATGCAAATTTCACAACTTTAAAAATGATATCCAACGCCACGAAATGCTGTGTTTGAAATTTGTAGTTCAGCTAGGTGCTTCACTGAATGACTCTATTGGGTCCGGGCCTGAAATGCATGATATGTTCACTATATCCTCAAATTTGGAGACAACTGAGAATTGCAGAGTGAATTGAAAACATTTTCGCGAAGCTTTCGGCACAGAGGAGATTATCAACAGTAAAAAGAAAATTGCACGAGCAAAAGTCGTACGGCATTCAAGACGGATCAACCGTTTATACATCTATCTAAAGAACACTTAGGTAACTCGCACGAAGAACTCTTGAGCACTTTCGTTGAAGCATGTGTCTATCAAGGACGCAAGTATAAGAAGTGTACAGGGAAAAGTTCTAAGCCGAAATTAGATAGCAGAGGCATCTTCGAAGATTCATGTTTACTTTTGCGGTATGCATTCTAAACGAAAAATGTATACGGTTGACACATGTCAATTTGGTATTTTATGCTGTTTGTTTAACTTTCCTTATTGTTGCTTTTATGCCTGAGGTACTTATCTTTCCTTCAACTCGGATGACTAAAAAATATATTTCCATCCATAGACTTTCATGGAGTCCACGCCATTCCTAAAATCAGTTCCGGTCCTGGAATCATTTGCGGTCCAATTTGGGGATCATTTGCGGGCCGGGAGCATTTGCGGACCTGTACAGATGCTAATTTAGCAGGGGTTGTTTTGGCCGGTTTCAGGAAAAAAAAAACGAAAACCGAAAAAACAAAGTAGAAGTTTAAAGTGTAGAATAGCCTAAAATTAATTATTCGTAGTTACTGTTGAGTGCATGAAAAGACCAGACGGAAGTGACCAGAACTTTTCTCAGCCGGCAGTTGGTGTCACTCGCACTTGAGCTAATTGTTACTGAATTGCGTGAATTGGTTTGAGCTAAATTATCAAATTCTTGTCCTCGTTTCTTATTTTGCAATATTAAATCAATCAATCAATCAATCATCAACATGGGTCCTGCGTAAAATAATATTTAACTCAAACATAAGTAATGTTACACTAGCATTTTGCTAGTTATGGTGTCATAGCTAAGGATTAGTCGCAGTACATTTACCGTGTTAGGCTGTAATAGTTTGACAGTGTAAAGTAAATAAACGTGCTTTAATACTGTCGTTCTCCCTTGTTATCCATTGTTTGAGATTGCTCAATGAGATTATCAATAATCAGAGTTAACTGGGAGATCTGCTGTTGGCCAGCGGATGATCGCTGCGGGTATGCGCAGTTGTGCCATTGCTGTGCAGTTTCACCGTCGTGGTTTTACTCTGCCTTGCCTTGTCGCTTTGCCTTTGGTTTGCCCCATCCCACCCGCCTGTTGGTTCATGGTGGGCCCTTGTGTCCAGGAAAGTATACTTTTTCTCTACTGAGAATTCAGTGTGACAGGTGTTAGGGGGAGGTGACCCGTGGGAGGTTGCCATGGATACCCCCCTTTATTGCATTTTGCCCACACTTGCTCATTGCCTGCTTTGCTGTCAATTGGCACCTACCCTCCATTTTGAATATTGTTTATCGACAAGTTTAACATTTTTGTCTGGTGAGATTGCGTTTTCGCTTTGGTCATAGGAAGGAGTACTTGTCTCACCTTTTCGTTTAATCAAGAAGTCCCATGACTTTTACAATCTAGGTTTTCTAAGTACGTTTTTTTGATGACGTCGTTTGAGTCAAATAAACGTTGAAATATACACATCCACCTTGAGCAATCAAAACAAACGTCACAAAACACGAGATTTTTCAATTCTCTTCTCTTATATTGCTGTACATTTCTTTCAACGTCATGCATTGGCAGTTACAAGAATTGATGGCACTAGTTGATAGCAACTGAATTAAATAAACGCTAGCGCTTCGACAAACAGCATTCCAAGCTTGTCTATTCACGTCTTACCCTTGTCAGAGTGTTATGGCGTACTGTACTTTTATTAGTGGCTCCTGCCTCATGCACTCAAGCTTTCGACTTCATTATTGCGGTCTTAAGAAATAATGGCTCGGCCAATCCCAAGCCTCTCCATCCTCCCCGGGCATTTGACAACTTTTCCTTCCCCATGGTAGCACATTTGCTTTAACAGGTCATCCCCGGAGTACGGCATTGTCAAAGAAATTTTATCTTTCAGTTCTTAAAATACGTGCATCTCATTGTTTACCTTGAAATTTCCTGATTGCCTTCAACACAAAACCGAGTTGTTAAACCTCGTTGGAGTCCTGTACTTTCTAGGGAACCTGAGCCCCACTCTCATTCCCACAGGGGCAAAATTTTGCAGTTAGAACCAGGCAGCGTAAAAGTTGCAACGCTGGAACGCTTGGCTGCTATTGTTATTCAATTAGAATGTTTAATAGAAATCGGATTCTTTGAATGCACCTACCTTTTGCGCAAAACTACGGAAGCCCCAAAGGGACATCCACTTCTTAAAAATGGTATCTTTTTTTGTAAATGGGAGTTTGGTTTTCGAAAATGGGAGTTTGTTTTTCGAAAATGGGAGTTAGTTTTACGAAAATGGGAGTTTGATTTTCGAAAATGGGAGTTTGGTTTTCGAAAATGGGAGTTTGTTTTTCGAAAATGGGAGTTTGCTTTACGAAAATGGGAGTTTGTTTTACGAAAATGGGAGTTTGTTTTACGAAAATGGGAGTTTGGTTTACGACAATGTGAGTTTTTTTTTTCGAAAATGGGAGTTTGTTTTACGAAAATGAGAATGATGATAAAAATGATTGACAGGCCAAACACGACTCCTATTGGTCAAGATAGAGCTAGCCAATGGCGTAATGTACTTTTCGATCCTGATTTGTTTGCGCGTGAATAGCTACATTTGAATCATGTGGTGCCAGAACGATCAAAGGAGGATTAGACATAAACATCGAGCTTGAGAAACATAAGCTCGATCAGATAGCTGCAAAAAACATTAAAATGTCTCAAGATAAACGTATAGCTTTCTTGAAGTAAAGCTACGGCGTCTTCGAAGAAAAACGTACGAGGGCAAATATGATATCCGTGACAACAATCTCTACTGACTACTGTACTTGCAAACAGTTTTAATCACAGCCGGGCCAGGCGTCACAATATAGAATGCAAGTAAGCAACATGTTCACGGTAAATTTCGTATTTTGGTCCTTAAAAGCAAATACTTGGAGATTTAACAACATAGCTTGCAATATAAATGAGCCAAAACAATGTATAAACACATGGCAAATTACAGAGGTGTCAAACTCGACGAAGTGACATGCAGATAACAGCGGAAATCATGCCGACCTATGACCTATAAAAATTTGCCATAGCACGATCTAACGGCCCAACTCTACTTAAATAATAATAATAATAATAATAATAATAATAATAATAATAATAATAATAATAATAATAATAATAATAATATTTAGTGAGGGAATCCAACTCGCCAAAGGCGGTTTTCAGTGGAGCCCTCCTAAACAAAAATCACCTAAAAATGACATAAATAAGAATTACTCCTTATAACACAGCATGAAGTGCCCTTCATAAACACGAGGGAAGCGACCAAAACAAAGCCGGGTCGAGTGGCCGAACAGAGAACGGCAAATGTACAAGTATCACGAACCGTAGAAGTCGTGAAGGCCAGTCAACCCTATTTTACACTGAAATGTCGTCAAAGACACACAAAACAACGAGGTCGAGCTTCAAACAAATAAGGATTGAAAACTTTACATTACGCCATTGGCTAGCTCTATCTTGACCAATAGGAGTGGTGTTTGGCCTGTCAATCATTTTCATCATAAAAAAAACCCTCCCATTTTCGAGAAAACAAACTCCCATTTTCGAAAAACAAACTCCCATTTTCGCAAAACAAACTCCCATTTTCGCAAAACAAACCCCCATTTTCGCAAAACAAACTCCCATTTTCGTAAAACAAACTCCCATTTTCGTAGAACAAACTCCCATTTTTTAAAAAAAACTAACCCCCATTTTCGTAAAACAAACTCTCATTTCCGAAAAACAAACTCCCATTTTTAAAAAAACAAGCTCCCATTTTCCTAAAACAAACTCCCATTTTCGAAAAAACAAACTCCCATTTTCGTAAAACAAACTCGCATTTTCGTAAAACAAACTCGCATTTTCGAAAAACAAACTCCCATTTTCGAAAAAGCAAATTCTTAATCTCGAAAAACGAACTCCTATTTTTCATAAGTGGATGTCCCTTTGGGGCTTCCGTACAAAACTGTCTTGTGACTGCATGGTAGTCAAACAGAATTATGGGCATAAAGTACCCAACGAAATGGACTACCAGTTGTTGCATTTTTTGGTTAAGTTTTGTTACTTTTCTGAGATGCGCTGCTTCCAAAAACCATGGTTACAGTTATCAATTAAGATAATTTAGAATGCATAAATCATCTTTATTCCCACAAGATTTTCTCGTGAAGGTTAAATCCTTCCTACCTTGGTTGACAAAACGACTCACGTAAAACTTCTTTACAAGACTGGTTATTTGCCACAACATGTTCAACATGTTCAGATCATCCTTTCTTGCTGCTACACTATATTAAATAAAAAGTTCTGTTTGTGAATTCGCTTTCTTTGTTAGCACTAAAAACGATTTTGGCAGTGAAAAATGATACTTACAAAAAAAAAACAGTCAATAAATAACATTCAAAGGACAACTACAGTATATACTCTGACAATTCTTCGTTATAATATAATACAAATAGTGCTTTAAAAAGGACTGTCTTTCAGTTCTGCGTTACACTACAGCTAAAGGGGCAGCGTTACAGTCACGCAATCGGGAGCTACAGAGGACTACCATTTGGAAATCTCTTTAAAAAACAGGTTTTTACAAATGATCTCGTTCTTGACTTTTTACTTGATGTCACACAACAGGGCAACACCGCGCAAAATCCAGTGATCTGGATTCTGATTGGTTTTCAAGTCCACGCTTGCGATGTACGTCAGATCCGTTCTTCTGGGCTTCTTGTATATCGGGCACTGGTACATCCGGGCATCTCGCCCAGCAGTTGTATTAATTGCGTAGATGTGAATGACAGGCATGGACGTAAAGAGAACCTTTTGAGTGGGTTCTACAAGCTTGCAACCTCTGCGGTCCCAGCCGGCACCGTCAAGGTACAGGCCGTGTACATAGACCCCTTCTGTCGGGGGCTGAGTGATGTCATCTTTAAAGAACCGCGTGACGTCATTATGCAGTACAACACAATCTAGGGCCCAGCCCTTGTGTGCACGAGTCACCTCCTGAAAAATGAAAGCAATAGTAATTGTTCCCATCTCAAACTCGATTATTGCCACAACTGTACTTGAGGGAAAGCATGGTTTAAACACTTAATTCCTGGACAGTATTGTCGTTTAGAAAGTAAAATGTCAGGAGGAGGGATTTCAAAATTCATGATTGAAAATGCGACAAACAGAGATAGAGAAGGGAAGAATCCTTCATAGTACTACTCATACTACTTCCACAAAATCCGATTGTGAAAAAAAGCGCACATTTTTGCGGGACGCACCGTGTAACTTCATTCTGTAATTAGTCGAAAAAAAATAACTCAGAACACAATTTGAGGTGATTATTACTTGTCTCATGGCCGTCAGGAATCCTTGAGGGTTAAAAAACCCTGTCATCCAAAACACATTGGGTCTTCCTTCAAAACACCAGCTTCTGAACTGACTGTTTCTTTCCAGCAGTTCAGTGTACCAGAATCCCAACGTGGAGGATTCCCAGGAGATCTAAGATAAAAAAGAAAACGCAACTCAGTTTAGCTATGCGAGGGCTCACCGATTAGAACCTACTTGCAACACGATTCCACCCAAATCTATCCGGCAAGAATCGACGTCTAATTCGACAACGAAATCCGTCTGCTGACGGACTCAAACGTAGTGAAAACTGTAAGTATTACTAACAGAAAAACGGGGAAGAATTCTACTTCCATGTTAGGTTGGGGAGAGTGTGTAGCAATATTAACCCGTCTGTTGCTTGTATTTTTTTCTTCCCTGTTTATCTATATACCTTTTTCCAGTGAGTAGGAATTCTAGCGTCGTACATGCAGTCAAGCGAGTCTCTTAGAGTCTAAAAAGAAAAGCACAACAAATATATTGAACAAAACTAAAATGAAATGCTAGCTTTTAACTATTTTTGTCAACTCCAAATTCGATTCTAAACGAACTAAGCTGGTGCGAAAAATATAAAAAGATTTGCTCGCTGCCTTGAAGTCCCCAGAGTGGACAAATTCAACTGATTTTTCCTCTCGCGTAGACAGGTACATGTAAAAGGAGTAACATCTTCTACAAAAATCCCTATAATGACCTATACGGGGGGCTCCCCCGCAAAGTGGCATCTTTTTTAGGCTTCAGGTATCTAAAAGGGTAGGGATTTCACAAGCTGAGGTATATGAAAAGGTAGTAAAAACTGTCATTTAGTTATTTCAAAGGGCCTTTAATTAACATATTTCGAATAAACGCACATTATGGTTGTATCATTTAATTTATTAAGCACTACATGAAAATGACTAAAAGGCTTCCTTTTTTTTTTTAGCGATTTATTCATAATATGGACCGATGATGAAAGTATGTTAAAGGGATACCTTTTGCCAACTAACGTTATACGAGAAGGGTACCTTTTATACAAAAGGGTAAGGGGTTGGACCTTGGGGCGGCGGGGCGGACTCTGCCCTTATAGAACTTTGTAGAGTACCCGCCCCCTCCCTCTGGAGAAAATAATCAAATCCATCATTGTTACCGCTTGTCTTGATGTAATACCATCGTCTTACAACTTCCATTTAAAGTTATGTATGAGACTATGTGACGAGATTTTAAGATTAGAAGGTTAAAGGATATCAGACTGAAGTTAGCTAACCTCGCTCATTATGATGGTGCCATCAATGGCAAGTTTGAGATCCGTCAGTGTTTGCCGAACAGCGGTTATCACCCTCTGCATTCGGTCGATCTCTTGCCGCAAGAAGATATTCATCGGAGACAGAGCTCCCATTTTCTGTAGTCTGGCCTTAACCTGAAAGCAACGGATAGGAATGGTTAATTCGGAAAGAAAAACGTTGTAACATCTAAAATGAATTGGGACTCGCACATGCCACATACCTGTTACAGCTGAACAAACCAGTGCACAAGAAAGTGGATATTCGAAATCTCTAGTCAAATTCGACATAGAAATTGACCGCTTAGTTTCTGAGCATATGTATAATAGACAACGACCAATAGTTATTTACTCCACTGCAAGGCATTGCGTTAGTAAAACCAGTAGTAAATATAACAACGTTTGCTACTTCCGGACACGACACCACTCGCAAATAACGCGCTTATACTACTACCATCGACATCAAAGTCGAAGTTATAACAAAACGGCCAAAAAAGTGTCTGTGATCCTTTGAATGAAAAGCGAAAAAGAAAGAGCCTCCTGCTTTTCTGTTTGTTCGTTTGTTTGTTTCTTACTTTCTTCCAGCGTCACTGAAAACAGATGTACATGTATAGATACACTTTTCTAGCAGCAATTCTACATTAAGTGCGCTAACGTTTCCTAAATGCACGGAAACAATTAACTTACTCGAACAGCGGTCCTTCAGCTTACCTCATGCGCAATGTAGTTCTCAGGAAGCTTATCAAGCATGTCATCAGCCAACCGCTGGACAACAGCCTCGCGGGTTTCCCCGCTACCACCCGAGCTGTCCTTTGGCTGAATGCTCAAAATGGTGTCCAGGCAAGACTTGGCCAGGTTACTCTGGTAACTGAGAGCAGAAACGACTAAGTTAATAATTATAGTACTTAGCGCCCGCAAACTGATATCGTGAACAATGAGTTGAGAGAAGCACTGATTTTATCTTAATCTTTTGAGCATAGTGCAAGTGTTGACAACACTGCCCCTCGAACTAACTGAAGGCAGTGAAGTTTCCGCCAAGACTAAGAATAAAACAATGTTTTCAAGGACACATGTATGGGTGGATTGAACGAAAGTGTAACTTCAATTGCCGTAATAACTACAAGATCCAAAAAATTGAGAGTTAACGATAAATAAAGCCACATGAAATACCTGATCAAACCTAATTTTCTCCCTACTTCCCTACAAGAACTCATACGGAGAATAAATTCTTGAGAACACTACTCACGTGATGTCTGCATTAGGATGTAGACCAAACACCTCAGGGGAGTCCACAAGAGGAAGCGTGTCAATATAATCCATATACTGTTGAACTGAAGTACACTTTGGTATAGTGTAACCTTTGTAGAAATTGAAGCTCTGTTGGAACATCGACTCGCTAAACCACACCTGCAAAGATCGGTAGCAACGTGTAATCGATCAATGATAGCAACAGAAACGAAAATAACGACAGTTTGTGAGAGGTGGCAAACTAGGCTCTTTGCAGAGTTCTATCATGTGACTTTGCCAGTCATAAAATGATCAAAGCACATACTAGATGTGTGAAATGAAAACGGCACGACGAAATTAGGGCGACAATTTAGACAACTTAAAGAGATAACTTAACGATAACTTAAAGAGACGTTATCGTAGTAACTGAAAGTCTGCAACGTTAACCTCACTAAATTCATCACACTCTGTCATCCGCTTTGTACCATGACCATTTTCTGTGACAATTGTCGGGGACTAGCTTAAACAGACAACAATCGATAAGCATTTCGCACTGACCTATCAAAGTGAATCGCAAAAGTAGGAGCTCTTTTCATTTTAGTTGAATTTCCAACAAGGTGTTGTCTTTTCAGACGAATTGCAACAGCTGAGCCCATTTTCATTGCGGTTCGTGTAGATTTTAGTTGCAACAACAACAAGAACAACATCAAAAACAACAATAATCAGCCTTGGATTATCTGAAAGAAACACATCCTATTAAAACAGCTTTAGCGTTACGTATAAGAGTCATGAAATATCAACCTTGGCAAACGTGTTGAGCAGTCGTTTATCAAAGTCATCTGTGACTCGTCCTCCATACTGCACCTCTCCTAACATATAGCGCACGGTATTCCAGGACACGCCCTTTTTGATATCCATGTCATCCAGATGATTTTGAACAAACTGCACGCTGGCTGTAAAGTCCGCTTGGTTGAACTCGTAAGGAATATTCCAACCTAACGGACCATACTTTCGACGCTCCTGTGGCCAAAGAAAGACAGAGACAGAATTTTGTCAAAAAGAGCTCTTGTAACAATGCTTCATTAAATCAGTTTCAAGAGCAATTGAAAGGAAAATGGAGTCAGGCGTCTGTTTTACGCACAGTCTATGACTTAATATATGATTGACGTGAAATCTCCTCCTCACCTGAACGGTAGAATGGAGAAAAGCAACCGCGTATAGCATGGGTTTCCACTGAGGGAGGTTGCTGATGTCCAGTTGATCTTGATTGATTCCTGGAGACAACAACACAAATAAAGAGATATTAAAATAACATAAAGACAGCGCGCCGAAAAGTCTGGGATTGAATCCTTTCCAACTTACCATTGTAGGTTCGTTTGAGTCCAGCTCTAAGTCCCTGGGGAGGTTCATTCGTGAATTTGATTGACATCTGTCAAATAAAATTTAACCAAGAGAACGTCAAACAGAGTTCAGTTCTAAACTAACTAAACATTCTTAAAACACAAACGAACTATCAAAGAAATTTCAACTCCGGTAATTTGGATAAATTTAATGTTTCGCATTTTCCATTCACGCTTCCAATTCCGGAAAACGATACGGAATTCTTAAGAAACGTGACGCGATTCTAGTGAAACAAAATAAATCGCTCGAGAAACAAGACGCAACAAGCAAGAGATAAGGCATGTCACGCAAAAAGAATGCAATGTATTTTTCAGAGGTACACAATTTGCACAGACCTAAACATGTAAACGAAAGCACCAGAAGATTTTCCAGAGTATTTTGAGTTGTTCAAACCTGTAAGAGGCCGATAGGAAAATGGATATGTTCTTCTGTAGTCATCCACAATCTGAAGGAGTCATGAACTTGTTCAGTATCCACCACCGCGTCCATCAGCTCATCCATAAACTCCAAACCAAGGTGACAGTTCTGAAGGAGCGCCCATCCGCCCTGAAATCACAAACGAGATGTCTCAATATACAGATTCTCCTTACACGTTGCCATACATTTCTTCGTTTACCATTTGGGCGAATTTGATTGCAAATCAACACCATACAGCTAATACATGTACAACATTAGGAGACGTAGTAGTTCACAGCCTAGGGGAATAGGAAACAGAAATAACAGATGAGGGGAATAAGATATCAACACAGTGAAAAGACCAGAAAACCAGGAGAAACTACTTCAACAACAACAACAAAACAAACAAACAAATACAACCACCACCACAAAAGATCTCACCTAAAACACAAGCATTGTACTTATATAAAGGGAAATACAATGCATCAAATGTACTCACTGTTTGCATGAATTGTCCAACGAGTTTTCTAGCATGAATTTCTTGACCTTGACCCATGGAAATAGCACGGCAATCTGCAATCAAATATAGACAGATCAAGACAAGTGAAAGCGATTTGCAAAGCAAGACAGATACATCACCAGCAGGATCATTAATGATATTATTTCTTGATAAATAGGCAACTTTCTGAACTTATTTGCTTAAGAGAGTGTGGTGATAATGGTTATATTCTTTCACCCGATATCTGCTGTTCCTAGAATAAGGTCATTCGAAGTACTTAAATGATAGACAACATCTTCAATTGGAAAAGCTAAACAGTAATTTTTGGCCTTTGTTTTCCTGATTAACATACGATTTCTAGTTAAAAAAAAGATGGTAACTTTATTTCATTCTCACCAAACTTGTGCCTTTTAGCGAGGTTTTCAATGAGGCTTGTAGGATCTGAGCCCATGGACAGGAAGTTGATCAGCGGTGTTTTGTTATCGCTCTCTTCCCAGGTCTTCTCCAAATCGAGGATCACGTTCTCGGCGTAGTTAGGCCCCATGGATTCGGCGATATATTTTCGTGCCTGCGCCATGGTCCGGTCTGGACACCAAGACCTGGCAATGACGAATAAACTATTAAACGGTCTAAGGGTTTCTCTCATTGCAAATCGTTGCAGAAAGTAGAAATCCTTTCTGCTTTTCACAACAATAAGAGAAACTTAACCCTTTGCATTATGCAACACTCCTTTTGTCTAATACAAAGTAAAAACATTTTGCCCGCCTATAACGACCAATGATCATCGTAAAACACATTCTCCACCCTCCCAGAGCGGGGTAAATAAATAAAGAAACCTAACCTGATTAGCAGGAGTTTCCTAAACGTGTCCAGCGAGTTTGCATATCCATCAGGAATGTCCGCTTCCTCAGGGGCGTCCTTGTCAAACCAGTTTTTCCACTGTTTCTCGTTACGTGCGATCTAAAAAAGTCAAATTTCGAACAGCGATAAAGAAACGTATCATTACAGCTTTGAAAAAATTAACTATTGGAAATAAAACAGGAACTAATGCAGAAAACAGTTTGACGGAAGAAAGGCTAAAAAATAACTTGTCACGCAAGAGTTTGGTTTTCGTGACATACCGTGGCTTCACCATATTTTGTGTAAGTTTAGAAAAGGTCTCAGACTAAAATAGTTGTTTTCCAAACGTGGGTTCATGTTGAAACTTTAACACTAATGTCTTTGATGATTTTATTGGACTACCATCACAGAACGTTACCAGAACTTTGGGTAACGCAATCTCATATGAGCGTTACAGGATACCCACCTGATTGAGCACGTCTGAGAACTGCGGCAGTTTACTGAGCTCCACAAGGTTCAGCCACGTGATGTCAGTTATCCATCTGCATGGCTTTGGCTGTACAGCTTTCAGGTCCAGGGAAGCTCCTCCTTTGATGAGTGTCATGAACTCACTGTGTTTCACCTGGTACAGGTCATAACATTACAATTGCAGCCTTTTGTTAAACCATTCACTTCTTTAAACTATAGCTTTGACTTCCCTTTGAACTATAAGTAAGCGATTATTTTGAGATACTCAAAAGATTTCTTTCATTCATAGTATATTGCTCTTGTTTGCTATAAGATTCGGAACCTCATAGCTGATTATCGCTCAGCTTGTTGACTTGCAGAACGCAAGCCTCACGTGGTCACGTTAATCCGGAGAGATATCTCTTTAGATGATTCACTCCCTTCATCTCCAGAACAGTGATCTAAGAATCGAGCTGAACAATACTGACAAATTACTACCCAGATCCATCTGTTGTCTCTTAATGGCTAACAACTGCACTTGGGTTTCTTTAAGGCTGCGTCACCAGCTGAAATGTTTCCGCACAAGTCTCAGGCGACGGACAGTACTTACCTTCTTATTCTGCAGATCGATCTTGAGAGCGAGTAGAAGCGTGAACAGAAACTTATGATTCTCATACAGGCCTCGGCACGAGTACCTCCATACTTCGTACGTCAAGTAATCTATAATATTGTGTATCCTCTTGGAAGTGATTGGAGATGGTTGCGACCTTGGAAAAACAAATGAAAACATTTGTGAGTTTTTGTACGTGCATAACTAAAAGTCAAGTGAATATTCCAGTATTTGTCTTTCTCCGTCTCTCTGCCATACCTTTATGATTGTCATACTCTCATACTCTCACTGTGGAGTTAGTTCTGAGGATTTAGTGGTAACAATACCCTCAAATTGATGATTTCTTGGTTCTCGTCACCCTCTGCTTGACAATGCACTAATATCGTAAGGAGAAATGTGATTTTGACGCTCTCCGGAATTCAAATTTGACACTAAAACTTCAGCGAGTCTGGAGTCCCCAATAAAGCTAAAATTCAGCATTAATTGAAAGACTTGAAGCGTTTTGACCAGTGGTTAAATATATCAAACATTCCTCGTGCCAGACCCTCACCTTGCCATAGCGTTGTCGAACAATCCCAGGAACTGTTTAAGAGAGGTCTGGTACATACAGTTCACCATGCTCATTTCAACGATCAAGAAATACAAGATACTGCCACGGGTGGCCACTGAAAAATAATGACAACAATAAACATAAACAAAGGATATGTATTTTCTTCTAAGAGCGGGTGGTAAAGTTATGGTAAGGTCTGCATACGAGCCCATCAGGGTGGGTGCAATTTTCTTACCCGGTCGAAATTCTTCCCTTGCGCCGTTGATCTTGATTTCCGTGTCAGCGGCTACAACAAGTTTCTGACTGACTTCCTCGGCTGTCGCCTTAGTGGTGCTCAGCACCTCAATTAGTGATTCATCGTCCACAAGAGACCCCTGAAATAACATTGCACCAACTTGTTAAACAGAGTTAAATCAAGGACAAATAAAGTTTTTGGCAGGAATCGGTCTCCAATAATAGGTTGAGCCTGCAGTTATCTAAAGGGTGTTGCTAGGCAACAAATATACTTTGATGATTTGACAGAAAAGACCGTGAAGAATTTGACGGTCAGTAGAGGAGCTGTATTAGCAAGACGCGAAGGGAAATTCGTAGAAATATTGAACCAAGTGAAATGCAACTGGCAAACAAGAAATAACGAAAATTAAAGTGACAGTAGTTACCCATACAAGATATTTCGACGACCTAAAACTTGAAATAATTACTGGAAAAGGTAGGAAACCGTTAACTTACTAACTTAATTTTCTTCATGCTAGGTGGCACATAACGCCGAAACCGTAAACTAATCGTATAATATGAGAAGTTCCATACCTGAGTGCTCGTAAGCCTGAACAGCAAATTATCTTCTAGTTCTTTCATCTTTCTTTTGTTGGAAGCTACATCTTCCATGAGCTTCGTTCGCTCAGCCTCCAGCTCCTAAAACAAATATGAAGGGAAAAAAAATATCGATTGTTATTCCAGTTGACCTAGATCCATTTCACGTTCTGAGTTATATATGGAAAGATTCGCTTTGGGAAATCCAAATTTCTTAGTTGGCATCCACGTAACAGAAGGCAGGCTTGACGTTTAGCTTTCTTGATGTCATAAGTCAGAAGAAAATGACGATAAGATAACTCACCGCTTTCTCAGTCAAGATCACACGACCAAGGAGCTGATCTTCCAAGCCTTTCATTGTCACCGTGAAGTCGATTATAGAAGTACGGGCACTAATCTGTTTATAACACAAACAAATCAGGAAGTAGTCAGGTGACACCACAACATTGTAATTTGATACTGAATATCTTTAAGATACTACATATTCTTATGTCTTGGAGTAGCTATTTTGTACCCATTAAAAAGATACAACACAACAACAACAACAACAACAAAAACGTTTCATTACCACACACAAAAACACAGAAGTGTATGACTTTACACACGACGGACAGCTGTCACTCACCTCTGGAGTGTACGCGGGATTTGAGAGCTTCGTCGTGATGTATAACATGAAGCCCTTCATAACATCAATCTCCTTGTCTCCCACTTTCACTTTCAGGGTGCTTCCAGTTTTGATGAAGTTCTTCTCCAGCACGTTATCGAGAGCTGGGTCCAATTCTTCGGCCACGTCCTCGATGAGCAGCGGTCTACCCAACGAGAGGCAGTCTTCCAGATGGTTTCGGAAGTACTTGTGATTTAATGACGTTATCTGTAGATAAATGTTTTGAATCATTTACGCAACACGTCATTTTTCGAGAAACTGGCAGGCCTTGGTCTTATATTGAAACAAAAACAAAATAAACTGGATTGTTGAAGAGGAACAGAAAACTGAACTTAAATGAAAGCACGAGATAAAAAGCCATCTGTGCACGTAATATAGGAATTGAAATTAAAATGAAGATTACTATCAAAGGTCTTCTGAAGAACTGTAATAACACTGTTATTCTTGCATTGGATTTTGCTGCTGGTTCAGTGGGGTTTCTCATATGTCTGTTGGTTCAGAAGCCCATCGACAAACAAAGAAACCGACGTGTGATTTGCATCTCAATTCGCAATAAACTGCTTAAATGATCTGAATTCCTCGAAGAGAAGTTTTCACGATTTTATAGCAAACAAAATCTACCTTGAAAATTTCAGCTTTAAAGCTTCCATACTTTTGCTTTTCCATACTCATTTCTCAACTTCTTGATCGCAAGGGTTTTCTAAGATCGAGTAAAGTTCACAGAGTTCTTAAACCATGCTTGACCTACCCACCTGCATTTGACTTTCTTTTTCTCGGTTCTTAATCCAGGCCTTTCCTTGGCCTTGTGGATCTATCAACAAAGGGAAGCGCGTTGCCTTGGTAACGATAATGCCGTTTTGGACAGACAGTTCATCGTTTGGTAAACCTTGAAGGTTCCATTCACCGACCTAGAATCATAAAACAGGAACTGTCACAGGAAGAATCCCAAAACTTACCCTTTCTTTCTAGTGACTATATCTCCTAGGACACAACTGTTTGTCACAATTTAAAGGCGCATTTGGTGGCTGGTCTCGAAACAGTCAATGCTTACCGTTGCCGCATCAACGAGCATGCCCGTGACATTCAGGTTGGGGGTAAAGGGGATCTTGCGTGACTTCATGTCCTTCTGCCATTTTCCCATCAACATGTCACGGAACTCTTGGTTGAAGGGACCAGAGTAAGACAAAAATCCTGTGCAGAGCAACACGTCACCGACCAGTCTATAATAGAAACAAAGTTACATAGTTACCTTTTCCTAATCACAGTTATAAGGTATTGCTGGTTCTTGTTCTTGTTCTTGCTCGTTTTTGGGACAGGATAGTGAGCAAACAGAAAAATGTCCATGCGATTATTACGATTAACCATTACACCTTTGATTTTATAACCTTCAACACATACACATCATTTAAAACCTAAACTGCGTTTGAGAAAGAAAAGACAACTAAGATAAAGACGCAGAAACCCAGGTTCACAAAATAACTTGAACGAAATAAGTTTGAGTTTAGCGATATGTTTCAAGTAATGTTACCCACACTGCCAATTACAAAAAGATTTTGCAGTTTGGGCGAAAAAATCACAAATATTTTTTACAAGAAAGCACCTGCAATAAGGAACGACATCGATCCATGACACGAAAAAGTTTAACGGTTTCTCTAAATAGAATACTGCTTGCGTTATACCTTCCAATTTGAGCTTCAAACTCTTTACTTTGTTCCGTCCATCTTTCTTTCTCTCCTCCTAAGCCGCCAATCAGAGTGGAAGCTGCCAACATCTTTCTGCGACATGTCTCCGCGTCATCCAGAAGATCCTGTTTATTATCCATATAAACCAGTTAATACTTGCACCATTACACTGATCTGACGGTAATTTCTCCTGCTAGACATGTATTTTTATAAAAAGTAAATTTTTCCTACCCACTACCATAGGAAATCCGTGCACAATGAAAAGAGAATCTACATGTTGTTGTCTACCAAACAGTGGTCCAGTTCTTTAGAACTTTTCTTGAACTTAATTTCAAACATTTTGTTCACTATCATCGATCTCCGTTTCAACTATAGATAACGTAACTTAAACTTAAAATTACTTAAAAAGTAATTTTTCTACAACTGGAGAAAATAGCTTTCCCAACACCAGCCCAGGCTTCTTTTCCAGTAACAGTTAAAACGGTGTATCATCTAAGTGTATGAATTGTTGCCAAAGAGGTTAAATTAATCTTAAATGCAAGATATAGCACCTTTGGAATGCATTTCACGGTTCCTTACAACAGGGATTAACAAGTTTCAACTTTACGATTGGGTCCTAGTGTGAATTTGTAGCACCTGGGTTCCCTGTTTTAGTGAAAGCGTCCAGTTAATATGTTTTTGCAACTAGACGTCCTAGGTCCTTATTGCCGAGTTACGCTGTCGAAAATCGTCAACTTTGCCACAATAACGAGATTTGTGAAGTTTGAAACAACGTTTCAAACTTCAGCACGATTTACCTGTTTTTCTTGCACTGCCTTATCGTACAAAGCCTGTACTTTATCAAGTTCAGCCTGTTTAGCGTCTAGCTGTGCCTGGGCCGCGTTCAGGTCGTTCTGAGCTACGTTCAGCTTAGCCTCTTGAATGGTCAAGTTGGCCTACGAGACAACGTTAGGCAACGATTAGCTAACTTTCATTCAAGGCAATAAATCATTGATGATTTTCGCAACCTACCGAGCCGACAGCTCTAAATAATAGGTTACCACATGACCTGAGAACAAACTTAATACCGCCAGCATAGAACATGACAGTCACTGTAAATGAAGTTAATGAAGGTTCCACACGAGATATAAGAAGACAAAAACTGCCTATTCAAATTCTGGATAGTGTTTGCGATCATAAAGCTCAAAATGGCGACTCGACTAGACTGAAAAAAATAAGTCAAAACAATAGACCATATTAGTATTCCCGGTATCGGACTGGGACTAGCTTGCAACTGAGGCTAATGAGGGGAGTCTTTACAAATGCAAATGACATTAATCTCTTTTTAATGATATCCCCCGCATGAGCCTCCATTCCAAGCTAGTTCCAGTCCAATACCGAGAACACGAATATGGTGTATTTAGCTTCACATATTTCTCATTCCAGATCACTGATGTTCTTTGAACTGCTCTCTTCTCAATCTTAGAGCCATGCTTTTAAAAACACGCAAATGTGATCATATTTGACAGAAACAATTCTCCACCACATGGCCAGTATAGCGACAATAAGCAACACGAGCCTAATATCATTCTACAAAGCTTAGATTTTTCTGATATATTTAATTTATTCACCAGTCTTTTTGCTTTACTTTGGCTTTTTTACTTTCATTCTCCTCCTTTAGCGTTCATATGCTGACGTTGCATTGCAACTTACCTTTAATGGCAAGACTTCTTTGTTAATACCAAAGAACACAGACATCGCATTCGTCCACGAGCACAAACCAGCGACATCTCCGCAAACCTGTTGACGGAACATTCCAAACAAAACACATTAATTGGCTTAATTATCCAGCGTGAGTAATTAGCAGACCCGAAAAGTGTTTCTCACAGAAACAGCCGTATGTTACAAAAATATACTGCTACTTTTTCGGTAGGAGGGGAATCGTGTAGGAGATGAACGAGAACTGGGCCCACCGAAAGGTTACAAAGCAATGTTAATCAGCCCGCCATGTTGTCATGATCCGGCTTAGAAAGTTGTTACATTAGCTTGTCGCCATCAGAACTTGGGCTCACAAAAATTTGGTGGACAGGGAAGTAAACCGGGTAAATAGCTGAATTGCTTACCGGCTGTTTAAGGGTACGTAGTCATAGTCATAGCAATTCTGTTCAAGGGGGAAAGGGGCAATGAGGTTAACCCTATGTGAGGCACCAACCCGTGAGACAAGGCCAGACCGCAGCACCGGGAACTACGTGCACTACTCTTTGCGCTAAGTGTGTGGGTTCTGTAACGTCCCCTGCTAACCATGTAACACTGAAGATGCAGGAGACGGGTCTTGCGGTTTATAGTCCTTATCCGAGAAGACTTGAACGTCTAACCATTTCCAGATGTAATTACAAAGACAGCAAATTCTTCTCAGTTATTTTAAGACCCTGAGTGTTGGTCCGGTCTGGGGCTCGAACCCTCGACCTAACGCACAGCAGACTGGCGCTCTACCAGCTGAGCTAACCAGGCGGCGGTTAGCTACCTAGGCTAGTATACAACCATTACTAACCCTTTTAGCGGTTTCCATATTGTAGTCCTCCATTTCTAGATAAGGCGCGAGAAGTTCAACCATTTCGTCATTGATGGTGTCCTTCGCAAAACTTTGAAGCGACAGCAAAAAGTTGGACTGGCTCATCGTCTGGAAGAAAAACAAACAACAGTCATGAAAATACATGCACTCGAACTCTATTAAGTAACTATCCCGTTTGTCCTCTCCAACGTACTCTCGAAAGAAAAAGCGAAAAAAACTGTTTCCAGTTAGGAAGTTTGCCATCGACAACAGAAGCGACAGGAAGGTTTAATTATGATGTAAAAAAAAAAAATTAGAGGCACTAAATACAAAGCAAACCCTCAGAGGAATTCGTGACATAAGAGTTATCGGTCGAAGTGAGAGTAAACGCATGGACGCATAGTTACACAAACCACGAATTTGTTGTTATTGTTTTGAATGCTTACACCAGTATGGCTAAAGGGATAACATCTGCGACCTAAATATATTGCTTAGTGAGCGACGAGAGCACAGAATGTTAGTCTTTAAGAGGTCTTAAAGGTTCTTGGACTGAAAGCAACACCAGCTTAGAAGCAATACCTCACCTCATCTATCCTCTTCGCGCTCTGTTGCGCATGAGGCCGCAATAAGAAATTACGAAAAATACGTCACAGGCATGCTATTATTTTTTTTGTCTTGAAGAACCTAAAAGCGCATTGTCGTCTCGGCTGAACAAATTTCGCAAAATGTGTTAGGATAAAATTACAAATCTCTCCAGGACGCGTACAAGCCCCCAAGATAGCAATATTTTATTCCGCAAAGAAAACACTGATTCATACCTTAAGCGATTCACTCCAAGAGGGTTTGACACAGTTTCTCTCCGCATCAAATACCACTGGGTCCACTCGCTTTCGAAACAAGATCAAAACACAGTCCATAATGCGCATGATCAGATGCGGTGGTTTGGGAAGCTTACGGACCGTAGCGATATGGGAGGCCTTGATGGTCTGGTAACGAACAAAAATAACCAGGTTAGCATTTCACTTCGACGACACTGTTTTACTATAAGTCGAAGAAGACTCTCTGCTTCAGCTGAACTAACGTACATTGTAACAGAAGATACACGGCCTTACATATGGCGAGAGACAAGAGACAATTAGCACGCGAGCGAGCTGGCACCGGGAACACCAAGGACGAGAGAAGAACTAAAGGGATGGAGCTTCTGATAAAGTCTTCATCTTCCTCTTCTCGAACCCCAAGCGCTTAGCATTTTCAAAGTTTAAAAACATTATCTTTTCCTTCGGTTGATAACAAAAAATAACACAAATAAAGACTCATTCGAAAGAACATCAACAAACACGGATATCAGATACACATCTTATGTGAGACAGAAGCAGGGAAAGAATTTTCAGCACTGTTATATCAGAATTACACTGGCACTATCTGCCCCTCTCCAAACGTTACCCCAACTCTGCACAATAAATATGTTTTTAACCTGTAAGGCGGCTTCTGCTTCTTCAAGAGCTGGTCTTGCGGCTTCTAACTTTTCTTCAGCCACAGCTTTGTCAGCCTGAAAACAAAATTAGAGTAGAGTGGGACATGAGCTCTACTGGTAAGGAAGAGCATATAAAACAGATAGAGTCCATTCACATAGCATGCGTCGAATTGTCAATGAGCTCTCGGCTTACCGCGATATCATCCACAATAGCTTGCGCTTTGTCTTTGACTTTCTGCACCTGAGCTTTGACTTTCTCTGCCGCTTGTGCCTTTACTGTAACCTCTTTCAATACCTAGCGGACGGAATCAATAACATCAACAAATGGAAAGCAGCATCTGCACAATATCGCAATAGAGTCGCGTAGACTAGATGCAATGTTTTCACACGTTGGTTTTCAGCATTCCTCGAGGACATTGGATGGCAAACACACGATTCAAGTGCTTCAGTTTCAAGACCTATATAGTTATCTCATCTTACATCAAACATAAAAAAAGAAACAGCCGAACTTGCAGGCACATCCTTACCAGGTCCGCCTTCTCAGATGCCACGGCGAGCTCTTTTTCTTTCACCGCTAATTCTTTGGACAGCTGGGCGACTGATTCACTGGCCTCCATGAGCTTGGCTAATCCAGTGTTCATTCTCCTCGCCAGTTCTCCAATTTGTTCTCGTTTCTCGCTGTATATTGACTTGTAGCCGTTGATAAAGGAGAGATATGACTTTGGAGTAACGTGTGTCGCTCGACGGTATCTATAAACAAGAATTCAAAATAAGGTTGTTTCTGACAAAAAAAAAAACAGCTAGTCAGTGAAAAACGAGAACGTCGCTAAAAAAGGTTTTAATGCGCAGTACAATGGCATTGCAGGTTTTTTTTTTTTTTTTTTTTTTGTACATTTCTCAGCCGTCCTCCGCAAAACAACAACAGGAAATGACCAAATCAGCCGTGCGTAACTTGGAGGACGTAAAATACGATTCGGAAAATAAAATGAATTTACACCTCAGACGAATTTAAAAGGATTGTGCGTCTAAAAACGTAGGAGACGCACAAAATAATTCAACAGACGACATTCTAACCTACTCTAACATGTAAGCATTCGACCAAACTTAACCAACTTGGTAGGAAACCCGATTTAACACACAAATGAAACGAAAGGCAAGTATATTATATAGAACATACTGTTTAGTAGAAGAAACGCTTACCTTTGGAAATAATCAGTACAGCTAATGGCTACACCATCATGAAATATTCCCATGGCGTGAACGACTTGTTTTTTAACTTCAGCCTCGCATACGATTTCAAAGTTAGATAGAAAATGATCTGCTACCGCAATCAGAGCATCCTTGGGCCAGCGGCTGAACCAGTCCATTGTGCAACCGCTGATTAGACCTGGAAACTTTAGAGACCTGTTGCGGAATTTCTCACCGACCTGCAGAAAAGAAAAACGTGGAAAAAGAAATCAAGCATCAACTGTCAAAAGCAAGAAATTAGTTACTGATTATTCGAACAAAAGTAAAAACGCACCGGCGAGAAGCAAAGTACGACGTGAAGATTATGTTTCGCCCGCGTCAAGAAGTAGTCGTACAGATTTTCCCCCGTGGGTGGTCGCCTGGGGAACTCCTTTTTCATCACAGGAATCAGCTCGCCGCAGATTTCATCGATTTCGTCTCGAGCAAATAGATTTGAGATCTCCCCGGAGGAAAGTAAGTTGTTGAGATACTCGAGGAAGCCTTCTTCCTTGATCTCTTGGTCAGTGAAGATGAATGTTATTCCTTGACCTTGCATTCCTGCCACTCTGTAAAGATACTTCAAGTCCTCCATAAGGTTGGATGAATTGTAAGACCTGAAAGATTTGAGGGACATTTGTGGTCAACAGAAGATTGAGCTGAGTGGCTAGCTGACTGTGTCACCGCCCCAAAACAAACCATTCACTGACTAAATGACTGATGGATGGACTTGCGGACTAAATGACTGACTGACTGACGGACAGACGGCAAAAACGGCTGTACTGAGTGACTGAGTGACTGAGTGACTGACTGACTGACTGACTGACTGACTGACTGACTGACTGACTGACTGAGTGATGAGTGAGTGACTGAGTGATGAGTGAGTGACTGAGTGATTGAGTGACCGAGAGACCGAGTGACCGAGTGACTGACTGAAGGACTGACTGAAGGACTGACTGAAGGACTGACTGACTGACTGACTGACGGACAGAGAGATAGGCAGACAGAGATTGACTGACTGAGTGTCCAACCACCGATTACATTACGTCCTGTCGAAACTAAGAAAGACAGAAAGAGCTACATGGCTTATGTACCTGCTAACTGACTGAAAAATGTGCTATCTAGCCAGTTGTCTGAAAGGCTGACTTGCTTACAAACTTCCTGACAAAACAAGGGATAAACAATGGTTACACTGACTCAATAATTGACTCACGGGCGTATTCACTAAGTCCCGACAAACTACAACACACAATGATAACTTTCTAAAGTTTTATGATGTACGACGGGATCAGAGGCTTGCTGGGCTTCCTCCATTAACGACAAACAATAGTCAGGAGTATTAATTCACCTTGTAAGGGTAATCTGGAATGTCCTGTAGCCAGCGATGAAAGAAGCCAAACGAGTCAAGCTCTGTTTTCCCGAGCCTCCAACTCCTACGAGGAGAGCGTTACCGCGTGGAGTACGAATAATACGGGACACCTAAGAAAAACACAGAATGCTAAACCTGTTTTCGCTCGTCAAGAAAGGGGGAAGTCCCTAACTTTTCACTGGCCTACATCAATTTTAAACGTTTGAGTTTTGAAGTCTTCTAGTGTTCACATGATTGCATATTCCTTTACATTTGGTACAGTTATAAGGCTTTAAAAATGCTGAGGCTATTCAAAGCCTGAACAGAAAAGGGCGATAAAACTGATCGAACCTAACCGATATAAATTAGATGGCCAATGAAACTGATGTGAAAAACTGCGATGTCTGAAAGTTTCGGAAAACTGCTAAAGCTGGTTTACATTCACGAAATCTAAAAAAAAACCCTTGATTTTTCATTGACTTACACAAAAATTAATACTCCACTAACTTTTATGATTGCAACGAAATGATGGTGTAATTTTTCAAAACCTTCGAGTGAGCCAACGTATGAGGTTTGTTTGTGTTTAAAAGCAAGTGATGTCTCTCACCCTCATAAGATGAATCATAGCGTCTCTGAAGAACACCAGGTCCATACCAGCGCCTCTGATGCTCTCGTTATACTGCTCCAGGTACATCTTGAGTCTTTCTTCAAGACCTTCAAACGATGGGATCTTCAAAAAAAATTGAAAACACAAGAGAGCTAAATTTGACAAAACGTGAAAGCTTCTGTGCAAGGTTTAACCAGAACATACAGAAAAAAAAAAACAGTGTGGGAACTCTGCAACTCGATTTTTAACACTCTTGCACTGTTTGATATGCAAACTCCAACAGTGTCCAAAATGGTTTAGTTAATATTTATAAAAAAGTTTGGACAAAATTCTTCTTCTTCTTTAACGTTCTTTTTTCCCAGTGGTTCAAATGGCCTTTTTGGGGGCCCTCAAACGTCAGTGTTTCCTTTTATGTGTATTTAAACAAACTTGAAGTTGCTACTGTTATGTTAGTTGGCAGTACCTTCTAAAACTCGTAGTGTCCAGATCAAACAATACTTGTACACGACGCGATAAAACAGTTGCAAAGACGAATTTGATAGCCGTGAAAACGCTGATATGAGCATTGATGTGTTCTTACCAGTTCATAAACCTTAGGAGTTTCAAAATCGGCGTCCTCAGGTTCATCACCTGTAGCTTCTGGGGCATCTCTGAATAGCGGTAACAAATATTTAATGAGAACTAATAAATAAATAATACTAAGATCGATAAAGATAATCAACTGTCTTAATTACTTCCTACATATAACCATAGCAAAACAAAAGAAACAAATATAACAAAAGTACAACAATAGAAGCTCAAGAAATGATACATTGAATAAGTTAGGCTTGAGGGAATATTTTAACACAATTATGCGCATAAGGTGGCAAAATACGTTAAGTGACAAGAAAACGTGCGACTATTAGGAAACCTTATGCGCATAAGCGTAGATCCTTTTATAACGCAAAAACTAAGCTACACATTTACTTGACAATGACATCCGACGATGTCGAAATGTCCTATATTTCTTTCGCTAATATTTTTGTTGAAAGTGGTACATTAGCGTCAAATTGATGCGTTGTTTACGGTGGAAAAGTGGTTCCAATTTTTCAAGTAGTTTAGCCTGTAGTTCCACATGTATGTTCTAAAACACAATACATACCTTAAGAAGTCGACAAGGTATGGCATATTTTCAATCATAGCCTGTAGCTCTTCACCAAGTTCCTCGCCAATGACTCGCTTCATGGTCTTCTCAAACCAGTCCTTGTCGGACTGATTCGTAAAGCGGTCGGAAATCACTCGGATACATTCGTGTTTCCATAGAGACATCAATGTTTCTTGAGTCGATACAACATCGGAGATGCAGTAAAGGATGCCTTGCCAAATCCTGGACAAATCTCGGAGGTTGAAGATGTAGTGAAACTTGGCTGGAGTGGGAAGCATTTTGATCTGGAGGTAAAATGAAAGAAAGCGTCAAATATTCACTAGACTCTGAAAATAACTTCCGCTCAGGTTGTCGAAACGTCCGTTACCAACAACAGTTCTTTTCAGAACTAAACTCACCCAGACGATCACACTCTCAATATCTATAGAAGCCCGCCTTACAATAACTGGAGACCAACTAGAAATCTTTCGGGTTACTTCAGTCTCCAGACTCAAATGAACATTATTTTTCTGTCCTTTATTTACACATATTTTCTTGTAAAACTGTATGAGTGAATAAAGGTGCTGTTGTTTGTGTTGTTGTTGTACGGAAACGCCAAATATATTAATTCAAGTCATGAAAGCAATGCATAGACGGAAAAAACACATCAGTACATTGCCATTGTACGACAGGTCCATTAAAAGTTAACAATAGCTATTGTTTTCGAATTTGTTCCGCATTTCTTGATACGGTTACAGAAAGCAGGGAGTCTGCTTTGTTACGGGATGAAAAGATGATCACAGAGTAAGAAAAATCGCACACTCTTGCATTTTATGATCAGTAAAGAACATTACCTTCGTCAGTTGCCACAATCTGCGAGTGCATGGCACAAGCTGCTTAGCAAGCTCTTGTATAACACTTGAAAAACCACGCTCTGAGCAGAAATGACCAGCCGCGATCACACCTTAACGAAAAGAACACAGATCATTAGATTGATATAGTGTTATTTCCACCACTCTTTTGAGAGTAGTTCCTAGACAAAAACCGGGAACAATTCGTAACCACAGTACAGTTTGTTAGTGATAACGTTCCCTAAACTGACCAAGCAGTTTAGATAACAGAGATATAGTTGCAACATTCATGCAACTGAAACAATCGCTGCGTCGTGCGCAGAGAGATTTGAGGATACATTCTACGAAGACCAGAACTGGGGTGGGACATGTTACACTCAAATCTCATTCCCATTGCTGCTCTAGTCAATTAGTTCTCAAGCTGTACATACTGATACTATCATCTACAAGGCTAATGTTTCAAAGAAAAATGCACGGGACTGTAGCTCCAAAAACAGAAACACGTTGGAGTAGCAGCTTGAACACTGGAATCAAACTCGACACCGTAAGAATCCACTTCTGTTCAGTCTTTTATCTCCCAATCAAACCGTTTTTCGTAATTATTTTCTTTTTGTTCTTGATGTTGTTACTGTTCCTTTTTCGCTGCGACCGTGATTTAAGAGTGTAAACGGCATAAGCTCTCTTGATGAGCTTTTTGTGCTCTTAGCTTGGAGTAAATGCCTACTTAGAAATATTGCTAGATGTTCAAATAAAAAAAACCCATTCCTAATGAGAGGACAATCCAAAACCAATTAGATCTTCCAGGTGACTGTACCACTGACATTTAACGCACAATACCTACAACATTGAGGAGCACAAGCTAATATCTTACCAAAGATCTTGTCAATAGAGTTGTTACTTGGCAGAGTACAGTTGAACACACTGAATTGTCTTTTCAGTCTTTGTGGAATGTCATTTCTGCCACCTCCCGGGTGAATCATGGCCGCTAAGAACTGGATGTCTGCTAGGGTAGTGAAGTCGCCAGGCTTCTCCAAGTTATAGAAACCTTTGTTCTCCATAACCTGGCGGACTATTTCATTTGTCACCTGAGGAATGACAAAATCCAGCATGAGAAGAGAAATTTGGAGCTGATTGTAAGATGGAGTTGACCTTGAGAAAAACTGAGGTGAATTCATAAAATGCTGCGTTCCTAATTTTGAACTGCTTGCCATCTCCATTCAGTTGGCCTCTTCTAAAACCTCTCGGCGAATTGATTCTCGATTGTGAAGGAAAATCTAAACCTGATTATTAAACACTGGATCATTGGATAATGCAGTTGAAGAGTTTTCATTGGCTTAGCCAAGAGGTTGATAATTACCGCCTTTGTTAGGAAGCTTTATTAATAAAAATTGCAACTTTATCCAATAGCCTTGAAGAAATCTGAACAAACCTGGTCGCCCCATTCGTTGATAATCGGCATGTTAACATCATCAATAAACACTGTCATTCTCTTGCCGGCTGGTGGTCCGTATGTGTTGCCCATTCGCTTATCGACATAGCTTTCGATGGTTCTTTGGAACATCAGCGGAGTGGAGGCCGACGAGAAGTTGAAGCTTTTACTTAAATGTCTCTCAGGGTCATATTTACCCATGTTGCCTTTTATCATGACAGTCTTGGCTGTTCCTTGCTCGCCAATTAACAAGGCGGCCTGGTGAAACAAATACAAATTATCAAATAAAAACGGTTACTGGAAAAGGCTATTAGACAAAAATCGACACAGTCACGTTTGTGGTATAATTGGCAACAAAGTTATCAGCAAATGACTAAATATCTCCCTGGTTGAAAAAAACTCTTGTTTCGCACATGGCAATTTCCTCTTTTTTAACTTGTCTAAGTGCATCTCTGAACAAAATATATTTGACTGCAGACTCAACTGCAATGACAACTGCAGCAGAACTTCAGCAACGTAATCCTCGGCAATCAGCCTGCGAGCAAACGAGAGGCTGTTCGCTCGTATTAGAACGCTTGTTAGGCAGGCTACAGTAATCAAAACAATTTGAACCCCCTGGAGTAAAAAAAGGGGGGAAAACATATTAAAGCGGCAAGCCAAAAAAGTAGAATCGTTCCAAACCTTTCCCTGTTTGGAAACAACATGAATGAGGTAGTCTGTCCGCACATTATCCACGTTTGGGACCAGAATGGACAAGAAGTCGGGGTTGTGATCCTTGGGGTAGATGTATTCCTCCACCCGTTTGTTCCAGTGTTCCCAGTCACCTGCAATGTAAGAACACATGGAAAATTACAATTATACATAGAAAAATCAAGCATCACAATTAATTTTGAAATAGTTTTTCTTCACACAGATGTTTCTAACGCCCTGGCTAAACGACAAAAAAATGTCATGAAACAAATATTGATCCGTTTTGTTGACAAGTGTGGGCATTTATTCCACAGGTTGTTTTAGAAATGCGTTGAAACGAACATTAAGTTAATTTTCGGGAGGCAAGGTTTGCTTCAGTCTATAACGAAGCAACATGTATTTGTTCCCTCAGAGTTTCCTCGCTGACCAATGTCCCACGCCGGATAACAGAACGTAAGCAAACACACCGGAAATTTCAAACTACCTGCTTCGTTGACAAGAAATTCAAAGATTGTATCCTGCGATCCCTCCTCGATGGGAGGCAAATCAAGTTCAAAATTTGCTCTTGTAAATTCCTCCATCTTAGCACGATCGTCCAGTTCCAACAACGCGCCAACACTCCACATTACACAGAAGATGTAGAGCCTTTCAAGGTGAGAAGCTGACACATTGGAGCCGTCCTCTTTCTTGGGGATCAGACCCTCGAGAATCGAAATGGCCTAGTAATAAACCACAAGAAAACTGGTCACAACAAGTTATAAAAGTACTAAGTATCATACTATCATTAAATAGCGAGAAATAGCTATCGCAATGTTTATAACGCGAGCGTGCCCTTCGATAGGTTTTCCAACGCTTTCTTAACACATTTTGGGGAAAATTAACAAAGACTAGGAAACAAACACAAAACTCTTTTAATTGTTTGTTTGTTTTTAAGTCCAGTCATGCAGTTTAATGTAGAGCAACGTATTTTCAGTAAAGTAGTAAAATTGCTGTTCCGTTCTACGTGGAATTGCCAACCCAGAGAAGATTAAATATTAATTTCTGTAATACAAGACACTCAGTGTAAGCCACTGGAAATAATGTACAACAAATTTCCAGCAATAGCTAGCATTGAAAAAGTCTCAAGGAATAAGAACTTCGGCACTGTATCAAAGCAATTCAGAACATTTTTGTTACAGCACGGCCTACTAATAGCTACCAACAGCTCACCTGCACAATGTAATTGTGTTCCAAAATTTCCATCTTGAAGACACAATTTTCTTGTACATAGCGAAGGACCTCTTCAAAAGATTTGTCAAACAGACCTTTCAAGACCTCCGCCTCAGGTTCTGGTCGCTTGTTGAGCCATGCCTATGACAAACTCAGCGTGAGACCAACATAAAGTGACTCTTTCACTTTTGGGTATGGTTATGGGTTACCAAAACAAATCGTGTGCACGGATTGATAATCATTTCGGCCAGTCTTTCAAATAGCGAGCCAAGTCTTTTATGTTATCTAACTGTCCAAACAGCAGCAGATACAACTTAAAATGAATGATTTTCAACTTCGGTTAGCCACCCCTCCTACCATTTCTTCACAGTCAAAGAAATTCCGGCACAGCATTTTATTGTTTGATTTCTGGGTAACATAATGACGTAACATTCTCCTACAGTAACTTGTTTTGGCGTAAGCAGACTGGTTGAACATTTGAAATACCTCTTTCTCCTCCTACTACTTCACAGTCTGTTATTAGGGTCATTAGGCAAATCTTCTCCATTGCGTGACAACTCAAATAACAACTGTTTGGAAGCCTACTGAAATACTTAACTCATGATCAGTCACGCAATCCTCACCTGAAGCACAGGTCTCCAATCCAGCCCAGAGGAGCTCATGTACACCATACCGTTACGTGACACAGTAGCTGGTGAAGCGTTATCAATGTTGTGAGGCTCAAAGATGATCTTACATTGAGGAGACATGGGTATTCTGTCGCCATTAGCCAGAGTCAAGGTCTTGTTATCATCCAGGACACTGTTGAGATTCTCAATCCAGATGGCATCCACTGGTCCGTCCAATACAATCCAGATTCGTTCGCCTGGTGACAGACACGACAAGCTTTGCTCAACGACTATATAGTTTGATTGTGGTACAAGCAGCACAACAGCACAACAAACCACTCAAATAAACCAGTCACATAAACCACTTAAACAACAAAACAAAAACAGTTGGATACTCCTGTCATAACCTTCCATGCAGCTATAATTTTGTGACTTATTGGTCTAGACGATACCAATATCGTTCTAATCAGTTCCTTTGTAAAGTTTACCCATGCATGGAGTACACTTTACCAACCAGTTTCTCGTATTTTATAATGCAATGTAATCTGCATAGCTGAATATCTTATGGTTCAGTCGCTTGGCAAATGCATCTCCAAAATAGCTTCTCTTTGCAATAGCGTCGCCATTTAGTCATTAATAAGAAGATAGGCCTGTATGTGTATGTTTCGAGTTGATCGTTAGTAGCAGAGCCTGCTCCCTGTTCGCTGTTGTAATTCTGACTTTAATTACCCCCAAATGGTGAACATTACGTGTAAGTACATCGCTCTTAATCAACCAGTTGTTGTTATTCTTTACAGTTACAGCGGCGGTGAAGAACGCCGTCAGAATCGATACAAACCTTTCTTGGCACGAAGTGTCTTTCTCCAGAGAGTAGAGAAAATTCCGTCAGTCCAATCATTTGTGGCAACATCCAGTCTTCCAAACATCTGAGGAGCAGTGATGGCTTTAGGGTTCATTCTCATTTCTCTGTGCGGTGTCCCACAATCCGTCATGGCCTTCATCAACAAATGGATACACGCAGTTTTCCCCGCCCCACTGGGGCCCAGTACCATCATGCCGTGACGCACTCGCTGGGTCTCGAATAACTGCAAAGGACGTAGAATCACAGGCACGTTAAATTTGCACGACAAGACTGCCATTAGCAGTAGAAAAATTAAGCATAGCGTTTTCCTTGTCAAATATGGCAAATTAACGAAGATTTTCACACATTTGCTGGGTGGAATTTTACAACGAATAGCTTCACTTTATTTAAACGCAAGAAGATATGCGAATACGGGCGAATACAATGCAAGTAACACCACGACAGAGTATCCTGCAACTGTGAAGGAGTCGCATCTAAAAACCATCATTGACAGTACATGTATACTGGCTCGCCCCTTTTTCTTAGCCTTCCAACAAAGACAATCACATACAAAACGTAAAGTGCCCCTATTGCTGTTACGAACGCTCGTCTTTTCTTCGAGCAGGAAGTCTACTGAGAGGATACAAAGGACGCAGCCATTACTCCAGAATCACATTCTTCATGAACAGATATTAGAAAGCACGAGGCCGCGTCGGGCGTCCCAGCCACACAGATTATTACCTGGATAAGTTTTAGCCTCCAAGATGGATGGTTGATGAGTCCAGCCTCTTCTACTTGATTGGCAATTGCTTGTTCTAACTCTGGATAACCAGCTTTGTCCAGCACAATACCAGGGAAGAGATCGTTTATAAGACTCAAGAACAAGGGCTCGTCTTCATCGATCTGAAGGAGAAATGGGAACAAAATTCGAGATCAAACTACAGTTTAAGAAAGCCACCGACCGCGCTTCTCTTGCAGTAGGCAATAGAGAGGAAGAAAAGGAAAGATTTGTCTAATCGCATGTGATAGTGTCTACCTCTTGTATTGAGAACTAGCCATCTTCCGTTAGCTAAAGTGGTTTCAGACGTTTTTGTTGAAACACCTCCTGACATTTAGAGAGTTAATACTTTCAAACAAACCCACGAAACTACCATTTTCAGCTTTGACCCTGTTGCCAAATTGGTGCCAGAGGTCAAAGATTTACTCGAGAAACAAAGACGGAAGTCCTTTGGGAACAAAATTTGTGCTAATACTCCATATTGCTATTGACACTATTAAGGCTGGTTTCCATATGATCGCAGACGATCGCGGATCGCGGATCGCAAAAAGTTCTGCGATCGTCTGCGATCATATGGAAACACGCATCTGCGATCGTCCGCGATCCTGCGATCGTGATCGCAGACGATCGCAGACGATCGCAGAAAGATAGAACCATGTTCTATCTTCTGCGATCGTCTGCGATCGTCTGCGATCGTCCGCGATCAATTGCGATCGTGCGATCATATGGAAACCAAAGTTCTGCGATCTGCGATCGAAACGTATCCCATGATATTTTGAATTCCGACCCATGATTCAACGCTTCTTTGCAACAAAGCAACTGCTTATTTGTTGTAAACATGGCTGGCGTTGAACAAGGTAACGTCAGTAACGAGAAATTTATGGAGGAATTTACGCGATATCAGTGCGTTTACTACCGTAATAGTAAAGATTTCAAAGACAAAAGCAAAAAGGCTAACTGCTGGGAAAAAATCGGGGAGAAATTTAATTTATCGGCGGCTGAGGCACAGGTCAAATTCCGCAACATAAGAAATGCGTATGGTAGTTATCTGAAGCGATTGAAAACGCTACCTTCTGGATCGGGGCAAGATGCAGTGCCGAGGAAATTTCAAAATAGGTTGACTACAAGTTTCCTCCTCGACATCCGCCATATTGTTTGCTGCGATTTTCCCGCCAGCACAACGCGCGTGTAATTTTGACAGTTCCGCTGTCCGAAATGTATGCAACAGTCGGCTCTGCGATCGCTTGCGATCGTCTGCGATTATATGGAAACAACTCTCTTTGCGATCGTCAACGATCTGCGATTTGCGATCCGCGATCGTCTGCGATCATATGGAAACCAGCCTTTAACGTCTTACCAGTTTGGAAAGGTTCATATCCCTGAGTACTCTCATCACAATTGTGTTCTCACTGTCTCCAACACTCAATCGTTTTGCAGCGCCAAGAGTTCTCAGAACTGATAAAATATTCCTCAAGCCAAAGTCATAGTGAACCTGAAGAGAACATTAGCAAAAGCAGAGTTAAAAGAAAACTGCTTATAGCAATTTACGATAGGAAGACCGTAAGTGCAAACTGAGAAGAAACGCTTACGTAAACTGAAACAGTTGACAGAAAAACATGCATAGTCTATTCACTGTTCGACTGGAGCAGAAGAAAACAAATAAAGAGAAATAAATCGTTATTTTTGATCAAATTACCTGTTTAGAAAGTTGCTCTTCGCAGAGTTTGTACAGAGTGAAGAATTTCCTGGCCAAAGTGACATTGTCAATAAAACCACAGCTAGCGAGCTTGACACGGATGATGATCTGTCGGTCAGGCACCATCATGGCCACTGTACGGAACTGGATCTTAAGATTCTCTGGAAGTTCCTGTCTGCCAGCATAGCCAGGGTTCATCGTCAAGAAGATGCCTGAGATGAAGTAAAAAAAAGAGCGTTGTAAAGTAAAAGGTACTCCTTGTAGTTGCACAACTAGTCTCTCTCCTCTCTCTCTTTCTGCCTTGAATGGGAACAAGCCATTGGAAAAAAGACACATTTTTGGAGTACGACTGTTTAAACCACGTCTGAAATTATATCTTCGACTCTAAAATATTATGCGGCCTGTGGTTTTCTTCAGTCTTCTGCGACAATCAGCAAACCGTTTCGGAGTATCAAGTCACTTATTAAGTAATGTAACCGACTTTCAGACGAAAACGGTTTCTAGGATTTTCGCACGTTTTCGAATGTGCAGAACAACAAGATGTCGCCCTGTCAAGGTAAATGTGTGCAAATACAATTTACGGCGATACAGGGAACGCGAAAGCAAGTTACCAAATTCTGGATTCATTTCCACCACATCTCCGTCCGAGAAGATAAACTGCTTCTTCCTCTCCTTCTTGCACATGAGCACGATGTAGATCTGCTGCGCAGCCACTGATAACACAGGCAGGTCAATACGGTTGAACTCATCAAAACATCCCCAACTGCCTGACTGGGCCAGTCCTGAAATACGCAAGACAAATGAGCTATTATTGACGGCTCTATGGTAATAGATAACTTCTCAACCTTCTGCTCTCTGGGAACGTTTATACACGGCGTAAAAGAGCGGTTCTAGACGTGAGTTCGATCTTGGGTGAGGAAAAGACAACAACTAAACAACCAATCCGGGATATCACACGGAATCACCCGATCAGTATGAAATTTTTCGGGCAACGTGGCCGAGTGGTTAGGGCGCCGGACTTGAAATCTGGAGATCGTTGGGTTCAACTCACGTTCTGGCCACTCGCTGGTGTTGTTGTCTTTATAGTCCCGAGATGAACTCCTCAGCCATGGATTTAAATAACCACCTGGTTTGCCTCCTGCCAGTTGGGGGAGGTTTAACCTTGGTAAAATCTAAAAATATTTTTCGGCTAAAAGTATATAACAAACACAAGCTTTCGACAGCCCGTTGAAGACTGTAGTTAAGACAGTCGAAAGCTTGTGTTTTAAATCTACCTTTGGCCGGAGAACGTTTTTCGATTTTACCATGATTCATCCTGGCTGCGACGTGCATGAGAATTAGCTCAGGTTCGGGTTTTCGTACATTAACTGGGAATACTGGAAAGCCTTTGAATCCTTTGAGTCACAGATCTTATTTTGCGGTCGTTTAACTCTTCAGAAACATTGAGAACTAGCGTTAAATATGTTAACCTTTGAAAATTCGCCCCAGTCCTCTGTAGTCCATCTGATCCGAGCAGTTGAATACAACCACATATTTTCCAAGAGCTTTTCCCATGTCTTTGGTGGTTTCTGTAAAATAAAAGAGAAAACACTGTAACGCGACAAATACATCAACTACTTGACTGTATGATTATCAAAGCTGATACAAAGGAGCAATCCAACCTTCCATTCGAGTCACATAAGCTAAAACTACTGATCCTTAAATTTCATAGCAATCTCGCAACTGACTCAACGCAAACCTGTTTTTCCAGTTCCAGCCGGTCCAGCCGGCGCGCCACCCATAGACATAGCAAGGGCCTGGGCCAGAGTAATGTAGCAGCGATCGGTCAGCGGTGTAATGACAAGCCTTTCTGTACAGCCAAGGAATTCGTTCTGGTAGATGAAGTCCACGTCTGTTATGGAAACTGAACACTTGTCCGTGTCATCGTTGAAATAGAAACGAATTTGTTTCAACCACTCAAAGTCTGATGGCGTCTTGATGTGCATGCGACACTGAAGGAGAGGAGAGAATTTTCAAAAGAAATCATTTAATCTAAAGGTGTTATGATTCGTCCGTTTTCTTTCAAATTAAAATTTCAAATTCGGCACGTAAAACGGTTCAGGTATCAAGTCTTCTGTTTTGAGAGCATGTTTCAATGCGTTAAAAGAAGGCAGTTAAGACAGTAAAGAACTGATGAAGATAGATGAAACTACTAACAGGTCACAAACTAAAGGATGTGACTGTTCCTTGATAGGGCAGATTCCTGTTGCGAGAGTTTATGCTAAAGCTTTGATGGAAATGTCGTTATTCACCGCCAAAATCCCACCAAGATTTTAAATCAAACAATTAACTTAAAATAATTATTTCTCGCTGTCAAGTTATTGCCGCAATCAAGTGTCGTAATTAAGAAGTGGTCATTTTTATATTTACTTGATTTGTTTCTTTCAGTTTAAGTGGCATGCCTGTGAACTAGCTAGGTGAAGCTAAGCGCATCGACCAATATAAACAACAACATTGGAACAGTTGTTTTATTACCATATTTTACTCGATTATTTTTGTACTTAGCGTATTACGAATTGCAATATTTAAATCCCACCGCCCGAGTTTCACTATACAGGATTACCAGGTAAGACAAACTTTGGGAATGTGTTCTCTGAGGTTATTTAAGCAACAGACCACAAGTTTTTTATGGTTTATAGGCTGATAAACCACGCGGAATGTTGGAAGAACACCAGAAGAATTCGTAAATCACGAGCTGCAGGCGAGTGATTTACGAATTCTTCGAGTGTTCTTCCAACATCCCAAGTGGTTTATCACGCCTCTAAACCATAAAAACTTGTGGTCTATTGCTTTTATATAATAACTCAATAAACCATAGCTGATTGACCAATCAGGGCGCTCGCATTCATTTGATTATTATATAAAACCAGATCACTCACCAGGTCGTCGAAAATGTCTCTCTGATGCACGTGAATGGTGATGAGTGTTTCAAACTTCGTTCGTTCAACTTTTGTGAGTTCTTTAGTGGTTTGTTCGATCAACACGTTCAACAGTTCCAGAAAGGCAGTGTTGGTTTGCTGCATCACCTTCTTGTCATACTTAGCGTTTGTCAGCGCCTCTGTGGAGTCTCTTGTCCATATCATCTGGATTCCAAGCAGGCCGACCTACAAACAAAATTTGCACAATTACTGTTAGGAAAACCAATCACATATATTATAATTACACGCATGGTCGAAACCAAAGACAAATGCTTCCATTGCCCCGATTTGTAAACACTTTAATCGACTGGCAAGTCCGTTACAATTTTCTTTATTGAAATCCGAGTATCTACATTTGACAGAAACGTCGCGTTCTGAACGGCCTTGATCTCTAACTTTGCTTACTTTAGGTTCAACACTTGTGAGGGAAGGGTAAAATGAGGATTTACAAAGTCAATGAATACAAGACAGCGTCTCCTTCGTCTCTTTCCATATCTTTTTCTGCCCACACCCCTTATTTTATTGAGCGGATTTTAGCAGTATTTTTGGCATGAATGAAACGATGTTCAACTTTTTGGAAAGTTGATCCAGCCAGTCGTGGTCCACAGATCGTCACAAGAACTTATTTCAAAAGCCTTCTCTAGAACACGATAGAGCAAAACATCAGTACCTGAGCCGGAAATGTACTAAGAAACTCCAGCAGATTAAAACCTTGATCTTGAACAGCGGTGTGCGCTGTACGAATCACGTGATGGACTGACTTGCGTGACATCTCTAACAAAGTACCTAGCCAAACTTCAACATTGCCTTGAGCCATAACAGGTTTTTCAAGCTACAAACAAAAACAACAGAACTGGTAATAAGATAAGGAACACAACAATGCTACTGACACACCCTAGCACAAGTTCTTCTACCAAAAATAGCAATATTTTCAGGGATTTTTTTCGAGATTTGAAATTCTTTTCTTTTTCCCTTGCAAAAGCGGATTCATTACACATGGGCTCACGAGATGGAGTGGTAGTGTATTTAAAGCGAGAGAATAAACATTTCTCACCTCGATTGTTTCACCCTCTGAAGAGATGATAGCAAGAATACGGTCGTAGTCCTTTTCATGGAACTTGACTGTCTTGGTGTTATCAAAAACGTTCAACAAGTGGGCCTGGAATATTTAACAATTATTGCATCGATTAACAACGATACTGTGCTTGAAATTTCTAACCACACGATAACTGAGGGGTAACAAAGACCATACAGTTCAGCTTTATTTGGTGTGGGGAAGTGCCATGGGTGTGAAATCTTGAAAACTGATTTTTGCAAGCTTGCCTCGAAAAATTCCAACCTGCAAAGACTTTTTTCTCATACACTTCGAATCAGCGGCAAGTAGCACCACGAGAGAGGAAAGAGGAACATGTGCCCGAGTTAATACGAGCAAGATTGCTCTCTGGTGTCCTCTACATGCTGCATGGTAAACACATAATAGTGTGCGTGTTATGCAAGGCGGTTGAGAGCGCCGGTAATCTCATACTTCCGTATAAGCATACATGCATACTTTGCTCTGAACACTCCAAACCCAATTACCCTTCTGGCAGAAAGTTGCTATAAACAGCTGCTTACTTATGGCCAATTATACTATCGTGTTGGCCAAACTGGTCCAACCTTTTTTTTTGTTTACCTGAATAGTGTGTGAATCGCTTGCTTGACCAAGAATTTCCAAGAGCACTGGATCGGAAACGAAGAAAAATCTTGGGAAAACGAGACGCTTCTTCTCCAAATACCTGCGAAGAGAAAATGTTTGGTTTAACAAGTTTGAATTCGCCAATGTTACAAAGTTTGCCTAGTTTCTACTTAACGATTGGATAATGAGCTGGAGATTTCTATCGAGTAATTGTTGATAGTTCATGCATTCGCGATAGAACGCTAGTAGATTTATACTAAAATAATACGAACGCATTTTGTCAACATTGAGGCTGTAACACGTGAAAACTGAAAGAAACTTCCACATCACTGCATACAATATTGAGCACTGACTGAAAAAAGTCATTTCTATACAGTGAAATTTGTCATTAACGGCATTAAGAACTGAGAGACAATTGAAATAGCCTGAAGGAAATAGGTGTTTGTGCAACAGTCGCTCAAATCATTAACCCAAAGTTACATAGCACTGTCTGTCCAACTGCCAGTCACTACATACCCACTAAGTGACTTCTGACAGAGTTCCAGCTGTTCCAAGAGATGTGGCAAGAGCTGTCCAAGAGTCTCGTCACCCACACAGCACTGTACTACATTAGCATTCTCATGTGCTCGAGTCATGATCTTTACCCACTGTTTGTCAATGTTCTGAAATCTTTTTGCTTCCTGAAAATAAAAGAATATCGACGATTCAAAGGGATTATTAACCTGACAATGAAAATTTTATGTTATCCTGGCTGTTAGTGTTTAGCTAAAGCTAGAGCACGTGAAGGAAAGACAATAGTTTGGGGGTAGCTCTCAAGGGAGTTTAACGAATATCCCCTCTAGGCTCTCGACTACCATGTGCTTTCACTGATCAAGCCTCGAGTCTGCTGGACATTCAGATTCTGTTCTCAACCTTTTCAAAAATTCTAAATGAGTTAGGTACCGCTGGGATAGCGCTTACAGTTGAGGTCCCAGCCGCATTTATTTCATTTTATTTCATTTAAGAGTTAAATTTACGTTCTTTTTTGATTCTGTGTAAAACTATCAATGGAAGTTGTGACAAACCTTTGGCAATTGTTTTGCAATATCTCCTCCAACAAACACAGCCTCAAGGTAAATCCACAAGTTCTGCACTGTTAACCAGTTCTCAATAATGTCGGTTGTGTTCGAAAGCTTTTGTACCCAACTCTGAATGTTCTTCTTGAAAGGCGCATTATACCTGGTAAGATAATCAGCGATCAAGTAAAGACGATTACAAATATGAATCTAAATCTAATAGTTCTAATGCCCGTTGAATTTTGGGTCCTGACCGAGTGTAATAAGTTTTAGATTTCGGTTACCCACAAACAGCAAGTAAAAATGATACCAAGTAACACCTCTTTTACCTCTTTTACCTCTCAAATACTTAAAATATAGTTAATAATATAGTCACTTATAGTTTTGTAATGTATTTTCAGTAATGTATTCCTCCGTATTGTATTTTTGTTCTCCGCATTTAGCTTAACACGGTGATAACCAGCTCGAAAGCTTTTTTAATTCCTTTCATAGTCATATGTAACATATATTTCTCTTCTCATATTTCTTGTGTAATACTGATGTAAATTCACTCTGTAAATAGTCCGCAATAAAAAAGTGAAGTTGAAGTTTAGAACGGTAAACGTTTTAAAGTTCAAGTTCGAGTTCTGGATTTTATGGGTTAACAACCGTTCGCCACAAGGTCTTCTCGCCTCAAATAGAGAATTAATCTTACCTGTTGCTCATTAACGACCCAAGCACCATTAAACTGTCCTCCATTAACGCCACAATCTCGGACGTGTTGTCGCCTCGCAGCAAAAGTTCTCCGCGATTCTTGAAGTTTGCGAACGTCAGTTCTCTTGTGCTCCAGTCGGCAACGACTGCCTTCAGTTTGGCTTCAATGTCTTTCTCTTTGACTGCAGCGATGCACACATCCTAAAGAGAAGAACGAACGTAAATCTCTGTAATACTTCTCCACGGGAATAATTGTAAATTAAAATTTGGCAATAAGCAAAACAACAACAAACCTCAATGTCTTCTTTATGTTTCAGTAGTGGTGCTTCCATGATGTTTCTGAGTGAGAACGTCTCTGACTCCATGTCGAACGTATGACCAGTCAGCCCGGCTATTCGGTCCCAGTGCCTTTGTTTCATGGCTTTGTTAGCCATCAGCTCAAGGAGCGGGCAGCTTTCGTTGAAGTCATCGATGGTTTGCTTTAAATCCTGGAAGGCCTGCCAGTCTTTTAAGGCTCTGGGAAGCTTACGGCATCTGTCGCAAGGTCAGAGACAGATAATCAAATTGACACTACGGTGTGTCAGTCAAAACATTTACAATTTTATTCTCTTATCAGGAGATCCAGTACAACACAGAAATACGTTGGATAAGATACGGTTTGGTCAGGATACTTACAAAATACTGGACTTTCAATCAAAGAAAACCTAAACCTTATATTGTACAAATATAAAAATATTGTAGAAATCAAGTAAGATACACTACAGCATGTGACTCTTTTGACGTAGAGAGATGCAGAATAGAAACAGTGAGTGTTTCAAACACTCCATTAGATATTGTGCGTAGCGCCTTCTGCAGCACGCTAAGTGATCTTTGAGTAATTCTCACCGGGTCTGAAAGTCTTGTAGTTCGATGTTGATCTTTTCGATGTTAACATCAACCCACAGGATGTCGTAATAGCCATTTACAGTATCGATGACGTCGTTGTACAGACCATAGAGCTTCTGTAGAAGGTTCAGTTCTCGGCGGATCTGCATAAGATCTGGATATTCAGTCACAGCGAGCCCAAACAGCTCTTCACCGCCGGAATACGTCACGTACTTGCGCCACAGAGCATCAAAACGGTTCTAAACGGAACAAGACAAGCAATTAATACAATTATATGTGACAAGAGCTCTTGACTGAACTGTTTCTGAACCGCCCAGTGACCTATCATCTACTTAAGCGCATCAACACTCGCCCTGGATGTGTCAGAAATCAATCGCAATAGTTCTCTGTCTCCACCAATTGGCACTCGAAAGACATCAACTGAACACCGTGAAAATAAATTGTCCTGCCCAAGGACACAACACGGAGACTCAAATACACTGAAAAGGCGAGGCCAGGGCTCAAACCCCGGGCTCAGGATTGGATTCAACACAATAAACCTCATGTGGTCATGTCGCTTGTAGATTACATTGCTATCACGAGAATTTCCAGGTAAGCAAACCTACCTGAAATATGATGAGTCGATCACTAGCCTCGCGAGGAGGGACGTTGGCAACCATTGGGCCGCTCTGATAACAAGACAGTACAATACAGTTAGGATAATAACAGATACTACAGTAAATGAAAGACAAAAGATAACCATATTGCAACCTCTTGTCTCCCGTAACAGAGGCATTGGCACGAAAACGTAACAGCAAATCCCCATCTTTTTTTTTTTTTTCTTTCGTAACAGCAACGCAAGCATCACAAATGTTTTTATAATTGCCGTGGAATCCAAATTCTTACAACCTTCGCTTTATCCAGCTTCCTGATTATACGGGGCAATTTTTCAGCTCCTTTAAAAGGTTGCAAGAAAATCTACCATAGATTTCTCGAACCTTTCGATATTTTGGGCCAATTTACGTTCCCTTAGATGGTTTGAAAAATCGGGATTCTACTCCATACACTACAGATATAAATATGCTGGAACACAAGGTAACATATTGGTCGTGAGAGTGGAGTCGACATAAACATACCGAGTGATAGTCTGAGGAGAAAGACGACACATCGACGATGAAGACTTGCACTTTGTCGATAAGATCTCCCTTGAAATTGGGCTGAATTTGTATGAGATGCCCTTGAGACTCAGTCTGGAGAGAGAAAGATAAAAATACACATTATCAGTGCAGTGCTCTTAATGGCTGCTCATTACTTTTTTTCGTTACAAAACAAGGAAGTACATTCAGCTAACTCCAAATTTAACTTTCAACTTTTAATTTCACTTTTTTCTAGCCCAAGACGACAGCCCCACCCACCAATATGAGGGCAAACAGGATGTCTGTCAAACGAAGTTGAAGACGATTAAGCAAATGAAAAAGTGCAAATGAACTACGTTCTGGTTACACCGTTTCCGAACAAATCTAATTTACACAATAGTGAAGACATAACATTTCCTCAAAACCTGAAAAGAAGTTCGAACGTTGAAGTTGCGATATGAATGCCAATACCTTATGAACGTCAATACCCAAGCTAACAATTCAGCAAATTGTCATCAGCGTACTTACCGCCAGTGACTGGAGTTTCTGCCAGGAATATCGAAGAGTATCCACCCTTTCCGATTCCTCTTTGGCGACGAGAAGTTCATAACGATTTAACACCGCATATGATTCCTGTGAAAACAAAACGAGAACGCATCCTTGAGCACACAAATAAAATGTGGCTTTTTTGCACTCTACGCGCGTGTAAAGCTGTAATCCTCATGGCCGGTACTGTAGGAACATCTAGGCCCCTTACCTCAATAGGCCCAATGGACATGTCAATCATGATCTCTCTGTCCCGGATCTCTTTCAGGGCGGCCATAGCATGCCGTATATCATCAAGGTCTTTGATTGGCCGGCTGAGACGCTTCGTGATCTCTTCAATAAAGGTGAATATTTCCTCCATTTCTGTTCGATACCTGACGTTACAGTTTCGACCAAACGCTACGCACCAGGCTCTTGTTTCTGCGCACAACGCTGTTTTCAGGCGTTCTGTGAGAAAAGCAGCAAATAACAGTTAAACAGAGAAAACGTTTTCGATAGTAGTTGTCGAATATGAAACTACAGGAACCACAGTAAAACAAACCACTATACCCAAAAATAGAATTAAGAGTAAATCAGAAAACAGGTGAAACGTGTTAACGACACGTAAACGAGCTCAAATGGCGGTTTCTTAGCAAATTCACAGCTATGGCACACATCTGTAATCCTACGAGTAACAACTACATTATAAAGGAATAAGTTGGTGGTAATTGTAAGTGTGAATTTGGACGCATAAAGGTTGCCGGATTCATAGCCTGGGTCCACTGCTGAAGATTTTAAATTTTCACAGCTAATCGCCAAAGAAATCTCAAATTTTCAGGTCTGAGAATTTGAGGGTCGATTAATACGATCTCTTCTGGTTGATGGTTTTCTTTCTTCTCGTCACACGCCTGATAAACTATTAATACGGTTTGGAGAAATGAACGTGTCATCACACGATACCTGTGAACAGTGCTATGGCTCCAGCTTTGTAAGACTCTGGTTCTTTCATGATAGTCTCCTCCAGCGCCTTGTACCTCAGAATCTGTGCCTCGAACTCCGACAGCTTGGGATCAGTTTCCAAAAACTTCGCAATCTCCTCTTCTCGGTCTTCTTTCCAAATTGGCTCATACTTGGTAAAAAACTGCAAGGCGGTCGTGACATCTTTCTTCTGGGAATTAATCGCTGTCGAAAGGAATGATACCAGTTTAGCGATTTCTTTGTTCTCGGCGACGTTTTTGAAGTAATTCGCTTTCTGCGGGAAGATTGCCATGCTGACGACTGTACCGGCGTCGCTATCCGCTGGCATTCTCGTAACTCTTCGGGATGGTGCGACGTCTGATCGGCTCTCGTCGTCGCTTCCCGCGTTACTTGCCGAGCGGCTCCGAGCCTCGTCATCAGAATCGTCTTTTTCTTTCTTCTCTTTTTTAATGAGCGCTTTACAAGTCCTGTTCCATTGCGACACGCCTTTGGACACAGACACGACATACTGTGCCGCTTTGTTTAGTCCTTGTTGAATCTCGTCCAAAGCAGGTTGCATGGTGATGTTTGGAATCTGCAGCGTCACGTTCGCCAAAAACAGCGGCGACAAATCAGGACCTGAGTCCCTCCCCTGCCCCGTGGAGTTGCTGTTTTCAAGATAATGAACTGCTATTGCCGCCTGTACGCGTTTGCGCATCCCATCTAACGTTGTTCTCGTTACCCGAACAATCGCGTCTACATTCTTATGAATAAAATGCATCAACAATTCCTGAGCTTCCATATTTAGTTGATCACGTATCTCGCGCTTGCGTTTAGCTGCAGCAGCCGCTGGGCTAATGACGGCGCTCCCCAATCGGCTGCTAGCCGAGCGACTATCTGGACGACTACCACCCGTGCGGGGGCGACTCCGTGCACTTTCCCCTCTAGGGACGATTTCATCTTTCGCTCCATCGTCCTTGTCGTTTGGCAAGTCGTCCAATTTCTCCTGATCTTCGTCGCTGTCAAGCTCGTCCTCATCTTCCTCGTCAAGTTCAAGTAACATTGCAATAAGTTCGTTAGCAGCTTCTTCCACTCGTGCGCTCTTTGATTCCAGCAGCTCTGAGCCTCGCTTACAAAGCTCCTGTGAGGATGCAATGCAACAGAAAGCGATTAACGGCAAACTGACTAAGTATCCAATCTATGGGAAGTAATAATATTTGTAGCTACTTTACGTTATCTTCAAAACGATTACGCGTAACAAGATTTGGAATATTAGGGTAGGCAAAGCAAAACTACCTGCATTACGATCACACGCAGTGCGCTCACTGGCCATGACTAACTGACTGCATCTTGGCTCGCTTGCCAACTTTTGGGGGTTTAACAACAGAACTAAATTTGCGCTAAGATATCAGTCCATATGCGGCATATTTCCTGTTACTCTAGCCTTTGGCTAGTGTCCTTCACATTATTTGGCCTATTTGCCTTCATTTTTTTCTTCTTTAAAAAAAGTAACAATAGAAATTAAGTTACCTCTGTATTTTTAAGGAATTTCTCTATCGTCCAAGGAGCATCACTGGGCAACTCACAAAGCGGTGTGTTACTCATCTCTTGCAACACTGCCTCTATTCTGAACTTGACCAGATCATTCGCTCGATCAATCAGCAGCTCGAGCTCTTTCAGAGCTTCGTACACGCTATCCATATAGGCGTCAAGACTCAGAGATGTCCAGTTTAGCATTGTGAGACCTGGCTCGATCGCTGCCTCCACTTTAGCCAGATGCGGCGACATCAGAGGTTTAAATGCCTGAGGTATTCTGCTCAGAACACGTACGCTTTCACCTAACAGCAGCTAAAGAAAGAGGGAAAAGAGAATTCGGGTCAGTCTGGCTGGTAGTTTTTAATTAGATAAACACATCTGTCCTTGAACCATTTCGCAATTACTTAAAAGAGAAAAAGCGCCTTAACGTAGTCTCCCATGACTTACTCGTTTTAGGAGATCGATTATTGAGACCGCAATTTTACTTTATGCCTCAGTATTATAATACTGGCACAAAACACGACGATAATCAGTTGAGAACTCGAGAGAAATTTAGAGGACATGAAACACAGAACATACATGAAGCAATTTAGTCTAGCAATGAAAACGCGCCTGAATACAAACTGTATTCTTATGTGTAATCATCTTTTCACGACTGCATTAATTCCTGTAAAATGACAAACATGAAAACAAATGCGATCATCTTTGCTGGATGGCTTATCAAGACCTGTAATACAAAACTGTGTGCAATGTTACTATGCAGGCTTCAAGCCGTATTTCATCACAAGCCATTTCCTACCTGAAGTCGGTTGAAGTTGTTCTTGATTGTTTGTCGTTTTTGGAGAAGGGTCTGGGCGCCAAATGGAATGTCCAGCCCTAAGCGAACCATACACTCCGATTCCCGGATGAGTGTTAGAATCTGAGGGTCAAAGTTCACGAACAACTCCTTGGTTTCAGGGTGACGAACAAGGAGGGAAGCCTGGAGACCAGACTTTGCTACTTCCACCTGCATGGTGCAAGAAAAAACGAACGTGAGATTAGATAAAACCCTAACGTGTAACAATTCAAATGAGAGCTCTTTAGCGGTGCCTTCTTTCCACGAATGCCGTGTCTTCATATTATTTACACGTGCTAGGAGAGACCGCTGTAACCGGATTTAAAACTGGTGAGAGTTTGTACTTGCCGCAGTTTGACGGGTAAACTGTTTCACAGCACCGCACCATCATACAATGTAGCTGTTCCTTAGAAAGAGGGTGCAGCGCAGTGGAACAGCCTGTTTGCCCTTGCTGGCCCTTAGTGAATAAGAAGAAATTTCACCACGGTCTATTTGATTTTCAATGCATGTACGTTGCAAAATGAAATATGGCACCACTGTTTGGGAGTAAAATGCCACTCTACAACGGCCACCTGGGAGCAAAATGAACTGGTCGATAAAAGAGATGTGACCATGAACATCAGAGATCAGGAGGTTATTGTAAATACATGTAAGGTCGTTTTAATGAGACGCGAATGGATAGACGCGCGATCGCGACAAGGTGGTCGTTCCTGGTGGGAAAAGCACCTTTTTCGGAACAAATCTTTCAGTTGTTACATCGTAACTGCTACCCGTATTATATACCTGTTTCATCCAGGCCTGATGGTATAGCACCTCAAACTCCAACAGAACCTTAGCCAGCTTATTGTAATTTTTGATGATCTTCTTTGCATCCGCCGTCTGAAGAATTGTAGGATACTTCTGAAACATTTCCATTGGCTCTTGAATCCTTCTGTACATCTGTCGGGCCCAGGCTATCTTGCCGGCGATGGGCGGTAGGTCCCAGGCCACTGGCGGATCGTTGCGATGCCTCTGGTAAATCTTTTGAATCGTATCGATGTCACGGCCGTAATACATGAGGATTCGCTCGTATTTTTCTTGGATCGTGTCTTTCAAGCTATCGAGAGACAACCTGGAGGGAAAAAGCTCAAATGAAATTACTGATTACAAAAATTTTAATATTACTTGGCCTTCTCAGTTGTCTTATAAAACTGGAATGACCGTTTTGCTTTGACCATCTTAGCTTTCTTTCTGTATATTCATATCCTACATTGTACTTCTCAAAAACTTACCTTTCAAACTTCCTAATTAATCTCAAAGCACGCTGAGTTGAAGGAATCCGGTCAAATGCGTTGTCCATAAAAATCTGAAGTTGAACCTGTTTTCGTAAACAAAAACATACATGTGCATACGTAGTTTACTACAAAACTTAGATTTAAATCGGTAACTCCAGTTTGGTGAAGTTTTGAAAACACGCACAATATGAAGCTCAACGATAGAACATAGAATCATGGGCGCAGGTAAATTAATGAAACGACAGCTCAACATACCAAAGAATCCCAATTTTTTATCCGAGGCCAGTGGGACTAAGTATATCGGTGAGTAACGGTACTACTTGTTGGGCGACAAGTTGATAGAATATATATATATATATATATATATATATATATATGTATATCTTATTAATCAAGCGCGAGGGCCGTACTGGTATAATATCGGCCCGATGACTTGACAGTACGGACCAAGCACAGCGAGGCCCGGACAAAAAAGACCGAGGGTTGATATTCTCCCAGTACGGTCCCGAGCAAGCTTGGCTAATAAGAAATTTATTACACGACTGAGAATGTTATGAAAAATGCCACGATCACGGACTGGAAAAACATCGAAGACTTCAAGCGTACAATTCTGAGTGGGAGGGCAATAGAGGCATAAGTACTCCCGTCTGCCGTGAAAGGAAACAGAAGAAAAGGTGTTTATGTGAAAGTTGGTTCTTTCAGAAACGTCAGCCATACAACGAAGATTGATCATGCGGGATCATTCGGGACAGTGCCCGGCCAAAATACCTAGAGAATGTTGGACCGGCAATTGATCAATCTGATTGGTTGACTTTAGCTGATTTTAGTTACTGGCTAAACTAACATAGTCCTGTAATAAGTTGCCCGCGCGTGCTAATTTTTTGAACACAATCCACAATTGACGTGAAGTTTATATGAAATAATTCATATTTGAACTGCGGTTGTAGATGAAAGTGAAGAATGATCATCGCAGTTAATTTTCCAATTTAAGCAATTGGAAAGAAGAAGCCTGAAAAAATCAGGGCTTAAACGGGATTCGAACCCGTGACCTCCGCGATACCGGTGCGATGCTCTACCAGCTGAGCTATGAAGCCACACATTGGGAGCGAGGTCAATTAATTGAGTTCATATCTTCCCGTGAGGAGTGAAATGACGTGAAGTTTATACGAAATAATTCATATATGAACTGCGGTTGTAGATGAAAGTGAAGAATGATCATCGCAGTTAATTTTCCAATTTAAGCAATTGGAAAGAAGGAGCCTGAAAAAATCTACAACCGCAGTTCATATATGAATTATTTCATATAAACTTCACGTCATTTCACTCCTCACGGGAAGATATGAACTCAATTAATTGACCTCGCTCCCAATGTGTGGCTTCATAGCTCAGCTGGTAGAGCATCGCACCGGTATCGCGGAGGTCACGGGTTCGAATCCCGTTGAAGCCCTCATTTTTTCAGGCTTCTTTCCAATTGCTTAAATTGGAAAATTAACTGCGATGATCATTCTTCACTTACAATCCACAATTGTTACACTTGGTCAACTGACGTGAACCGTGGAGCATCCAGCATTCCATTTCTGAACCAGGCTCGAGTGTTCGCCATTATTTTTTCCCTTTCACTCAACATGTAATGATGTTTGTTTAAGTCCACTTACAAGTTACACGCGTGTACTTTGAACGCCCCTTAATTCAGCCTACGATAACTGAGATGAAAGAACAAGCTTAGCTTACCTGGAGATCGTTTATTTGTCGTTTGAATTCGTCAAAATCAGCATCAAAATCCATCTTGCGATAATCCAGCAAGTCGTATGGTTTCTTCTTCATTGTTGTAACAATTAAAACAAACTTGTTCCAAAGTTGCTCCATGCCTTCAATCCGCGACTCTCCGAGACACGAAAACGCTTTCATCGTGTCCAGCATATCAATAATCTTGTTAAGCCGGCGAGAAAATGTGTTACTTTTGCCAAAAATGTACATTTCACTGAATTCGAACTGCCTTTCTTCGAGGTTCTGCTCAAGTCGCTGCTTCGTCTTTTGGAAGCATCTCTGATACTCCTCGTTCAATCGGATGCAGTGCTTCAGTTTCTCAACGAGTTCCTCTTGTTGATATTCCCACACTGTTTTGTAGCCGTGTTCTGTGATGTAGTTTTTGCAAGCGGTGATCATTTGATTTGTGACCTGAGACGGGGCAGAGTTTCTGTTACATTTACATGTAGTATGCCCTAAATTCTTATGAGAAAATAGCTAGGCACCGAGGGAACTAGGGAATTACTGTGCCCTTAACTTACATACATTTGTTATTGGTAAACTGAGAGAATAAACTGCCAAAGAATACATTAAAGTTAGTGTAACGCTTATTTCTCACTTACGTAAAAGATTAGGAAACACAAAGGAAAAAAAAAGTTTCAACAACTTTAAATTTGCAAATTCAAGGAGTTTCAAGGTGCTTACGAACACTGTAAGCTGCTGTGGTGATTGCGTGATTGGCAGCGGGAAGTACAGTACTCTTACAGGTGGTTAATTGTCCTCTTGAAGTCAATATTAAGACGAATCATCCGTCCCTTAGAAAAACTGAAATTCCAACATTCTGATAGCCTCTTACGGGCGTTCAGTTAGTTGGGACGTAGCGCCAAAATCGGCGAAACCCCCTCTCCCCCACCCATTTTTTTCTTTCGCCATTTTGCGCTGCTCTACAAATGACCGAGTGCCTGGAAGACTGGTTAACAGTCTAACAAAACGTCAGCCTGGTAGGCCCAGTCCTGAAGAAGGGCTACCCTCAAAAATTAGCTTTTCAAATTTCCGAAAACAGTCTCTTATACACTTACCTTGACAAACAAGGCTGTCATCCTTTCAGATGTGTTGTAATACCTTGAGTAACTGTTAATCATGCGGATAGCATTTATAAGGCCTGGAATCCCGTCCATCATACCAACCTAACATTACACAGGTATAAATGTTCATACTTAGTACGAAAATCCAAGACAAAAAGCAAAGCCACAACTTGGCTAGAGAGTTTTTCACTTGAGCGTTGAATGTAATTCGCGTTTGAATTGGTTTTGTATTACTTCGGTAAGCGATCGGCTTAAAAAAAACTCGCGCCATTTTGTCAGTGTGTCATCCAATCGATCAAAACCAATGGTGACTCGCTCACACACATTTTCCCGCGATTCGTGTCAGCGACGCGACATGTAATTGGTTCAAGTTTTGATTGGTTCACTGCCTTGTCTGTGTCCCTTGCGATTGGTTAGAGAAATTACTTCAAGTGATTTAATTCGTTTTACAAAACTCAAGTGAAAACTATTCTAAATGGCAACATATGTAGTGCTATGTTGGACCACAGATTGATGTTACTTACTGGATCACTGTTGTAGAGTGGGTCACAAAATTTCTCTAGGGTATAAAGGAACTTCACATTGTCTTTAGCTTCATTGGCGTAATCAGTTATTCTGCTGTCAATGTCTCGCCATGTCTGCCGAAAAGAAAACAAAAAGTAAGTTTTGAACAGCAATATTTTAAATTAATGTGTATTATACATTGTATGGAGCTTTAGCAATGACGACAACGACACCGAGGAAGACGCCTAGTAAAAAATGAACTTACTTTTGAACTTCAATTGCTGCAGCTGTGTTGATCTGTTCACTACGCCTATCAGTCAAAGAGCGCTCAGGCTAATACATGCTAGCGTTCAATTCCAAAGGGAGATACGGAAAATCAGTCGTTACGGTTCACGTTCTCCAAAATACGCAGAACTTGGTCATTTCACGTTGTTGTTTTGCAGATGACGGGTGAGAAATGTACCAAGATTCAAAACGCACGTGCATAACCATTGTTCTGCTCATTAAACCTTTTCTTTGGTGACGTTCTTGTTCGCGTCGTCGTCTTGGTTTGCTGAAGCTCCCCTGTAACGTTTTCCAGCAGTGATTGAATTTTCGATTCTCTATATTTTTTGATGAGAATCAAGGGCCTAGTTAGCCTCCTGCACAGACGCTCTTTAGGCTCGTCACGCAATCTGAAGATTATGTGAAAAACCCTAAGAGCGTCTATGCAGGAGGCCAGAGGTCCGTTTCTCGAAAGCCCCGGGACCTTTTTGGGCCCGCAAAACCATTTTTAGTTAATCTGTATCTAAAAGCAGAGAGGTGTATGCGCCTGAAACTTCTTGTATGAAGGAAACCTCTGTTCATATTACGAATATGTGAATAAAACAGCTCTGTAATCATGAGGTTTGAGATTTTACTACGACTTTCCGGATGTGAAAACTTTTCGGGACCTTCGAGAAACGGGCCCCAGGGCCGGGTCAGCTTTGAACTCTCTCGAAGTCGGATTAAATACTGAGATGGACTAACAGCAGGAGCTGCAGGCACTTCGAGTAACAAACCTTCAAGAGTTTTGACTTGGCTGCATGAAGAACTCCAACCACTGCTTTACATTCCGTGCCTTTGATCTGATCCAAGAGAGAATTAAACTTGGCCATTCTTTTCTTCCAGTGATCAAGTTCTGCTTTTGGCCCAACATCATCAGCCTCCTTTCTCATTTGTTCGCTTTCTGCCAAAACCTAAAAGAACAAACAATCATGAGCAGGTACAATGAACAATGCATTGTATGTCTGACAACAGCAGACAGTCTAGACAACACAACCTGCCAAGAGCAAAAGGCCTGCTCCGCCCCTAGATGTGAACCTTCTGAGTACATTTTCGTAACAGTTGAGAAATCAGGGCCACTGTTGTCCTTATTCTACAACCAAATTTCTGTCCTAGTTTTCACTTCTAAAAAGGGTGACCAAAGCATATATCTTTAATCTCGTTCCCAGAGGCTGTGATTCTGTTGGTCTATACCAACAAATTGAGACCTCTGGAAGAAATCGGAGGGTGAACCAGCATTAGTCACGGCGGTTACGCTCTCTACGCATTTTTAGAAACCGTTATTGAACTAGAACACATGCACACAGTCAAAACAAGACCAAGATTTTCTGGTTCCAGTTTTGTTATTTCCCCCAGAGCGTCAGGCATTCGGTCTCTGTTGATTGAAAATGTGTGTCATCTAAAGATGCGATTGATTCATTGTAAGTCTGCCCATAGGCCTAACTGCTAGTGTCAGTTGCATGAGGTGCCTAGGGGTACTTCCACACATCACTGGATGAGATGTTAGTCCATCACAGGTTATTGGTTGTCTAACATTAATTGCCACTACCCAATGTTTATCAAGTTAGTATATTTAAAAATAGATGAGTAACCAGGATAAGACATTTGGAAAAATAGAAAAACGATCTCTGGTTAAAAATTTGTTTAAAACGAGCTTTCGACTACCAGTCTGTAGTCTTTAACGAGTAATAGATAGAAAGCGCGAACGTTAAAATATATGCTAAGAAAAGTGTGAAAAAACAAAATTATAATAAAAACAATAAAAATGCTTGTGTGCGAGTAAAAATGCTAATGTGAAGTTCAAAATAAAATTGAATATTGTCTTGGTAATTGTTTCGCATTATTGTTAGCATGGTTCGTAATTGCTGTGTGCCAGGAATCCAAAGTTTTTCTAACACGGAAATTTCCCTTGTCAATCACGCGTGCATTGTCAAAGTTACGTACAATCCATTCTTTTTTCCTTCTAAAAATGTGTGTATTGTGCATGTGTTACCTGTTCAATCTGTTTGATCCACGCTGTGACAATCTCTTCAATTTGCTCCAGCGTCTCGCTGGAACTAGCAGCTGCTATGTAATCATTAGGGGAGCTTATTCTTGTCAAGTCAACACTGTCGCATTCCTTGAGTGTCACTGCATCATCTAAACTGGCCTGTGCACTACTAAGGATACCTGACAGAATTCAAATGAACAAACTATTTTATAATAAAATTCAGTTTAACATCAGTTACTGCATCTTTCAATTTAACATGTGAACTCCCCTCAATCAACAATTTCATATTTTGCTGCCACCAAACATCTTGGCAGACCTCTCAGGAAACAGAAGTTTACTTCAGTGGGTTCAAAAGATCATGTGTGTTGTAACTAGTAGGTTTTGATCCGTTTTTTTCTTGAGGTTCATTAGTTCACATCCTAAAAATGACTGACAGCAGCCAAAAACATAATCACGAGTTAAGTTTTGAACTTAAAAATTTGCATGTTATTAATTCACCTACCATACCATAACTTGGTAAAAAAAATTAGTTTCTTTCAGACTTGACCCAAAATTTGTTACCCTATTCCCTTTAACGATACTGATTATAATATTAACTTACCAACAAAATTTTCTAATTGGTTCATGAAGCCTTGACGCACTCCCGATCCATGTTTGTCCGACAGCTCACCCCAGTTGGAACTCTTAGACAGGGCAGGAATGTAGATATCAGCAAGAAGTCTTTCAACAGAATGCAGGACTCCAACACCCCGAGTGTCCAACAGACCAAATGTTGTTTCCTAAGAGGAAAGACGGGAGCAATTCCAATCAAAATAATTTATTAAAATCATCCTTTTTTTGTTTTACACCATCTACATTTATTGCAACCAAGCACACTTTTTTGTTCATTATTTTTATCAGCTAGTATAGCAAGGTATTAATAATAAAAATGTCTTTTAAACTTTGTTAGCTACTTTAACATGGCTTGTTAACTAGTGTAAATTATAATTACCTGATTAATGTTGGCCAAAGTAAGAGCTTTTGATGGATTGATTTTGATAAAGAACACACACGCTCCAGCTAGCTGCATGTCCCTTGTATCTGTAATAAAAACTTTGGGTTTGGTCTTGATGTTGGCTGCCTGTGCACCACCAGGACCGAGTCTTACATGTTCAACTGCAAAAAAGAGCAATACATGAATACAAGTTAAGGGAACACCAAAGGATGTTATTTGTACATGTTCAGTGTACATGTACATAATATATTTATCTCGTAGACTTATTAACAAAATTATTATTGATTCAGTAATCCAAATATCATTTAAAACTTTACTTAGACTGGGATTCTTTAACTTTTTAGCCTTTTGGGATTTTTTTAAATTGGAATAATAAATTATTATTATATATTGTTGATCAGTCTCATTGAGTTTGCAATGGATTACAGGTCTATAACAAAACCATGAATTAATAATAAACTGATTCCAAGGAGACCCATTTTGTGAGGAACAAGACAAGAGTAATATTATATATAACTTTTGCATGTGCATCTATGCCAACTCTTATGGACTGCACCTCTCTGGGAGTCTCCCAGACACACCCCTGTACAGACCAAATCTCCCAGTCTCCTCTACCGGTCACCAAATCCCCACATATCAAGGAAAGAGGCTTCTGTGTGTATTTTCACATTTATTTTGGCTGACTCTAGGCAATGTTGGGGACGTTTATTATGTTTTTGTGTTTAATCAGTGAAACTCAATCATGTGCACTGCATTGCTGGGAGTTGAGAAGAGGTAAAATTGGCAACATCACAGATTCCAACTCCTTCAGGTTAGCATCTCTGCCTGTGTATTAGATACAAGTCATATATATACATGTAAACCTTGAAGCCCCCAACATAACCTTCGGTTTCCCCTTTTCCTGACTGCAAACCTTGAAATGACTCTAGAAAAGTACCTGCATCTGGTAAGTTTTCAACTTCTTGAAAGTAAAATACAATCCTTGAAAGACCATCTGCCTTGAAAAAGTCTTCCATGGTTTCGATCTACACAAAGATGATCAAGATTGTTTAAGAAGAAAATAAAATAATAAATTTTATGAACATCAAGTTATATAGTGTATAATAAGCATTAAAATTTTATATTTTGTGTATGATAAGTACTGTATTTCCAATTCAACTTATAATACCAAGCCTGCAAATAATTTTTGTCTATAGGCAGGTCATTTGTCAGGACAAAGACAAGTTTTGACCTGACAAAAAGCCAGTCTGGTCGGACAAAAAAAATTGTTTGTCATTAGAAATTAAAAAGAGACATTTGAGACATTTTGGTATTTCAGTGTAGACTCTTCGCCAAAATATTGGTTGCAAATTCAAATAGCTTAAAAGTCATCTGAGTGTAAAATCGCTACTAGCACCAGCAAGGGGACCTATACATTGCGTCTGGTATAAATTTACCTGTTGAAAATTGACAAATTTACAAATGTTTATACCCCTAGTCACACAAGCGTTTCCAATGCAACAAGTTTCCCATGACGTCTAGGGACTGAAAGGGAAAAGGGATGAAACAATCTCCCGCATGGACAGCTTGTCAGTATAAAACCTCACAATAACATTCAGAGACTTGAAAATTGGCTGAAATGAGTTCTTCGACTTTTTCTGAAAGCAAGTTTCCTGTGAAAGCTTTCGGGGTCAATTGAATAAAAAATTTGCGTAATTATTTAAAATGTGGAATCGGCGGCAGTCGTGACTATAAAGCGTGACCAATTTGTACATTCACGCTTTTCACAAAAACATGTCTGTGGTACGGAAACTACATTTCAACCACACTGGCAGACGTAAAAAAACTATAAAAGGTTAAAAATTAAACTGAGTTTTGATCATACGGACTAGAAAAACATTTGGTTATGTTTTAGAGGTTTTAAAGTTTTTGAAAGCGATTGCATTCACATAAACGAAACATGAGTATTTGGGCTGTGTACTCAATTTCCATAATATCTTTAATCAGGTCAATGTATTACAACTGAAACTTAATTCCACAACACTTGGTGGTAACAAACAATGAGTAATTACATAAGACCTCAGTTCTAAGTAGTTTTTCAGACGAACGTAATTCAGACTAAATGGGGCTTCACGATCTTTCACAACGCCACTGCAAAATGCGTAAATTAACACACAGGAATAGTGGCGCTGTTGTGATGTGTTGACAATTCGACATAACATTTGAGACGGCGCACTGCGCATGATAAAATTCTCAGAATTAGAATAAAACAAAACCGATAACAATGCTTTTTTGCGTAGCATTGTGTGGCAGTATAACAAAATAACTTGTCCCATATTTGGCCACAAATTTCCAGTTAAAATATTTTTCATTTTAGCAGAAATGCCCGGTCAGAGTGTCTGACCAGGCTAATTAGTTTTTACCTGTCAAAACCTCAAATTTACCGGACAATTGTCCAATGACCGACTGGCTTGAATACACTCATGCAATTTATGAGCCGGCCACCTAGTGTAAAAATGGCCGAACTGTCAATCCAGGTTGGGAAATTTTAGGAGAAAGTACATGTGTACACATAAAGTAAGATTAGACCTTTACTGCACTGGACTTTGAGTGGTCTGGGTTGAAGACCTGGCCAGAGTCAATAGTGCTGTCTTCATTACTTTCATGGCCCCTGGATGAGGAGAAGTTCTGCCGGCACTGGTATTTGGAGGGATGTATCTTTAGACTACTGATGTGGTTCTAAATTATGTACCAAGGTATGTGTGGGGTGCAAGTTAGAGTGTACAGCAACCGCACGAATGTACATGTAATTTTTTGAACAAAGTCATGAAATATTTTGTAACATCAGGTTATATAGCTATCCCTTATTTACATGTAGGTCATAGTCTTACCTGGGAGTAATAATATTCTACTTTAGGGTTAAGGTTAGGGTTAGGGCATTAAGACTGGTTTTCACTAGTGATGGAGTCATAGTCGGAGTCATAGTCAGAGTCATAATCAGAAGCGTAGAGCAATATGATCTAATGAAAATCAAACTGACAGAGTCAGAAGCAGAACACCGCTTCCACTTATGACTCCATCACTCGTGATCTAGTTAAAACTGCATAGTCGGAGTCGCAAACAGAAGGAGAGGAATAAACCAAACACAATGTTCAATTCTGGACCTTGTGACTGGTTGGTTCTTCCGCTTCTGCTTCCAACTCTGCCAATCTAATTTTCACTGGATCACACACGACGGAGTAGTAAACTGAATCAGAAGTAAGGAAATGTTCTGATTCTTCTGACTCTGATTCTGTCGAGCTTATGACTCTGCTTACAACTCCAACTTTTGATTTTCGATTTTCACAAGGCCATAACCTCTCATACGGCTCCAACAATGATTCCAACTACGACTCTGTCGCTAGTGAAAACCAGCCGTTAGCCTTTGCACAAGCCACACTGGCAATAATTTATTGGCAATTGGCCTTCATTTTATAATGTGTTTAGTATTAATTTTTAAGTACACTGTAAATGTAAATGAATTAATATTCAATATAATTGTTGTTGTTGTTGATTTGATGTTAGCCATTGCGTAAAGATACCATCAATTACATGAAATATTACAAAAAAGAAAATGCTTACAGACCTGAGTCCCTTCCAGCAAGGACTCTGTGACTTCATCATTTGTTAGTCCAAGAGTATTAGCAACTGTGCTTATCAAATAGTCATGTCTGAAGTCAATCATGGATCGCTTTGCTTCACGTTCTTCTCTGGCTTTTTGCTAAGGTGGGAACATACAGTGTACAGAACTATACATCAGGTTTCTTAGATTGCAAGAAAGGTATCCTGTCACCCAACCACCCTCTCACCCCCTTTCACAAGTCCCTAGAGTTAATGTACAGTTCCAGAAAAAAACACATACATGTACACACCTGATGGAAGCTCACTAGAAATTCCGAGGAGGTTGGATTCGCAGATGTCAAAATTTTTAAAAGGGCAGTTTGATGCTTAACTGGAAATTCCAGAGGGGCCAGTGGAGCTGTTCAAACCAAAAATACCTTCCCTGGGGATATGGTCCATGGTGTCTCAGCATGCTCCTATCCCAAGGCATTTGAATAATTGATGTGCCCTGGTTAAGGGAGAGGGGGGGGGGGGGGCAGTAGGAATTTGACATCCAATTCTGACCTCAGATCACAGCCTTTTTGCAAGCTACAGTTGTATGCAACTTGGAAAGTTGACAACAAATCATGGCCATTTGCCAAGCTACAACTTGGAAAATGTATTTTCTGACCACATGCCATAACCATTTGCCGAGCTACAAAACTCGGAAAATTTGGTTCATGGCCATCAATTTACTGTCCCAAGCTAAATGTACAAAATATTCATTTCCAACAGCGCAGGCTCAGTTGCAAGCAGGTCTAAATCATAGCACCCAAACTGTAGCTGCCAAATTCATGCACACTTCCTTTGAATCTAACAACTGACTTTGTACATACACTCATGATGTAATGAATGCCCCTGCTGTGGGGAGGCCAAATTATTGGTGAAGATGCATGGTTGTCCCAAACAATCTCCACATAGACTGGATTAGGATTATGTTAAGCCTGGTTCACACTAGTGACATAACAACATAACGACACGGTCACGAACGACATAAAAAGGACGTTATCTTGAGGTAAAAAAGACGTTATGTTTGTAGTGTGAACATGTAGACGTAATGACATATTAGCAACATAACAGCATGAACATAAAGACAAAGATAAAACTGATCTTTTCGCTATGTCGTTATGTCGATGTTGTTATGTCGCTAGTGTGAACCAGGCTTTACACTTTGTGAATGAAATAAAAACAAAACTAGTTTTTATTTCCACCATGTAGTGTCATGTTCAAGAAAGTTGTTTCTCTTACTTGTGCCACATGACTGTTTTAAGACGACATAACATTATTTGTTTCCATAGTAGTCGTTTAGGAAAAACCGGAATATTGCTGACAAAATAACACACTTTCAGCTGTACAAACAGTCCCCATAAAATCGGTGTATACGACGTGTATTAAGTCATACAGTGGCTTCGCTTTAAGACATTGGCATAAATTTGAGAAAAACCAAACCATATCGACAACAGAAAAAAAAAGATAGCTTAAAACCATGATCAAAAAATTCCTTGTCAAGCCAAATTCATAAACTTTACAGCCATCACTACAAATGGGATATGGATCGCAATGGGTTTTTCTTTTTTTTTCTTTTAATTACGATGTTTTAATATTCTGACTACGCTTATCTTGTCTACAAGATAGAATCCGTAGAATATGATTGACAAAAAAGATATATCTATATACCACTAGAACCTGGAGAGCAAGTAGGCTTATGGCGATGAAGTTTATTTGCAGTTCGTTTTCACAGCTTTGAGCGGCGCACAAAATTTAATGTCAGCATTACGCATCCATCAAATGCTAAAACATACAACATAGTAGCAGGCTATTTTATCTATCAAGACAAGTCCCAAGACACAACGACAGGATTTTCAAAATAAGCTAAAAGGAAAAACACATTCCTGCAGCACCAAGACCGTCATGATCGAGTAGCGTGACATGCTAAACCTCAAGAAGTCATGAAAGTTTTGGCGCGCTTGCAGTCGTTACTAACCTGTTTTTCTTTTATTGATTCGCCTGGACCCAAAGCCTGTAACCTTGAAGCCTTTTTCTGCTCTCGTTCAGCCGTCGAAGGTTTTTGCTGCTTACGGGAGCGATGCCTTCCTCCTCGGCTATGGGGAGCTGGATTAACACTCGAAGAAGGCTGATCCGCCATAATGGTTCGAGAAGATTTTTTTGTTGTCGTTTCAAAATCGCACTTCACGAGTTTTTCCAAATCATTGTAGTTTCCCTTGATAAGTTTTTCGGTTAAATGTCTTCAATACGTTCACAAGTTGCCTCAAATTAATCCTGACGTTTCGTTTCCAGTGTCTGGTTTGGTCATTTCAAGTTCACTTCTGCGGCTGACTTCTAATTTCCATGGAAGCAGTGTTGAACCCTCATAAACAAAATTAATCATGCATGAAGGGCTCTGATTGGTCCGAAAAATGATTAGCCCTCAATCACAAAACGGTGATGAAAAGATGCAATGAAGGGTAAGACAAAACCCTCATTTTGATTTTCGCTGTTTTTGTTAGGTCACAAAAACAATCAGTAAACTATAAATTATGAGGTTAAGTGGCGATATAAAAGAACTTTCTTATTAGTACAAATGTCGAAGAAACCAGAGTTAGAGGCGGGACTCTGCAGCTGGTTGAAGGGCCTTTGGTTGAAAGGCCTCTGCAGCTGGTTTTCTAAGTATAAAGGGCAGCTTTTGGAGCCCCGTGCCCAAGTTGATGATGTAAAGCCTCTTGTAGTCTCAGTAGTCTTGAATGAGATAAATCCGAACATTCTGATTGGTCAGAATTTTGTCATGCCCGGGGTGTACTCCCTTATATGTACGGCCCCAAAGGGTATAGGTCATAGATGGGGTACTGATTTTGGCCATTTTGGTAATCATGAATAGGGTATGGCTTTTGCCTTCTAGTCTCGATATGGGTATGCTTTTAAAAAGAGGCTATTTTTTCATCATGATCGAAAAGACGGTCAAAAAAGCCCCTCACAAATTATGTTTTTAAAACATTGGTCTGAACTAAGGAACTAATTGTAAGGCAGGTCTGAAACAAGGTGTTGCCGCCGCATGGCCGCATTTAATTATTTTGTTATTTTTTTTTCCGTTTCTACGCGCATTCTTCCCGTCATCATCGCATCCTTTTCGTTTATCTCGCTTTCACGTAATCAATATTCTGCTAGGTTTTTTTCGCATAATTTCGTTTTGTTTCAGTCCTTTTTTGTATGCGTTTTTCTAGTCTATTTGATGTGCATTTCCATCGCGACGTTACAGTCATCTTGTTTCAATTCACCGTCTTCCCCGCTTTCCTCTACCGTGTTCCTAGCCGTCCTAGTTATACGACGTTTTTAAGTATCGTCTACCTTTGCTTGGTTCGTTATTTCTGTTTCTTTTTATTGCATTCGTTCATAACTAGTAATTCATTTTGTTTGTAGCAACCGCTCGCTTTCCATCGCTTTCATCGCGTTCATCGTTTTCACCGTTTAAGTTGTACATTTCGTGCCTTCGATTAAAGCATACTAGTGTAGGATGTTGGACGTTTGACTACAATACAGGGGTCAGGTAATAAATAGGTAATCGAATTTTTGGTCAGGTCATAAATAGGGTAGGGAAAATCGCAGATTTTGGTCATAAATGGGGTAAGGGTTTTGGGAAGCGGGCAACACACCCTTATCCAATTTTTCTGGGAATACCCCCCCCCCCCACCCCCCCGCACCCCCACGCCGGATCGTGGCTTGAGTGCCATATTATAAACTACCTACTAACCTGCATTGCTTTGTTGATCGAGCCACACAGTGGGGAATATTCCGGCCAGGAATATTATTGGCTCTCGATTGTTTTTGTATGGACCGTACTATCTCGATATCGGGCTAATATATATTCCCCAGCACGTGCTTGTTTGTTTGTTTGTTTGGTTTTTTGTTTGTTTGCCCTGTTTACATTCAAGATCGAGATATTAATAGTTTGGAAATTCAAACAATAAATTGGAGAAACAGAATGGACTGGTTTTGAGCTAAAACCCGCACTACTATTCCGTAGATCTTTTAAAAAAATTTGGCTTCGGGTCCGTATTGAGTTACAGGAATTTCGAGAAAGAGGCCCCTGGCCTCACACAACAAGCTCGTACGGCAATGGACGGTCAGCACACTCACGTGGTTGTAAAAAATGTCGAGAAAACTATCCAATAAAAGAAGATCTTCAAGTTTCAACAAAGGAGAACCAGCCACTGATACTGGATTCACACTGAGTAGAAATTTTCAATTGAGTGTCGTAAAGCCTCGTCTGGGAACGCAGACGCTGTGTAAAATCGAAACCAAGGTACCGTAGAATTCCGAAAATAACGGCCCCCGTCACTTTCGGATTTAGCAGCCAAAAGGGGCCTCTGCTGTCGGGTAGCCGTAACTTTCGGATGGTTAAAAAGCGTCTGTACGGTAACAGAACTAGTCGTCTCAGACAAAGCAGACGCGCAACACATGAAATTAAATATGTTCCTAACTACCCACATAATTAAACCAAAGCGGACTGTATAAACAAAAATCGCCCCTAGCGTTGGTACTGTAGGCCGAACGTATAATGGTCGCAATCAGTGGCGGATCCAGACCTTGAGCTAAGGGGGAGGGGGGGGGGGGGCTTTTCTTCCTTCAGCGACTGTTTTTTTTTACCCAAAATAAGGGGGCCCGGGACCCCCGGGCCTCCCCCAGATCTGCCACCGGCAGTACAACTGATTACCATACAGTACATCATTTGACTCTGCTGCTAGACAAATACATCTTGTAAATCATAATTTCAAGAAAAGTTCAGTTAAGTTCGAAAGAAAACCACAAATAACTCTTCAAGTTGTTCAGGCCTGCAGTTAGGCTGTTCCATCCGCATCGCGCTTGAAATCAGAGAGTTTCTCCCCTAGCGACTTCTTCCAAAGTTCTACTTTCATGCGGGCCGCTACTTTCGGGGTTCAATAGGAAGGTAAAAAATTAACGTTACTTTCGGGGAGCCGTTATTTTCGGAGGGGGCCGTTACTTTCGGAATTCTACGGTAACCACTCTGCCCAATAACAAAGGCCACTGACACTGCAGTCAACCAATTAAAACTCAGTAAATACATGCGAGCGTGGCTGACGCGAAGCGCGGGAAAACGTGTGCGAGCGAGCTGCGATTGGTTTTGGTTTTACTTTTCCAATTGGATGAAAAAGTGGCGCGAGTTTTTTAATTCAATCTTCTAGCATAATAATGCAAAACCAATTACTTTTCAACATTCAAGTAGCCTGAGTTGCATCCATCCATGCTTTGTCCCCCCCCCCCCCCTCCCCCTCTCCCGCCTGCATGCTCCGCAGGCTAACATTCAAGAGAAAACCGCTCTCAGTAGTTCACTCTGAAGTGTCCACATCACGTAGCATTGCGTACGGGCGGTTTCAGTTTTCCTGAAAAATGAAATCTCCACATGAAACAAATTAAAGGAAATTGTTATATAGCTGGCGTTTTTCCCGCTACAGCGCGCCCATTCATGGGCTAGTTCATGGTCACATGACATCTAACAATGAAACTGTTTCCCGCCAAATGCCACGAGCGGGCAACACCGTGAAAACTATGACGTCAAACGGGAAACAGTTCACTGTTACCCGCGAAATGTTGACCGCTGTTGCACGTCATTTGTCAATAAAGTGATTATTTGTTTTCCTCCGGTTTGACCCTTTTTTTTTTGCTATATAACAAATCACTTAATGACTTGTCTCTTGGGGAACATTGACTTCGACTTCGTCTCGGGAAACATTGAGATTCGAGGGTAACAAAATTTACTGTTCCCCTCCGGACCAGTCATTAAGTGTTAACTGTATAAAGAGCGTTTTCAGTCACGTGACCAGCAGCCATGCAGATTTATTGGAAAAGAAACTGTCTACATAGGAAAAGAGTTGAACTCCTAAAGGATTGGTTTGGTACACCTACATGGCCACCGTTTCATTGTTTTGGAGCACCAATGTGGCTGCCGTGACGTCATGTGAAAACGCTCTATAGACCTGTGCTTACAGCTGGGCTAACTGCCTCATAAGGCATGCAGTTCCGTCCAAGTCTGAGATAACAACGGTCGAGGAAAAGGAATTTTCCCGAAGTACCGTTTGCCAAGTGAGATTAAACTATGCGACAAACAAATGTAACAGCCATCCCAAGCTCCATTTGTCGATTTAACCGTCTGTGATTTGATGCGAATGCTGTAAAGAACGAACAACTTTCATGGGTGAACAATGCACCAAGTATCTACTTGAACTGCGGAGAAAGATGTTAAGACAAGAATGATCATCACAGTTCTGTGCACAACCTTTAAGTGTGAAAGTAAAGCATGAAAAAAAAGAACATTCAGGCGTGAACGGATTGGAACCAACATCTAAACATATTTTGGTGGTAGAGAGAACGCACGCTGGCAGTATAAGTAAAAGATAAGGCATGCAAACACAGAAAGACAGGACGTCGTCCTGCACAGCAGAACAGAGGGATTCCTTCACAGAGAATCGTCTAGTACTGCAACATCGGATAAAGATCTACGTACAGTGCTTCGCGGATCAAAACGTTCACTTTAACAACAAAGGCACATGTAACACGACAACATAAAAAGACACTCTGACAATTAACTTTTCTCACAAGAGTATCTTTAATTACAGTATTCAATATTACTACTTTATAACACATGATTATATGGCTATAAGCTCTTGCTAATTCAAAGTTTAAAAGTATATTAGTCATAGGAAGACAACACTCGCACGAAACATAGCAAAACATTTGACAGACATTCTGCCAAGACAAAATGGAGGACTGCTGGTATATTACCAGCACAGACTTTGACTCATGGCCGGTATCAAAATTCTCATTAGACTTTACACTGTTATTAACAGTTCAGCTTGGGAGAATTTTGACGCCGGTCAGGACATTTTTCAAGGAATGAAAAAGGCTTTGAATTCATGAACTGCCAGTTTGAATTTGTTATAAAACTTAAGAAATCTAATCATGAGAAAAAATTCCTGAAAATGTCTCGATATTTTTCTATCAGTTCATGATGAGAATTGAAAATAAGAGAGGTTGCAGGGTTTACATTTCAAAGACAAAAAAAAAAAAAACAGTACTGACAGGCTGGATTTGACAAGTGCTCAACTCGAGCGTAAGATGAAGCAAAAGCATGAAAATTGCATAAGAAAAAGCAGTAGAGCCCACGTTTCTAACATGGTACCGAAGCTTTCTGCCAAACTTTGGCATATTTGGTTTTACAATCCATCAAATATTTTCGCTTGCGTGCGATTGTCTAAACACGTCACGTGACCGATTGTTCCCCAATTTTCAAAACTGCGCGTGTTGCGAAAAATATTTGAAGGATAATAAACACAATAGCCTCCATTTTGCGCGAAAATGTGCTCGGATATTTGTCCTTGGACATTATCTGTTCCTTGAAGCTCACAGTTTTTCTCGAGCGTAAACTGTTCGCCTCTCGGAAGAGATAATGTCCGCAGACAAATATCCTAGCATATTTTCGCATCAAATGGAGGCTATTGTTTATATATATTTTCTTTGCATCAAGTATGAGATTTACAAGACAAAAGAATCTTAGAAAATCTACAATTTAGGCCGAAAGCCTCTGGGTCATGTTAGAATTCTGGTATGTTAAACATGGCCAAAAGGAGTCATAAACAAGAGCACAGACAGGCATGTCAACTTCCACTTGCTTTTATCTTCTGTTGCTTTTGCTGAAGCTCTTGCCTGTGTGATTCCTCGTGAATAAATCAATTCCACCTTCTTTTCATGTTTATGGTCCACTGTGAGGACCTTCATGTTTATGCTCATGCATATGCTAGTGCTTCTACCCACACCTGTGGCATCTTCCTGAAAACCAGCCTTAGCGTCAGGTCACTACATTATTAGCCCTTTTCACAGTTCATTTTTCTTATCTGCATAGTACTAAAAATTAAAACTGCAAAAAAACCAAAATCACACAATTGGCCAGAATTGCCTCTCAGGGTAGAACATATTTTTATACAAATGATTATGAAAAATTAACCGCGAAAGGGCTATTACATAATATGGTGACATACTTCATGATGTTTGTGAAACAGCCATTTGCAATCTCATTTTTATGTGTACATCTGTTCATTTACCGCAGTCCTCCATAGAAAACAAAGATGGCGACTGTACATTTTACCACAGTCACTTGCAAACCCAACACAGGCCATTAAGCACAAAGAAAACCATATTTTTGCAATATTTGTCCCTGAAATGACATTGAGTACGCTAAGTCTGAAGTTTTTGGAACTTTTCTGTACATGTGGTCTGGTTTACTGTGCATTGGTAAGGTTTTTGTGCACTACAAAGTAGCAGTCACCATCTTTATTCCTACAGAGGATTTGCTTTGGCAAGTCACTTGATTGTCTGTTGTACAACTGTACGTATGAATGAAAGGTTTACTGGCTCTGGTTGTTCACTGGTTGGAAAACACTTTCCAAGCAGATACAAATGTAAATCACCATCCACTTGATACTGTAATACATTGGATGGTGATCTAGAAGCATTATGCAACCTTAAACTGCATGATTGCAGGCTCTCGGCAAAAATGAGTGACATTTTCCTTTTGTATCATTTGATAAATCTGACCTTCTTATCCTTCTTTAAAGAAAGAACTTGAACCTTGTGTCAAAAACAGAAAGATTCACAAAAAGACATTTGGAGAATCAATCCTGCAGTGTAAACTAGTTTCCATGGCTAAAAGGAAACACATCCAGTCATTTATATGAATCTATAACAATTACCTATCTTCTGACTATTACTAACAATACTAAACTGAAAAACAAAATAACTGAAAAAGCAACACTTTAATACATTAGTCTCACTATAACTCACATACATGTAGCACAAAACAGCCATTAAACAACCCACAAGTACACTAGTAACAGAAGTATACAACTTTCTAAATTTGTTTTGAAAAATGACCAAAATATCCTAGCTAAGTATAGCTGAGAATATATCCTGCAGTTTACAACAAAAACTATTGTGAGCTAACTTGTGACTACCAGTAGCTTCACGTGAAAGGCAAGTGCGTAAAGACACTGCACACGACTGCTGATCAACTCCATGGCACTGTAAATATACTGTTATTCTTAACGTATTTCAGGAAGGAATCAAGAATTGACTCAAAACATCAGGAAATGGAACAAAAACAAGATTGAAGTCCTTTCAGGTTCCTAAGAGCTGTACAAGTTCCCCTAGAAACATGCACAGGGTTGAATTACTTTTAAAAAGACATGCAAATCCTGGCCTCTGCAATGTGTTTTTTTGCAACACAGCACTGCCACTAAACTGAGAAATGCCAAAACAGGTAAAAAGTTAATTTAGATGTTCTAATCATAGGTACTTCCTTCTGGTGGCTGAGAAAGCTTTGAATTTTCTTTTAGACTCATCATTCTGCAAGAAAAAACCAACAGCCAAACCTAATTCAGTAAGCCTATAAACGAACCTCTTCTCTATCTCTACATGTATTGTCATGGATTCTATTGGCAGACCTTGGCCATGACAACAATTAGTTTCATATTAATTACAACTAATAATGTAAAAGCCCAGACACAGTAAATGTGTACCTCCAGGTAAGGTGTAAACGTTTCATCATCGATGATTATTTCCCATTTATTATAATGTGGTAGCGTTCAATGTACATGTACATGTATGTGGCAGGGGTGGTGTCCTGATGGTTGGTGAACTAGGCCTACATTTGTACATTGCGTCAAAAGTACTGTAGTGCTGTCAAGTTAGGAGTAAAAAGTTTTTCGTGGATAATTTTGCTTAGGACAAGTGAATTATAATTACTAATTTATAAACCTCAACAAAAGAGCCTGTTTTGATGGAATAGCACTGTTTTCATGTTGAAAACTTTTTTCTTGCATAATGAAATATTGAATGTACTTTGGCATTTCCCCGCAACAGCAAATGGTCTGAAATTGGCAAAACTAGCAAAAGAGTTCCAAAAATTCAGTATAACTGGGAATGTTCTTTTTTTTTTTTCTGTTTCTGGCTCTTTCTCTACAAAGTGTGAAGGAAGCATAAAATTATTGCTCAGCCTGGCCCAACTGGCCCTAGAAAGTTATGAAATTTTAAACAGTATTGCCATCTCAATTGTTTTGCTGTTTTCACTGGTTGCCTAGCACGTGACCAATTTCTTCGCCACTGGTTTGAGTTTCAAGTTTCAGTCTTCCACAAACAGCAGACAAAACACTATATTAACCTATTCGCACTGAATTAAAAACATAATGTCATGCTCTGTTTCATCATTTTCCTGGGCATTATTCTGTGCTATTAATGCATTTTTAAAACGATGGAAAGAAGCCAACTTGCACATCACAAAAGTCTCTTAATCAAAACTCTGCTTGTGTGGTTTGCTAAAGGCACATTTTTTTTCATTCCAAGTAATTAAAAAAGCAGAGCATTAAAAACTCTTGCAATTTTTTTTTTTTTTTTTTTTGCCACAAACCTATAAAAGCTGGTAATTATGGAATAGTAAAAGAAATTTTTGTGATACTGTTCTTTTATGTGATCAGTAAAAGATTATGAAAATTGATTTATCTGTTTTTGTGCTCCGAATTGCCCTAGCTTGACAAGGCCCTTCAGACCTTTTATTTTTTTTCTGCCCAGTTGTCATATCCTGATGCCTACCTGCTGAACAACTTATTGAAACCCCGGGTTAATGGAATTATCCAGTACAGTGGAACCCTGCCTTAGGGCCACCCCATTACTATGGCCACTTTATTCTGGCCCAAACAAAAGCTGAGTCAGTCATTTTCTTACTTACAGAACTTTAATGCAATTGTTTTACCTCCCAACTCAAATATCTTTTCTGATTAGAGGAGAATGTGTCATGTGTCATGGGTCAAAACTCGCTAACTCCCAAGGTAAACAACAACTTGACCTTTTGACTCACACGTGATCAGGTGATGCACCTTGAAACTACAGCAAATTTGCTGTGCCAGCTGGGGTCAAGCAAATAAGGTTTTTCACAGTTCCTTCACAGTTTGGAGGTATAACAAAGACCACTTGATGACTTGCCCCATGGGAAACAGTGAGTTGTGTTTCCCCTTGACCTCAATGTTCCCCTTGGTTTTGCCTCGCAAAACATTGAAAGTCTCAGGAAAACAAAACTCACTCTTTCCCTTGGGCCAGTCATTAATTGCTTATCATACACAATGTAACTACATGTACCAAGAAAAAAGATAAAATGCCACAAAAATAAGTAACAGCTGTCATCAAGCACATTTAGCTGCACTACCAGTATACAAATGTACATGATTGTATAGTTTACCTCTTCAGCTCAAGGAGAACAGCTTTGATACTGTGTTGTCTATTCCAAGTGGCTAACACCTTACACATCCTTGGTTCAACCTGCATGAGGCAATAAATAATTACACAAAATTAATGATATACTAATGATTTATTATGTTAAAACTGTGCTATTTTTTGCGAATTATGCAATTTTCCAGATGTGATTTGTGGTGCATTGTGTGAAATAGCACCATCACATAATATCAGAAGACGTCTTGAATCTGAATTAGTGAAAACCAATTATCTATAATCAATAACCCAAACCACTGTCACTTCAACGTTCGTCATTAGTTGTCAAAATTGATTAAATAGTGAGTGCTTTCACAGGATTGTAAATGCAGACAGACACCAAAAATTCTCATGTCCATGTGGTCATGTGGACACAATGCAAAAATGAAAATGACAAGGGTGACCTGCAGCTTTGCTGCCAGGACCTGCAAATTTTAACCCTACTGGTGTTGTGGAAGAACAGACCCAAATGTTCACTTCAAGCACTGGAATTCTAACTGAAATTTGCTTCAAACAACAGGGTCCAGTTATTTTTCTACACAATATTAAATTTCACACTTTCAAGACCTGTCATTTGAAATCGGCAGTTATGTATACATGTGTACATACATGCAGGGCTTTCATTAAGGGCCATAACCCGTGACACCTGTTACGGCTGAGTATGCCTAATTTCCCCTTCATGCTACAGGTGCAATTGCCTGTTGTTGATATAATTCACCCATAAAGTAATGAGTTTGCCACAGGTGTGGAGAACAAGGCTACAGGTGACTTGAAACTTAATGACAGCCCTAACATTTATCAGGTTTTTCAACATTTTGAGTTCTTACGTGTAAGTCAAGAAACTGTGAATTTCCTTCTTTCAGCAATGATTCTCAGGAATTTTATTATTTATCCATTTCTTTCTATATGTTCCCCCCAAAATGTTCAATAAACAAGAAAAGTTGCCATTTTGTAGACAACCTACAGCGACAGCACACTAACGGCTGATAGTGTATGATAGCTCAACCAATCAGATTGCAGCATTTGCATGAGTATACCAGTTGATTTATACTAAAATAATAATTATTTTGTCCTTGACCAGATGAATTTTGACTCACCTCGCCTTTTGCATTTATTCCAGACATGTTAATTCTTGTGGCAAACCGAAGTTTAGGTGGGTCAACAGGATACTTTGTGCCACATTCAATCCTCAGTGAGTATATTCGGCCTTCATAAGGTGTCTGTAAACCAAGCAGTTACAGAGAAATGCAAAATTCAGTAAAGGAATAGTAGATGTGTCTCAAGTCCACTGATTACAAAATGGTTGCCATAGACATCACTTTTCGAACTTCCCTGACTTTTCCCTGATCAAAATAACATTTCCCTGACCAAATAAACACAAAATTGCAGATCTAGAGTGGTTTCTGGCCTCAACTTACAGCCCTCTTTTACACTCGATCATTAAGACTGATCATTAAGTTTCCTTCTTCATTAAGTAAATATATATCGCTGAGATCACGGTGACCCAAAATGTTTCTTCCAACCTTCAATGGTATTAAATCAGCTGTGTTAAATTATATAAATTTTCCCTGACTTTTCTTCAAATTGTCAATTTTTGCGACTCAAAATAAATTTCCCTGACTTTTCCCTGACCTTGAAGAATATTTTTTTCCCCAACCATTTCCTTACCTGTGGCAACCCTGTTAGAAGTACATGTACAACAAGCACACAAAAATTTTAATGACATTAAAGTTGCATACATTAGACTAAGGAGCACTTGGTACACCCAATTTCCCACAGTTGTTAAATTAGTGTTGTTAGAGTTCTCAAAAGTTCATCTCAAATCTATAATAGAAAATGCAACCATAAACAAGCTGCCGTAAGTATTTCTCTGTTTTGTTGCAAATTTACTCTGTCAGATCTTATTGCATGACGAGTCAAGGGCAAGCACATAATCTGTAAAAATCTACATCGGAAAATTTGCTATTCCCTCACCTATAAGGAGCACTGCTCTTAGTTTTAGTGCCACCAGTACAGAAGGATTATGTTGGCTTCACTTTCTATTCAACTTGCAAAATGCAAAATGCAAACCCAGGTCAACCATAGCTTGGTAAGGTGCATTTTGGCATCCTTGCACCAGTTATCTTCAAGTTTAAATAAGTTGCACTGCATGCATTTTATCTGATTGGGAAAGGTTACCGTTTAGCTAAACATTTGCAGGACACCCCATTAAAAAATAGCTCTCTAATGAGCAGCTGTGAATGTTTAAACTTTTAGAGTAGGCCGCATTAATTTGAACTCTATAATGTACCCATATAATATAGGATATGCGCATCATCAAGATTCACCATAGAATAAAACTGCTCCAGACCTGCCAGTGGTTCCCAACATGCATGATTTTTCTATTGCTGGTTTTCACTGTCACGCCATCAAAAATGAAAATCGTAACCATCCAATAAATTTTAAGAATAGATCTGCTCAAGATATAATAGACGATTGATATACATGTTTATTACATAGGTTGTTCTTGTGACCAATATAACGTGCACTCTGATTGGCTAATTGTAGGGTATTATTCTCCTGTAATGCCCACGGGCTGATTACTGGCTTGCAAAACAAAGAAAAAAGCCACATAACAAACAACTTATTAACCTCGAACATTCGGTCTTTACGGGAAAATCTCAAACCTCGACCTTGCCGTATTGACCGAGCGAGAAGTCTCCGTCTGAGATTTTCCCGTAAGGACCTCACTCTCAGTAAATAAGTAGTAATAAACAACCTATCCAAGATCTAGGTCCATATCCTTTTTTATTTGGGTGTTGTATTCAGAAAAGTGTTTCACCCAAATTTATAGAGCTTTATATGGAAATGCCATGTTGGTGACCCTTGGAAGGGTTTTTACAAACACCTGAGTAAACATTTGTCGTTGAGTTTTGCTACTGAAATGAAAAGTTATTACTTGAGCGCTCCGACACTTTGAAATTAATTTACTTCTTCCTATCTAGCACAAGAACTGTTCGGGTAGGAAAAGCTGAAAATGTCAAGTTACAATGTATTAGAGGGTCTTACATCTGTTGGAAATAAAAGTTCATAAGGATTGGTAATTTCTAATTTTGGAAAATGATGATGTCACATGAAAAACAGAAAACAGAGATGTATGGCTGGACATTATAGAAGAACCAAAACCCAGAGAAGAGTTTATAGTATCATTCCATAATTTTGTTAATTTAATAATATCATCCATGAAACATAACTTTATCAGAAATATTCAACTTGGTTTTAGATGAAAGCACGACAGTGTAGAAGAAAGCACTAGTCTGAAGAAAAAAAATTAAATTGCTCTTATGAAATCTGAAGTAGGAAAGCAGAAAGATTATCTGACAGAAATTGAATGAGAATTATTTAGCATAGCAAGCTGTACTCATTAGAAGTAACAAAATATTTTTTGCCATAAAATGGAAACAGAACACTTCACTTTTGTTTTCGTAAGATTGAAACAGAAGCAAATCTCAGAATTCTTTCTATGAAGCACTTGCATAAACATTCACTTTCAATTTCGCTCTCGATTTCTATGCGTGATAGTTGACTTGGGCAATAGAAATCTTAGGCTCATAATCTAATAATTGCTAAATAGAAACACTAGTAGAAGTTTGGGAGAATGAGAAATGCTGTAGGAACACAAACCGACAGGCAAGTGTTTCCACAGCTTTTTTTAAATTGGCAGTCTCACCAAGATTTACTGCTTCTTGAAAATCCAATGAAGGTGTTGGTATTAATTGGAAATCCACTAGTAGTTGCCTAATCTTGCTAAAATGTACCGTACTAGTCACGAAAGTTATTTAGAGCTGTTGTGGCTACGGACGAGTAGGAAAGAAGTGGTCCAAAATGTTGGGCCGACGTTTTCAAGTTTAACAATGCTACTTGGAGGAAAATCACTAAAAATCGTTGACCTCTTGGAGATTGAATTTATGCCTTTTTTAGCATAGTTTGCACAAAAACTTAGAAGACCTCTTGTGATACTGCCCCTTTAAGTTCTCCCAAACTTCCATGAGTGTTAATTTATAATTTTAACTCAACAGAAACATGGAGAACATGTTTTCTATTTCTTTTAGAAAATACTACAATGAAAAAAAGAAAACAGCTTATTTACTTAGATCATCAAAATGTAAGTTATCTTTGCTCTTGCCATTATTACACCAACAGCTCAAACTATTTCTGTGTTTCTATCAAGTTTTAGTATAATTTCAGAGCGGAACAAAGAGTTTCCAGCAATCTGATTGGTTGAGAGATTCCTTATATGATGCTATCTATATTCACCGCTCCAGGCGGTAAATATAACGTTTTCAAGGCCTGGTCACTAGGCTCACCACCTATGCCATCTCGGCAAGTAAACATGGCAGACATTCGCTGAATAAATTTTTCATTTACTCAGAAGACATTACTCCATTTAAGAATCGTAAACACAGTAGTTACATTAATTGCCAGCAGGTCAGATCGAATGACCAAAATTTATTTTTCTTCTAACTAAAGCTACTCATTTTTAGATGATGATGACAACTGTGAATGAAGTCAACATCGATAAAACAAAGATACCAGATGAATTTACTTTTCATAGTGTTTCGCTTGTTTGTTTTACTATGAAACTGGATGAGTAAATTGATTCACAATCGATGTACCTGAAAGCTTATTATTAACACTACGGCTGCATACGTGTATGCAAATGAACAATTGCATCTGTGTTTTTATGTTGAGTCCGTTATTCTGTAGTTCTCTTTGCTCAGCTCTGAAAATTATACTAAAACAATTATTCACCTCAGGCTCAGTGAACATTGGTGAATTTTCACTTTGACTCTGTCTTGATGAATATTCACCAATGTTCACTGAGCCTTTGGCGAATAATTGTTGAATAGAAACACACTTTTAAACCAACAAAGAATATATTTTCTTTGGGGCTATTTTCTAAAAGAAAATAATCCACCATGGAGGCCTTGATAAGAAGGAGAATGGACTCACTTAACGGCTTGTCCACCCACTAACAGCTCATCTAGAACTTATGCGAACAACTTGTCTTTAAAGATCATGGAAAACCATCTTCTGTTTGGTAATTAGTAAATTAGATCTGGCCAATCAAAGAACATGCAATTCCTTGAATATTTTATACTATGACAATGGTGTTGACTATTGAAGCCAAGTAAATTAATGATGCCTGAAATTGCAATATATAAAACTCTACTCCGTTACTATGTAAGGCGGGTATTCTAGTTCACAGTATAAACTTGTCACTGACAGCAGCGTATTCTTTCATATGGAGTTACGAGCAGATAAAAGATTCTAAGGTACGTTAGAAGCACTCATCAGAATCGCGCTTTACAATAGCGCTTAAGTCTCAAAACAGTAACAGTAGCTTTTTAGGCACTTCACTTACTCTAGGAGGACCAAGAATCATTCCATTCCAGTAGGTTAAAGACATATCGTCGTCCTTTTCTAGACCCCAGCTAACTGTGCCGTCTCCGCCTTTCTGTCCTTCTTCAAGTTCCTCAAGCAAGCGAAAATTGCGAGGCACAACAACTAAAATAAGGTAGTTAAGAAGAATAACTTGAGTTTGAATAACTCCAGAATTTAAAGCAGCTGAATGAAAAGGAAAATTGACAAAACAGAACGGTAAAGAGAAACTATTTCCTAACCTACGCTGGAACCCGCCATCTTGGATTTCTAACCACACCAGATTGAAGATGAGGGCTTGAGACGAGCGAAATTTCCGGTAATCGATATTTGCTCGCGGGTAGCTCGAGTCGTACGGAATTTGGTTCGGTAGAACTGACAAGCGTCTGCGTGGGGGGCTAAAACATGTGGTCTGTACTGAAAGAAAAATGCTGTTTAATATTTTCAAATATCTGTTCTTGTTCTAGAGTATTTAAAATACGCAAATTAGCTAACTGACCAAGCGGACTGAACATAAACTTACTTTCCTAGGGCGGCATTTCTTACGCGTATTAGGCCTAGACAGATTCTGCTCGGCAACAGTTTGAGCAACTTTTACGATTTTCAGCAACTTTTTCGATTCTGAACACATTTTCGGAGAGGGAGCAACTTAACAGCATCTTTTCTAAAGCTAGCATATATTTGGCATATTTTAACTATTTCGAAATCCCATTCATAAGTAATTGATATTTTAACACGTTTTCTTTGGAAATTCACAAGAATTTACAAGAAACTCTTGTGTTTTGATCGGTATCTTGTGTTGATAGATTGCAAATGTGAATATGCCGAATTTGACCCCATTTCCAGGATGGCTATCCTGTGTTATTATTCCAAATATGGTACAACTAGCTCAAAAAGGCGCTTTCTTCTTACAATGAAGACTCCGATGAAGAACAACATCAAAGAGATCCAATCTAGGGCTTCCCCTGTAAAGAAAATACTCCTCGTACCCAGCTCTGCCTCTGCCGAGAGGGTATTTAGTCTGCTCAGCACCCTTTCATCCCAGCAGGAAAGCGCCCTAGAAGATTACATTGAGGCATCCGTGATGATCAGGTACAACATCTGCCAGAGGAAGCACTAGGATGAGTCCAGAGTTATTGCTTGGTCTTCAAGAAACTGTAACTGAGACTACTCGTTTTGTTTATGTACAGAAACAGAGCCAGCTTGCTGCTCTTCGATTTCAGCAAGCAACTTTACTGAAAATTTTAAGCAACTTTTGCGATTTTAAGCATCTTTTGAGCAACTTTTGGGGATATTTCTGAGCAACTTTTTAACATTTTTGAGCAGAATCTGTCTAGGTCGAACGTGTAGTCACGAACATGCTAAAAAATAGGTTTTTGTCGATTGAGCTTGCGTAATTTTTGGCATAATTTAGCAAACCGGGCATAATTTTTAGCTTTTAACTAAATGTAGCACAGCTAGCATCTGGCTTTTCTGAGTTCTGACCTTCACGAAATGACGTAATTTCGTTTCTTTTGACTTGTTCTGTTTCTAAAACCTCTGCTACTGTTGTCTCCGGGGCTGCCTGGGGTAGGTGTGATGTTTCTCGGTCTTAGGCTCCACGTATACGGCTTGGTAGTGAGCTGACTGAGCTCTAACATCTCAGATGGCGTCCTCGTCGTCGATCCGCGCACTTCCCAAGATCCATTTGAGATAATTCAGCAGTTTATAATGTGGTACAGAGAGCTTCAGTCTCTTGGGAGCGTTTATTGAAACCGAATTAAGTCAATTCATACCCCCAACATAGCACAATGGGGGAGGGGAGTTGATGGAACTCCTCCTCTGTATTTTTGTTCTGTTAAGGCACAAAGAAATAAATTTACGTAGATTAGATAGCCCTGAGCCTGCTGTACAAGGTGATACCGTGTTTTGAAATTATGACGTCATATGACGTCAAAGGACGTCATTTGACCCACCATCTTGGATCCGCCATCGTCGAATTCGATTTCACTATTTTCTTAAAAAGTCAAGACATAACGGAAATTAATACAAAATCAAACCAGGGTGTTTAGAAATGTAGAAAACGGCGGTTACAAATTAAACGGCGTTATTCCTTGTATGCCCGTTTTACGAGCACAATCGACAAAAGCCAGCAAACTGCCCGAAAGTTTCAATATGGCGCTGCTCTTTATTTTCAACTGTGTTTCACGAGCGGAGTTTTCGTATCGGTGCGCCCGTACAGTCTCAATAACCTTTTTAGCTCGCCCTTTTCAACTCACTGAAGAAGGGCCAAGCCCGAAACATATATTTTACACAAACTATATTTGACACTCAGACATAATTTTTCAGTATAAACGGAGCCGCTTACGAGGTAGGGTGATTTTCAGAAAGGTGTCTTCAGTTATGTGCATCTACCTGCCTAATCCCATGACCTTAGGAAAGAATCTCGTGTTAGGGCCAAAAACTTCGATCTCATGTCTATAAAGGAAAATTTCATGCACACCTGCCCTAAAAAAAATTACAATAAAATAAAAAGATCCTTGTAAATGTCCGTTGCCCGCTTCCAGGCGTTCAGTTAGCTAGAGCAAAGCGCGAAAAACTGCGGCACAAAAAAATAGAAAGAGAAGTTTGGTTCTGGAATTAAAGTGAACGGCTCACCTCCCCAGCCCTCCGATTTTCAAACACGTTTAGCAACGGTGTCATATGTTTGGCGAAACATATCCAAGGACTGGGACTGGGAAATGTTGAAAAACCTTCGGAAATCTTCGGAACGTCGACGGAACTCTTCAGGCGCCTTCAGAGTATCACCAGGCCGTCTTTCAATATCCTAGCACTCCCAGGAAAAAAAAAAAGTCACGACTGTGACTCTATAACTCAGTAAGTGTCGGTCATGTATGTGTGCATATTTTCGAGGTATCCAGAGCTTAAATCTCGCTAAATTATGCGGGAAAAATGGCGGCAATACTTGCAGAGTACCATGTGAGTATAAAACTGTAAATTGCCCATTTACAAATAAAGTTTCTTCCAAATAAATCACGATCAAGGACAGGAAAGTTAAGATATAGGATGATTTTAAATTAACTCAAAATAACTTCACGAATGAGAAACTAAATAGAACTGCCGGGAATTATCATCTCAGCTTCCCTTCCCAGAGCTGTTTTGACAATCTCCAAGATTCAAGATCTATCACTCAGCTATCAGTAACTCTTTATTATCAACATATGTTCCGTCCCTGGCTATACGTAAATCCACCAGCCATGAACGGAACTTTTGAAGCCAAGAGATTTCTCTGGAAATATTTTTCTACCTGTGTATTTCCGCCGAAAACCAGAGGGGAGCTGAAAGACTATCCCATAAGTATTTGGGTCAGCAGGCGAAAAAAACCTATCAGAACAACTCCATAAGCATTTTCACAACTTTTAAATCCTCACTTTTCTGGATTTCTCATTTAAGAGCTCCTTAATTAACGCTTTGATTTTTGACCAGTTTGCCGCACATCAGACATTAATGTGCTATAAACGGAGCTTATTACGTAAAATACTGTCGTGGAAGTGCAATGTTTTTTGCTATGTGCGTAATCCCGCCACAAAGAATCCTCACCTTTTACTAATTGAAAACAGAATGCCGCTTCTTTCGGATCATACTCACCATACTTCCCGCTTGCTCCTTAACTCGACAGTGCATGCACGCTAATGCATGAATCAAATCGCATGTTCAAGGTGACGTCACAACATAGCGGGCTGGATTCATTTACTGGAAGTGAGCAGAAGAAAAGATCGATGTTTAAGCAGCAACCTTTCAATTTCCAAAAATGACGCCGGGTTTGGTCTGCCTATTTACCACTTTTAGTGGGGAAATACTCGCTTGAGTTGTTTCAGTCTACAAATCATAATAATCATAATCATAATCATAATAATTATAATGATAATAATAATATTTTAAGAGGGTAACACCAACTTAAAAAGCTAACATTAAGTTTTAATAATTAGGGTTGATCTCTTATTTCTTCAATTTCAGTGGCTACGTAAAATTTGATTCTCCTTTCAGTAATTCATTCATCGTTTTTACAATTGTGCAGTTGATGTCTACATTTTATGTTAATATCACCTGTCTAAAAGGTTAAAGGCTGGTGACCATATTTTCGCTACGATCTGCGAATCGCTGTGATCGTTGAGATCGCTGTAGACGAAGTTGAGCGATTTTAAAGACTACTGGTTTTCATATGATCGCTGTGATCGTCGAGATAGAATGAAAGTCTATCCCAGCGATTGTTGTCGCAACGATAGCCTCGATCCTTGAAGGTGATTTTAAGAGATGCAATGACGCATAGTCTCCTACACATCCATCACTTGGGTCGTCACGCAACGTTTCTCCCCCACTAATTCCTGGGAGAGGATCGTTGCGTGACAACACGAATGATGGCTGTGTAAGAGACTAATGATGGAAAAGATAACTGAACTTTCCCGTCGTGGTCATATAGAGATCATATGGAATCCAGCCTTGAAGAGGCAAAGAGTAGAATCCGGGCTTAGTCTCTTTGTTTGACTCGCTTACTCCACTAAGCTGTACATATTCCGGGGGACTCCCACATAGAGAGGACGGGGTGCTCGTGGGGAATTTTGGAAAGAACCTCTGAGAGATACTAAGGTCCTGTTTTCTGGGTCTGGCTTGAAAGTTTTTTCAACCCCTAAGAGGCACCAACTGTGAGAGTAAATTAAAAGTCAGTTGCATTTCAAATATCCCCTGTCATATTTATTTCCGCTCAATACCCTAAAAGGTAAAGCAAAAGCTTCCGCCGTGGGGCTTTTGAGGCTGAACACCCTAAGAAGTACCAAAACCGCTTTTTTAACCCCTGAAAGGTACGAAGAACACCCCCGTCCTTTTTATATGCCCCCCCCCCCGGGAGGGGGGTTATATATCTGTTACTTGACATACTGTCCTTTGCTCGGAATTGAGTGAGCTTACTAGCTAGGCTTCAGTGGCAGTTGACTGTCAGTTCTATTCTCCATAAGAGGCTTCAACCCCCAGTAGATTGCAATTGGACTCAAGCTCAAAAGTTCAATCAGTCGTCTCCCACGGTGCCTTAATTTCTTTTTAGGCAGGAAGGCACAAGAATAAACTTGTCCAGTGCATTTTGTGTATAGAGATATGGCTGTAATGCTTGGTTTTCATTAGTGATGCAAGCACGAACGCAAGCACAAGCGCAAGCTAAGCATTAAGGTGTTTATGCCAAGTTTAAACGAAGGTCGACAGTGATAATCATAAGCACAAGCGTAAGAACACGATGTTTACTAGTTGCAAGGTTCCGTTCTTGACTCGGCCAATATGGCGGCAGAAAATCAGTCAAGCCCAGAGCGTACGTTGCTGTTTCTTCAACTCTTGGGACGAAAAAGGCGAAAGCGACTGCAAAAAAAGGAGAAAAACGAAATGTTTTCAGGTTAAGGGCATTTTTAAAGAAAGAGGAAGCCAAGGCGATTTTTGCAACCACGTGGAGGAGTAAAATTATAACTTAGAAATCGTGAATTTTATTTTACGCTGGCATTGTGCTTTTTTATTTCCGTCTTTGAAGTCCCTACACTTTTTGGCATACAATATTCCATAGTTCCAAAATATCTCGGAAAACTTTTCATTTAAATCAACCGCGGCCCCTGAAACAAATGCTCCGACGTGAGGAATCTGGATCGAGTGCTTTAATTGGCCAGACAAAGTAAATTTCCTTGTGCTTGTGCGTTGTTTCGTTTCCACAGGGCAAAAAGTGAACGGAAGCGCATTAATGCAAGCACAAAAAAGGAAAACAAATTGAGGCCCGGTTCATACGTCGCATTTCTGCCGTGTCGAATTCAATTCAACGAATTAAATTCGACAGAAATTTGACGTCTGAATCGGCTGCCGCATTTCTGCCGCACGTTCGACTGGTCTTGTGGCATTATCCGACAGAAATGCGACACCGATTCAAACGTCGAATTTCTGCCGTGTCGAATCTAATTCATACATTATGTTAAGTAACGCTTCGGCTAAGACGGAAAGAGAAAACAATAGGCCCCGGCACCGGGAACCGTTGGATGGTTTAGGCCGATCAAGTTCTAATTGGATTAGTAACAAAATTTTTATTGGTTAAGGACACATTAGCGCTAAATTCAAACAAGCATTCTCCGAAAAACAATTCTTGCAGTGTGATTGCAAAGCTAAATGTAAGACGTTATACACATATTAAGGTAACAAGTAAACCCGTGTGGTTTCAGCGAAATTGTATGTGAGGAAAGTTACAAAGTTGATAAATTTCTATTGTGCACTCATAATCTCTGTCATGTTTCCTATCCAGAATGACAGAAACGTCATTTACATGTAACATCATTGGCTGAAATATTCGCGCAAAAATCTGACACCAAGTAGCGCGTTTTCTTCAGCGAAACAAAACAATAACAAATGTAAAATGTAACTTCATTGATCCCTGCGCGATTTGCGCAAATGTTTTTCTTGATGTCAGCATTAGACTGTAACTGTTCGCTAGAAATCTTCAAAAAGATCAAAATCTGACAAAATGTTCAACGCATCAAAAAAATATTCTCCTCCCGCGGCTGAACCAATGTCTAAAGTAATTCGTCCATTTCCAAGTCGCGGGAATGTCTTTGTTAGAAATAGTGCTTCTTTCTCTTCTAGTTTTATTCCCCTTGCACGAATGTCTTGTACAGAGTAGTAAGAACACAAACAAGTAACAACAAGAACGCTGAACTGCTCGTTCAAGGAAATGTTTATGTTTCTCAAGCAAAGAAGGGACCCTTTGGCCTTGAATATCGCTTGTTCAGATATTTCCATACAGCTTTCGATGTTCAGCGTCTCAAGATGCTTTGCTACGCCAACAAGTTTAAGAAAATCTTTTGAAGAGATGGCAGTCCTGTTTAAGTTTAACCATGTCACCTTTGAGAAGAAACGAAGCGGTACTTTCTGATACAGCTTTCCTGTGTCGGCTAAATGGGGTTGTTCACAATGTTACAATGCTTGGGCAGTTGACTTGCGTCCTTGAAATACAAAACGCCACCATGCAAGACAAACAGAGGACACACTCACTAGATCTTCTGGCTCAAGATACTCAAACACCAGCGGCCAAATTAATTAAAATTAAGTTGCTGGTTTGAGGTACGAGTGGCACATGGCAGCTGCTGCAAGTGTCAATAAAACGACAAAACTATCGGAAAACGCACTGTCAGGCTTACAATGTAACTTTTTTACAGTTCAGTGAACTTGAGTTTGTCAATCTATTTGCTGTCATAACATTCATGGTCAGCAGTTGTTATCATGCACAATGTTCCTCAAGGTTCAGATCGTGAATATCGAAGATCGCCAATCGAAAAGAAGACCGCTGACAGTTTGCCCTTCGTGTTTTGTGAGGCACCACCAGAGCACAATGCATTCTGGTCGCCGCGCAGTGGTCGCTGCGCATTGCATTGCATTCCGACAAAAGATTGTGCATAGATTTCTTATACATTCTAATTATTAGGGTATCTAAGAGACAGAAATGCTGCGGCATATTCTGTTGATAGTGACATATTTTACGGAGTGATTTATCTATCTGCGCGTTCTAAGACTGACAGAAACCTTCATTTCTTAAAGTAGTGCCAATTCGTGGTGTGTAACTTAAAATCTGTCCTCGTATGCATCAAATTCATACGTGATGACGCATCGATGGCGAGGTCTGGCCAGGTATCGAGACAAAAAAGCACGTCGTGATCTGAATTACATAAAACGATGCACATCAACCTCCCCTTTACCAGAGTGCGAAAATCGAAAGATGTGGAAATTGTGGAAGCAGAAATTAACTCTTAAATTCTTTACTGGTACGGATTAAATGTCTCTAGAATGTTGACAAGATTGTGCATAGATTTCTTATACATTCTAATTATAACTGCTGCTCGCCTGCTGCGCTCGCTTCGCAGCAATAAGAGCTGTGATATTTGAAAATTCTCTCCAATTTGCACGAACATTTTGGCGAGAGCACATAGTTTTTAAATTCCTCAGTTGAGCTTTCATACCATTACTTATTTGTTATATGACTAGCTGGAGAAATTAAGAACAAACAAGCATCTATTTGCACTGTGTAGAAATAAGCCTGAACAAATACTGATAAATGCTTTCAGCCCTGGCATCACGATGAGGTAATTTTTTCAGTCATATAATGATTAAGGTGGCCAGACACGAGGGGTCATGTTGCAGGGGCACGTTGCATCGACATGTTGCAGCGACAAAAACGTGTGTAGTACACACTGAGGCGACATGTAGCAGGGATGTGTAGCGGGGACATGTAACAGGGACAAAAACACAGCATTTGCACACACATGAAAATGTTGCGGGAACATGTCCCAGGGATGTGTTGCAGCGACATGTCCCCTCGTGTGAACTGACTGACCGCATGTGCATGGTTTTGGTAATGCCCAGCAAGCTTTGAGGCACTGCATCGTTGAAGTAAAATGGCGGCCATCGAAGTAGAACCGGTTGAGGATGATTCTCCAGCTAAAAATCCTGACGACAACGGTCGTATTTCTAGGAGTAATAGCCAGACACGTATGCTGATTGCTCATTTCAAGGATAATCCAATTCTATGAGACAAGCAACTAAAAGACAATGCTAACAGACAGAAAGCTAAAAAGGCAATGGCACCTTTGTTAGCACGATTTAGGAGGGCAAAACCACCAAGAAACCTAGCGGCGATCAAATCGAGGTGGCACAGCTTAAGGAGTTCGGTATTGAGATGCATGAAAAAGCAAAAAGAATCATACCAGTGAAAAGCACCATCACGAGCACCGCTACTGATGGCTGCCATCTTGTTTTTCCCTGTGCACGATCACAAAGAATCCTGGTCGTTGTCTCTGATTGGCTCAGCTTTTGATTCTGTATCAAGGACATGTTGCATAACGGTACACACGAAGTTTCGAATTCATGGCATCCTTGCAACGTTTTGTCCCCGCGACGTGTCCCATGAAGTTCAACAAGCTGAACTTTGTGCGACATGTAGCTGGGACAAATATCCCCTAAAATGGTGTTGCAAAAGTAAAAAAGTGTCAGTTTACACGAGGGGACATGTCGCTGCAACATATCCCCGGGACATGTACCCGCAACATTTTCACGTGTGTGCAAATGTTATGATTTTGTCCCTGCTACATTTCCCCGCTACAGGTCCCTGCTACATGTCTCCTCAGTGTGTACTACCCAAGTTTTTTTGTCGCTGCAACATGTCCCTGCAACATGACCCCTCGTGTCTGGCCACCTTTAGAGTAATTCACATGCTTTTTTCTCCGCACCTAGTAGCTATAAGATTGTACATTGATCCTTCCCCTCCAGTTTCTCACTCCCCGTTATCTACAAATTGTTGTGCGGTCCCTTTATTTTTGGTTTTTTTTTTTTCTTTTTTCATAGGTTAATCCCGGTAGCCAAAAGGAAGGCCCATCGAAGGGAAAATCGATGGAAACTAGACAGGACAGGAAGCAAAAGGGACAATTCGTTGGTGGGAGTATCATTCATGCATCATTAAATAAGGTCTTGAGGAAAAGAAAAAATGTGGAAAATAGATATACCAAAGAAGAACAGCAATTGTTGGAATTTGTCGAGGACATCGAAGAAAAGTTTCAATTAAAAATTGTTTTGAGCGAAAAACATATAGGTGGGTTTTCCACAGAATTAAAAGGGCAGGAAAGGCCGTATTACTGGAGTGGAAAAATAGACGCCATTGGCCTAATGAACGGAAATGACAAGGATGGTTGTGGTGTGGTAGTTTTGGATTGGATCACTTGTAGTAATATAAAAACGTTTTGGGAATACGCAACTGAATACAAAAATAAACTTCACCAGTGCCTGATTTATAGGAGGTTACTCGCAGTACATATGAGAGAGTACTTTGAAGACACAAGCATACCAGACCCGGGTATCATGATCGTGGCTCTTGACAATAAAAACATCAACGACAACGATCTGCGCTTATGCATGGATTTTAACGAGCTGGAAGAGGCTGGTATTTTCGAGGGACTAAATCAGTTCAAATGGGACGCCAATTTGTATAGTCAAAACAAAAGTATTCAGGGACACAATAAAGAAGTACCTATGGTGCGTAGTCTCCTTTTAGTTAGGTCTATAAATTAGTGCTGGTATGAAGACAGACTGTTGGGAGAAAAGGAGACCTTAGCAATGTTAATTAAAATTCAAAGAAAAAACTGGGGTAACCATACATTTTTTAGAGATAATTAGGCTTGAATGTGAGTCAAAAATGTTGATATCAGCATTGTTGCTAAAAAAGAAAGAAGTATCTTATTGCATGAAATTTTGGCGACAAGCTAATTTAGAAATATTTATTTTGAAAATTTGTATCAAGCGGCATTTTAATTTAGCGATTTTCGGTACATTTTGGAACTTAAGTCACTTTCTTTTCCTCAAACTTTGGTAAATGTATTCCACTTTTAATACTATAATGATTATGTGTAAAATATAAATCACAGAACCTCAAAGAAAAACCGCCATTAGCTCATAATCTAATTATTATATAGGACGGCTTATGTGTACAGGTAAAGATTTCTTTTGAAAAAAAGCAATCTTCCTTTGATTTTAACATTTTTATAGGTTGCTAAACATTCTTTACAGGTCAAAAGAGAACCCTCTGCTTACCTGGCCACTGATCCATTTGGCCACTGGCAAAAAATGGTGGACAGCATGGGGGAGATGAAGTCCAAAGTTTGTTGGCGACAACGTTGACCATACTCGACGTATCGGTTAAAGATGTAAGACATTTGGAACTAAGTTGTGTTTTTCACACACTTAGTAGGTCAATAGATACTTTTTCATAGCCCAGGGAGGGGGCGGGGTGGTGGGGCGAAAGGAAGGGCCCAAGGACCGTGGTCTGAAAATTTGCAAAGAGATCAATTGATGTGGTCCATTGTTTTTTTCTCGCGTAACATTTGACAACGAGTGATTGATACGTTTAAGCGTTGACTTTACACTTGTTTTATTCAATCCTTCCAGTTTGTCTATTGGTGTCAGAGTCACTCTCATGCTAGAGAAAGGCACCAAATAGAAAGACGAAAACAGCAACTCGGTGTTTTAAATTAAAGGGAAGAAGGCGACAGCTACCTGAATTGTACCATGATAACATAGACAAGAGTGTTTTATCGGAAAATACATCACTTTTTAAAATTCATACGAAACACATCTGATTGGCTTGTTCTCCACATCCTCTTTGGTGATGATATTGGTGACGTCATTTCCCGCTTTTTCGCGGTGATGGCATGTTTTTCAAATACCTGTTTCGAGTGGAAACATTTTATCTTGGTTGCAGCAACTTTTACATTTTTAGATAAAGCCGTCGGCTTTCTTTGTCGATTTTGACTTTTTTTACTCAGTTTTCCTGTCTTTTTCCTAAAATTCGAGATGCGTGGTTTTCAAAAACAATGAGGTCATTTCTACGTCATATGACTTCATCATCGCATGTCAAGAGTTTTAAAGGAAACCATTTTTGGGCGCACTATGAATCCTCCAAGTTTCATTAATTGTCATAGCTTTATTGCTATAAGAGTTACAGGAGGAAGGCCTCAAAGGTCCTCAAACGCTCTCTGGTTCCGAAGACAAAAAACGGCCGTTCTGAATAAATTTCAAGGAGCTCAAAATGGGAAATGCCTGAGCCATGCACTAATGCCATTGAACACCGGCCGATTGGCCATCACGATTTTCACGCCCATGTTTCATAACCCTGCGTTACAAATTTCTATATTCATGATTTGTCTGTATGCTGGAGATTATTGTTAGGATTGTGGTTCTTTGAGAGAATGTGTAGGGAGTCGCTCCTGCCGCTCCCTTCCTCCCCGTCATGGACATCTCGAGGGATCCTTAGCAGGCCTTTTGAAATTGTAAAAAAATTCTCTTCAAGGGGGAAGGGAGAGAAGGCTTCGTTAGACCTTCGTACGGGGGCAAGGCATTGCTGGACCGTCGTACGCTCAAGGGTTAAGTTCCCAAATATTACTCCAGAGACTAACTGACTAATCTTTGACAATCGTGTGGCCTGTTCGGCCTCAGTGTCTGAATGCCTCCAAGGATAAGGTCATAACGTGAACCTTAAGGAGTTAAAACTGAAGCGCTCTCAACGATATTCAGATTTGACATTTGAAAGTTTTTTTTTTCTATATTTGTATTCTGATACACAAGAGACAGAACGAGAGCTGTTCGATATGTATTATGATGAAGATTTTCTGCGAGGCCTATTCGATCCTATTCGCCATATGATTTATCAATACTCTAGTGACCAGAGAACTACCGTACTCATGGATTAAGTTAGAAAAAAAGGCACATGGCACTGAATTCAAATAATTCTTTCACTCTAGTCTTAACTTGAGTTTAGTTCACCTTAGTTTAGGCAAATCAAACCCCCACCAGCTATTTATAGATTTAAGGTTACAGTATACCTTTCAGATCGACAATTTTCTTCAAATTTGGATTTTTGGGTCAAAGTAGTGGTCGAAGAGTAATCTCTAATTTCTGACAAAAAAATTGAAAAAGACTAGATATTGGCGGCGAAATAGCGGTTTTCCGTTTTCGCCAGAAGTAAAAGCTTACTGACCTCTTGATTGACAGCCCTATCGCTTGTATGCATCAACCGAGATCACTTTCGCGGGAATTACTTATATGGATGTCACGAATTGGCTACTCAGTTGATCAGTACTGTTGTTCTGACTGCAAAGCATTTTTCGTGTTAGGAGTAATTCCACTTTAGTTATAAGTAAACATTAACCACGGAAAAACATGTACCAGTTCGATGAAGCGAAAACAGCGAAGAACGAATGAACATACATCATGATCATGAGTGAAGAGGCAAAAGTTCGCCTCGTGGATAAAGCTACAGCTATTGTATCAAGCGGGCACAAAAATCAAGTCAAAAGAAGAGAAAGGTTCTGTAAAAACTGGGAATTTGACAGCGATAACAGCGATGTTGAAAGAGACCAGCTTCTGATGAGTCCGATACCGACGAATCGTCGGACTCATCGGACCCACTGAAATAAGGCCTGTTTCTTCCATCTTAGAAACATTAGCAGGATAAGAGTCTGTCTATCTCTAGCAGACACTGAAAAGTTAGTACATGCATTCATCACTTCCAAACTAGATAACCCAACTCGCTTCTATATGGACTACCAAAATTTTTGATAGATCGTCTACAAAATGTCCAGAATGCTGCGGCTCGCGTTGTTACCAGAACAAGGAAATACGATCATATCAAGCCGGTTTTAAAGCAGCTACACTGGCTTCCAATAAGCCAGCGCATCAATTATAAGATTTTACTTTTAACCTATAAAGCGCTCAACGGCCAGGCCCCTAATTACATTACTGAACTGCTAGAGCCTTATGTACCAAGCAGAAATCTTCGATCCTCCTCCAAAAACCTCTTGAAAGTACCACCTGTCAAGTTAATAGGCTATGGTCATAGGTGTTTCTCTTTTGTAGCACCTAGCCTATGGAACTCTCTTCCGAACAATATAAGAGGGAGCGGCTCGCTATCAGATTTTAAGACTTGTATAAAGACATATCTTTTTAACAAATTTTATAACTAGACTTTTGGTTAGTTAGTTAATTAGTAGATTAGATAGTTTAGCTAGTTAGTTAGTCAGTCACTTAGTTAAGTTAGTCAGTTTTTATTTAAAGGTTTTAATGATTCCTAGTTTTACTCCCATTTTTACAGCTTAGCTATTTTATTTGTTAGTAATTTTTTATCACTGATGTAAATTTTTAATGTAAATTTTATTTTTAATAACATTTTTTACTGTAAAGCGCCATGAGCCCTGGATTTGGCGCTATACAAATCTATTATTATTATTATTATATATTCACAGTTGCTCCGCAGCACTTTCTTCTGTTTTTTTGTTCCCTTCTACCAGCCGCTTTAGTTTATTCTCTAGCTGTCGTATCCCTTTTCGCCAGACTAGCTTTAAGAAAACCGAGCTACAGAAAAATTATCTCTGCGCCTTGAGAGCATTGCGAAACACAAGGTTTCTTTTCGAAATTCGCGCGTAAATTTCACCAGGAGTTTAACAGTAGTTCTGTTTTCTCGAATAAATTTTTTCGCTTGGAGCGGTGACTTTAAAGAGTTAATTTGATATAGGATTTAGGTATTTACAGCTTATACTGGACGCACTACGTCACTTGCACACGAGACACCCCTGAAGGTATACGGTAACCTTAAAGGCGACATATCACAAAAGCGGCTTAAAACTGCAGAAAAACTCAAAAGAAAAACAGAAACGCCATAAAGCCGAAGGGGTGAGAATGGGAAAAATTGGAGAAGATTAAAAAGGGTTGCTTTGGGGTAGAGTTAAAAGAATTCGGGCCGAATGGATGGGTGGATGGACGGACGGACGGACAGACGGACGGACGGATGGATGGATGGATGGATGGATGGATGGATGAATGGATGGATGGATGGATGGATGGATGGATGAATGGATGGATGGATGAATGGATGGATGGATGGATGGATGAATGGATGGATGGATGAATGGATGGATGGATGGATGGATGGATGGATGGATGAATGGATGGATGGATGGATGGATGGATGGATGAATGGATGGATGGATGGATGGATGGATGGATGGATGGATGAATGGATGGATGGATGGATGGATGAATGGATGGATGGATGGATGGATGAATGGATGGATGGATGGATGGATGGATGAATGGATGGATGGATGGATGGATGAATGGATGAATGGATGGATGGATGGATGGATGGATGGATGAATGAATAAGTAAATAAAGGAATATAAGAATGATTGTATGGATTTATGACATTAATTAATCACAAGTTTCTCTTTTTTTGAGGCAGCCTAATTGGACATCAGTGAAAGCTGAGGACAAAGAGAAACTCATCGAAGATTTCAAACAGATGCCAAGTGAGGTTGCTGATGCGCTGAAGAAACACATGCCCCAAACAAAAACAAGTGAAGCTGATCAGGGTACATATATTCAAGCTCTCCGAATTCATACTCTCCAAACTCTTCCTGAGATCAAGTGCCTCTTGAAAACTCATGCAAAAATGCCAACTATGTCACAGTCGTAGCAATATGGATGTCACCATTGTTACTTATTATCACATATTACCAATTTAACATTCGATAAAATCGCAAAATGCTATTTAAATGACTTTGTTATCATTTTGTCCATAGCTATAATTGCACCTTCCAGTTATATTTCATTCAAATGCCGACAACTGAAACAAACTATCATTAACATTATGATCATGGCCATTGTCGTTGTTGTTGTCGTTGTCGCCGACTCCGTCGCCGTCGCTGTTATCGCTATTGTTATCGTTATCGTTATCGTTATCGTTATCGTCATCACTATCATTATCATTATCATTATCATTATCATTATCATGATAATCATTGTCAGTCTCATCAACCTCGATCGTTTACAATAATGCCCGGGCTCTCTCAATTTAGCCTAGTATTCGGGCTGCTGGTCTGAAAGTCAAAGGACTTAGCTAGTAAAAATCTGATAGAGTATACAAGCTTTTGTCTGGACTATACTTGATACAGGATGATTTTTAATTTATCATTATCATCTTCTTGTTTTTCTTAGCAGAGGCACCGGAGAAACTAATGAGCTTATCACAGGCACTGGAGGAAAAAATGAGAAAATCCGGCCTTCGTTATCGTCGGCAAATTCCGGGTGACGGAAACTGTATGTTTCACGCAGTCGCTGACCAAATGGAACGATTGGGAGAGCCAGGCCACGATCACGAGGGACTCAGAACGCGCGCTGTGGAAGCATTACGCAATAACACACATGGTGTGAGTAAAGTCAGTAAAATGGAATTTAAAACAGTTGGAATGCATTCATTCAGCGTAAATCGTAAAATAAAACAAAAACGTAGGGCCCGCTGGTAGGCTATTGATACTGATAGCCTACAATTTATGAGAGTTCTGTGACAACTGTGTAAATACTATAGTTAGAAATATCTAGGATAATACTGATCAAAATTATATCTGGTCGGATTGTACTCAAAGAAAAAAAAACTCTCAATCTCTTGAATGTCGTAGCGAACTAAGATATCTTACACAAAGACAAAATCTCTAAAACTGCGGAAATTGTAGTGTGAATCTAATAAATGAACCAATATATTACAAATAAATAAACCTTATTCTCGAACTGTTCTGTATGTTTTTGTTTACCAAACAAGGCAAACATTTTTGTTTTTGAAAATACAAAAGCTAAACCATTATGTATTATGCCAATGGTTACACTACGCAGCCTCTGAAAAATAAGAGCATTAGGTTCTTCAAAAAACCTAATCAGCCTGAATTGTGAAAAACTACCCCAATATATAATACGAGACCTGGTCAGCCTGACCTCGAAAATTCTAGGTTCTTATACGCGGGGCTTCAGCGTATAACCTTGCCAAAGGGGCCATGACGAGTTCAGCTTTCGTATTATTGTTTAACGACGCGTTTCAATCGACAGGTTTCCACCCTCTGCTTCTCCAAAATGTTTTATGTAATGTTTCTCAACTCTTTATCATTCACTACGCTACACCGTAAACCGGATGGCTATTCGGTCAGGATAAATACTGACTGGGGACTGGGGACTACGGACTATTGACTGGTTTTTATACCCAAGTCCGTATTTTATACTTTTGGTCAGTGTTTTATACCTAGTCCGTTGTCCATATTTCCAACAGTGCGCAATCCGATTGTTTCTTACTTATCTGGTTTCATAATACGTTTATATGCTCATGCACTCTGGTGCTCGGCCAAAAGAAAGGTGCAAAATAGACTTAATGGCTCGTATACTGTCTGTTGCGTAGCGAGGCTGAAATCAGAGAATCAAGTTTAGGGGAAGAAACATAAAAACCACAGTTAATCCCATGATGACTTCAAGTGAGTCTGGTTTAAGTTTTGTAGTAAACTAGTCCTTATTTCATAGACTTTATTGATTGAGTTTCAGATCCCAAATATACAGCAAATTATACCAGACTTAGAGAGATACCTGCTAGCGATGAGTAGGGATGGAGAATGGGGAGACCACATAATACTGCAAGTCCTGGCTAATGTTCTACGTAGGAATATACACGTGATAAGACCTGACGAAAACATACTTGTGGATGTACAACATCCCCAGGATCCTCGACAGTTTCTTCTTGGACATATCCCTGAGTTCCACTATTATAGTTTGGAGCCAGGTAAGAAAATGGGAGTAAAGGGATTATAATAAAATACACCTTGCGTTCATATCCAAATCTATTATTCAACAAATACCCATCTGTCACAAGTACATAACAGATAATCCTACGATATACTAGGCTCGATTACCAGCCGATGTTCACGAAAGGAGCCCGCGCTCTTTCCTCGAAGCCACCCTCGTAGACGTAAACCGGGCTGGAGAGAGCGGTGGAAATGGAGCCCAACGATATACGTGATTTTCCAAATGCAGTTTTTCTAGCTGTAAAAATGCGTTTACTTCTCAATTTGTTGAAAAGCAGTACAATTGTCTTGTTCAATCTTGCGGAATATAGACTAATTTTATTCCACTGGGGCTACCGCCTCGCCTCCAGGCGATATTCCTCACTACCCAAAACTAGTCTATCTATTGCAGCTCTAAAATGCGATTTGGTGACATTTTTGCAATGATATAATGCTAAAAAAAAAAAAACAAAAAAAACAAAACAACAACAAAAAAAGATTTATCCTGCTTTATCTTCCTCGATCTTGAATATTGTCTAATTTTAATTACAATAGAAAAAGATAATGAAGTACAAGAAGAGAGGGAGGGAGAACAAGAACAAGAACAAGAGATAAAGGTATGCGTGGTCAATGCTCAAATACTCCAGCCAAAATTTGCAAATACATAAGAGGTAGCAGTAATTATTCCTTAGTTCTCACTTGGAAACTGATTGAATATTTCATACTCATAACTGAACTGAATATTTCATACTCATAAGCTTCTGAAGGTTGCCTATGAATTTCAACCATGTACTTCATTTAATTTGAGTTATATTGGAAAGCTTGTAATTGCAGTCCGATCCATCGAAATACAGAAACAGATCGAGTGTCTAGAGTTGTCAATCTCCTTTCATATTTTGGATTGTCCTCTGCAAGATTTTTTGCCCAGTTAAGCGCGAGGAAAATCTAGTAGTGTTATTGCGATCGCGATCAGCTCAGTCAGTTAATTTCTTTCTGAAGGTAGCAGGTTGTTTCGTTCACTGATCACAAAAAGCTTTTCCTATTTTACGTCAAAATATGATTTTCTGTATCTAAAGAAAACCCTCCTTCACCAACTAAACTTTGACATGTTCCTAACATGTATTTATACTTTCCTGAAATAATATAGGAAACTAGACACTGCAAACTGATGTTATATCATTCGTTCGTCGAAACCGGCTCCCTTATCCTATTTGAAAAAACAATATAATATTTTCCAAAGACTTTTCCCTCCATGATCTTTTTAATATCTACCACTTTCCAGCATCATCTAAATGGAAGGGAACATTTCACGGTTTTAAAGAAGCTTTGGTCCAAAACTCAACCGCGCACCTCGTTAAGGAGTAAATAAACGGAGACATTTTGTAGATTTTCTTCTCATAGATGTAATCTATTATTGCCATGTTTTCTTTCCCTCAAGAAGAAAGTGGGATGTCCTTGCAAAAAAAAGAAAAGATGCGCCCACAAAAGTGGTAAGGGGCTGTGTCGTTGTAAAGCTGCAAGCCAGGAATGTCGTGAGGAATGCAGCTGTAGCCCAAAGTACTGCAAAAACAGAGTGAGTGTCTTGGGTTGTCAATATCCTTTAACTCAATAAAAATAAACTTGGTAGTCGCAAAAAAGCCATATAACTGACTTAGATCAGCCGTTATTATTTATAGATGGCCTGCTTACTGTTTGCTTTAACAATGTTTTTCAGGTATTTAACACCCATAACTATTTGACGAGCATTTATTCGGTTTTCTCTCTTTAAGGTCATTCCACTGAAATAGAACCTGCACTGAGATTTTTGCGAAACGTTGCCTATTGATTGTTTATATTCTAGGAACTTCAATTTTGAAATAAAAATGAGGGGTCCCCATGTTCGTTTAGGAACAACATCACCTTGTTTATACTCATATAAATCCTTATAATACCAACATGATTGTAGTCACGATTGCTTGCTGAATTCACGTTTCCGACGATTGCTTTTTGTTCTACACTGAGAATTGGTCCATATTTATTTTACACAGAGAAATTTATTACTCAATTCAAAACAACACAAAAAAATGATAGGTCACCATACTCGTTTGCGAGAAAATGATGATTTACCTCTATGGCGAGGTCCAGCTGTAAAGAAAAAGCCGCCATTTTATAATGCGCGCGCGCTAATCACGCGTGATATTATGCGCAGTAGGGATGCACAATGCAATACTGGGGAATAACCTTAACTGTGATTCCGACTGGTTTGATATAATTTACGTTAAAAAGCTTCTGAGATTTTCTTGTTTGTTTGAAAATGCACCATATTTGAAAGTCCAGACTGAAACAGTTTTGGTCGCTTTTCTTCTCATGGAGGTAAAATGTTCTTGCCTTGTTTTGTTTTCCTCAAGAATAAGAAGAAAGTGAAATATCATTGCAATAAATGGAAAAATGAGTGTTTAGAGATCCTGTCAATATCTTTTATTTGGAATACTTAATCGAAATTAGCTCTACAGCGTAATTACGATTTATTTGTTTACTTTCTTTCTTAAGGACCTTAAGAAATATCTGCACCCTGTCGAGATTAGGGTTTGATGCTCATTGTTCGCATCAGAGAGTCATGGGCGTATCCTATTCACTTCAAAAATAGGACTTTCCAAACCATTGTATTTTCAATTATCCAACCTTGTTTGTTTAATGTTCATCGATTTCTTTTTTCTTTTTTTAAGTTCATGTGGCTGTTTAGATTATGGTCGGTGGATTATTTACCATTAAAGCAAATTTCCTTTAAAATGCAACTATGCACCTCTTTAGGAAAACATTTTAAAACTTCTGTCGTTATTCTTCTTTTATGCTAACCATGCATATACTAATTGCTTAGCTAGAAACAGAAGAAGGAGCTAGGAAACTTTTTGTCATCCCAGAGTTAATCCAAATTACATCTGGAATGGAAAAAAGTTATTGTTAAGTTAATAATTATGGAATAATGAATCAAGGAATTCATGAATTCCATTGCAATTTGAATTTCTATCTGACGATGCAGGCATCATGTCAATTGGTGAAGAAGTTCATTAGAGGCTCAAAATCTTTAGTTGTTTTTCGGTGGTTAATAAAAATTGTCCATTGTACCAAGAGGACCAAGTCATTCCCAACACGTTTATATCGCCTACTGAAATAGTATGAAACTAGACCCTGGGAAAGAGAACATTATGTCGAATGGGTCTGATGTTATATCACTCGTTTGTCGAAACTGTCTTATCCTGTTTGAAAAAAAAAATTCCCGCCGTGATCTAATTTTAAAATTCGACTTTTCATATTTCGAGTTTTCAACTCAGTTGTTGAGCTTTTAAATTTAACAGACAGCTGGAAAGAATCAAAAGGAAAACAAGAAGAAGAAATAGCAGTAGAAGGAGATGAATTCTAACAAGAAGTAGTAGTAGAAGAAGAACAAGAAGAACAAGAACAAGAACAAGAAGAAGAAGAAGAAGAAGAAGAACAACAACAACAACAACAAGGACCAAGACAACTCCGACAGCAACAAAACTTAGAAGGACGACAATGACAAGACATGGAAAAAGGAGAAGAGCAGGAGGAGTACCAGCAGCAGCATGAACTCGACTACAATTTGCGATATTTGGAAACTTATGTATAATAACGAACTTTGACTGGAGTCCTTTTCTCCGGGCCGTGTAATAAGTATCATTTCAACAAAATAAGATAGCAAAATAATACGTCAAACTGTATAACGAAGAGTGGCTTTCCACAAATATCGACCAAACAGCAACACAGGTCAAAACATCGATTCCCTTTATTTGTAAAATAACAGATATAACGCGCGCGCTCTGATTGGTCAAATTGTACCGGTAAACACATGGTTTGCGATACGCAGCACTACGTGAGAATTAGAGAACTAAGGGCCTCTTCATATGAGCCCGGTAACCGGGCTGGCTCGGTTACCGGGACGAATTTTGTTGTCTGTTCATATGGGAAATTTCAGCCCGGTCTACCGGGATAAAATCCAAGAAATACAACCAAAGTGGTGGAACATAAACTTGTATCGTTTGCGGTTGTCGCAGCTTTGTGGACTCTTGCAACTTTACTTATAAAGCTAATTCGCCTACTCCTAAAGTGGAAATACATACAAGGAAAAAATTATGCATTTTGGCCGCTATGTTGCGAAAGCTAAGCCATTTCGTCTAAAAAGTTGCGTCCCGGTTACCCGGGCTGGAGCGTTCATATGGGAAAACTTTCATCCCCGTTACCGAGATCTCGGTCGCAAAACCCGAGATCTCGGTAACCGGGCCAGCCTGGCTTCTCATATGAACGCATCGAAATTTTTACGAAGAAAAGAGAAGCGAGGCGAGATCTCGGAAACCGAGCCAGCCCCGTTGACCGGGCTCATGTGAAGAGGCCCTCAGAAAACTAGAAATATGGAATAGATTAGACATTTCATTAAGGAATGCAGAATCGCTGACTTCATTTAAGATGGCTCAAAACAGTTTTCTGTTTATTTGAGACATATAGAACTAGGTGCGATTTTTTAGGCTCGGAACTGTACTGTTTTGAATGGCTGTGCTATTTTTCAAGGTAACTCTCCACTGTGCCTTTCATCGTGTTTAAGTCAGAAATTAAGGTTGCACTGTCCTGTTGCATAGCAGCAAACTTGACCCACTTTTTACCATCAGTTGCATCTATCTTAATAACTAAGCCGGTGACCCCAATCGCTATTATAAAAATCTTTTTATTCCACACAGAAGAAAAACCAGGCAAAATTATAAAAAAATTCTGTGGAGTGGATTTTTCTTAAATTAAGAAAAATGGAAATTTCCAAGTTGGAGAAATTCTACTCCACAGTTTTTTTTTTTTTTTACAATTTCGCACATGCATTCCGCTTTTGCTGTTGAATAGTTTTATGCATTAAAAAAGTAGGGTCAACGGATCGGTTTTTGAAATATTAGCTTCGTGGATAAGATATTTTAGCGCGCGTTCTACGCGCAAATTAAGGTCATTCCACTGAAATAGAACCTGCACTGAGATTTTTGTGAAACTTTGCCTATTGATTGTTTATATTCTAGGAACTTCAATTTTGAAATAAAAACGAGGAGTCCCCATGTTCGTTTAGGAGCAACAGCACCTTGTTTATACCCATATAAATCCTTATAATAACACCATGATTGTAGTCACGATTGCTTGCTAAATTCACGTTTCCGACGATTGCTTTTTGTTCTACACTGAGAATTGGTCCATATTTATTTTACACAGAGAAATTTATTACTCAGCTCAAAACAACAGAAAAAAATGACAGGTCACCATACTCGTTTGCGAGAAAATGACGATTTACCTCTATGGCGAGGTCCAGCTGTAAAGAAAAAGCCGCGATTTTTTAATGCGCGCGCGCTAATCACGCGTGAAATTATGCGCAGCAGGGATGCGCAATGCAATACTGGGGAATAACCTTAAAATATCTACTTTGCAAGATCGCCCCTTGCGCACGCGTGAAGGCGGTCCGCTGATCAGTAATGCCCGCAATTCCACGCGAATAAACGCGAATAGTCCGCGAATAGTGTTTTCTTTTTCGCTGTTGTCGTTAGCAGCATAAGCGTTATAAGAAGAGTACCATAAATACCGGAAGGTGAGACTAGCCAAGTACAAAGAACGAAGAAAACCTGAAGAGAAGTTTTTTTCCTGCTGTTTTTTGGATTGATAGCCGGCGCGATCGATCGCAACATCAACATCACAATTTTCGTTTACGTTCCAGCATAGCGGTTTTAAAAAGGAATGTTTTCCTTTGAAATTGCCTGGCATGAAGGATGAATGTTTTAAAAAGTTAACGCAAACAGCTTAGTCGGGTGATCGCGCGATGCCTTGCGTTAAAGTGAGCGCTAGAGCTCAGGCTTCTCACGGAAATATTACTGTTTTGAGCCACCTTAAACGTGGCTTGTCTTAAGCGATGAATGGTCATGAATTACTTTCGGGAACAGTGCTTTTATTCTCTGCCCTTCGTTGCGACCTCGATTCTCCACGTAATCTAATAAAGAGAGTTTTTCAGAATTAAAGCCTTCCCTGACTAACCCCATCTTCTTTAGTTAATTTGAATTCTTGCCGGCACAGGATCTACATATGTTTACAGTACTGCTTTCTGGCCGATCTGAACTACAACAAATAATTCTCAATCGGTTTAAACACGATTGTGTCTTTTCAGGAGGCGTGGCTATCGATTACTTAATGTAATAGTTTTCGCCGCTTGTCAAAATAGCTGACCACATCCAAGCACAAATAATTTCCTTTGAGCTTTTTTTTAATAGGGGACAGTACTCGAAAAAGTTGTGGCGGGAATCACGTCTGCTTTCGCGATGATCGCGCGCGTAGCACATGAAAAATGAGAAATGTCAATCATGTATTTCGTGCCAAAAATTTATACGCTCCCCTGTGCAAGTGCAAGTGAAACAAGTCGACCTTCCACTATCTCGCGCGAGGATTGCCCTCTCGCTTCGCTCGAGGAACATGTGAATAACGAAGGATTAAGCAAAGGTCGACTTGTGGCAAGTCTAATTAGCCGCTTTATAACAAACCCAAGGCGTGCGGTATGCAAATTTAGTCGTAAGAAAAATTCTGCAATCAGGGTCGCAGTTAGAATAGGTAATCATACGGTTTCGAGTTCAATTTGGAATTAATTTGCACGAGTGAGATTTTCAAAAAGCTGAAATTGCACGAGCCGCTTCGGCGAGTGCACTTTCTGCTTTTTTAAAGTGCTGATTCCAAATTGAACGAGAAAAACCGTATGATTACTTATTAATAATAAAAACATGAAAAAAAGTCGCGTGGGGGAAATGCCGGAAGACCTTTCTTGAGGCCATTTTTTCTCATTCGAGAAAACTTTTTCAAAGTTTCTGCACTAAATTTTCGTCTTCATTTTATGTGATATCATTGGCTTAGAAATTTCCTATTTTCTTTCAACCAATCATAATCTAGAATTACGATGTGTAATTTGCACTGGTGTTACACTTTTTGCACTGATGTTACACTTTTGCACTGGTGTTACACTTCAACTGCACTGCTCTCAGCCAATCAGAATCGAGTAATTTTTTCATGTATATTATTATTTCTGTTATTATATGACTACGAACATTACTTCATTGTGATTGGCTGAGAGCAGGCCAATTTATCGCCAATTCTTACTTTGCACTGCAGTGCAAATTAACGCGCGCATGTTCACAATTCTTTCAGTCATATAATAAATGACTGAATTGTATGAAAGTTAGCTTAAGCAAGTAAGGATTTACACTACTCGGGATATTTGAAAATTCTTTCAAATTGCACTCGCCGAAAGACTCGTGCAATTTTGAGAGAATTTTCGAATATTACGAGTAGTGTAAATCTTTAATTGCTCTCGCATTCATACGATTAGCTATACTTAGCGGCCACAGAGTATAGTAGCAGATTTTACTGGCAGTTGCCTAGCAGTTTGTTCGTCATCCTACCGTCGCACCCAGGATTGTTAACAAATGTAAGTCGAATCTGCCGTGTGTGCCCCTTTTTTAGTTCACTAACGGGGTTTTTTTTTTATCATTATAACACTTTCCTTTTCATCGGATTTGCCTCAGTTTTAACCGTACCTCGCGTTGTTTCTCCACCTAGCTACCGTTAATGATAAAAGATGAATTTAAGCTTTAAATATCGTCCACCGTCATTCCTAGAGTTGTTCGCCGACTGATGGCCGCTACACGCAGCACATCAATCACTGAGCTTTGTTTTAATCTTTTGCTTTGTACTGGCAAATGCTGGTGTCCAGGAATATTGAATCAGTTTATGAAATTTCAGCTAGACCGGTCTGTAAAAATGCCGTGACATAGGCTCGATGTTCTGCACCGCAAAGGGGACCCCCTACAGCACAGCATTAATAAGCGTAAGTCATTCGCTGAATGATATCCTAGTGAAGTGTAAAGGTAGATTTGCCTCAACGGTGTCAACGTGACGAGCGGCCTAGGGGCATGCGCACAAACACCTAGCTCGCGCAAGTAGTTTGCATACGACAGCAGATTACGAACTTGTTAAAATGTGGAAGTTTTAAAACACTGAAGAAGTCAGTAATGCCAAAACGTCGCTGAAAAAGGCAAACTTACTTTATCTATCGTGCATATTTAAACTCAAGTGTTCGCGTCAGCACCACGCTCCAATTGGTTCGCTTTGAGCATACGCATGTACGTTATTCTTTATGGACTATCTCTTTTCTCCCGCCTGGGTTGAGCCCCAATCAATAAAGGAGAAGGGAGAGTTCAGGTATGTCTAGTCAGCAGCCTCGCGCTTTGCCTCAATTGGAAGTGTTGTACCACTCAAGCAGGCCATTTTGAAACGACGTATTTCTTTCTCTATGTCGTTATATTATGTCGTAAATTCAGGTTGGCAGTGAGTGTTCTGTAAAATAACTGCATTGACAGGTCATCCTAACATTGCATAAAATTATTTTAGAATTGAGCGCGAAACCGAAGGATTCGAAGAAACAGTCCTTCGAAGATAAACTCTCTTAATTTAATTTGTGGAATTTAATTCAACATGCAGTTACGCACAACAAGGGTTGACTTGAAAGGTTTTACATCACAAATATACCGAAATCATTATTTTTTTGATCGAAAAGAAATTAAGATTAAGAGACGTTATCTAAAGAAGATAGTTTCGTTGGCACATCCATGCATTATAAAAAGCGAACCTTGGCAGTTCGACTTACAACATATTTTTACTTCCTTTAGTGAACTTGATCATTGATGTCTCTTTAATATAACTATGTAATTTAAAGTAAGTTCCGTAAGCTTGGAATCAAAAATCAACTAGGACAGTTAAAATCAAACTTAATCAGTTTCTCCGCTTCAGTGCCTTTTTAATTTAATTTACCTTATTTTCCAAGAAAAAATACATCAACGCCTTAACTATTTCACTGAAATATCTACGAACAAGTTTCATGGCTAATGTATTTTTTAGTGTCCCTAGTGCAAAAGAAAAAGAAACTTAAAGTTCAGCTTATGCATGGCAGAAGCAATGCCGATTGTGGTAAATGTCACATTGCTGTTTGAGCGAGAGTTCCTCAGACAAAATGCATCTTAATTATGCCGAGATGCTCTGTTGATTTGGAACTTAATCACGTGGTTATTTCAACTAACGTTTCTCCTTTGGGATCATTGCTGTTGCTCGTCTTCTTCCATCTTCTCTTAAAAGCCTCGCTGAAGTCTTTTTTCAGAAACGCGTAAATCAGCGGATCCATAATGGTATTGAAAAGCAATGTGTAAAAAGAGGCGTAAAGCACCGGCGCTGTGATGAGCTCAAGCTGGTCAAATATTTCGCAAATGTTGATATAAATGAGTGGCATCCAAGAGAGAAGAAACATCCCGAATATCATGGCAAATACGACGACTGCCTTGTCTTCATTGCCCGCGCGTTCCCCGGTCCTGTTCCCCCAAGTTGAACGCCTGCGGTTTCGCAAAATGAAGCGACGGACCACACGAAGTAATCGCACGTAAATCCAAATCATGGCCAAACAGGGAAGCAGGACGAAACCAAACACGGTAATGAACATGTAAACTCTGTGATATTTCGTCGTTGGATCCGCGTTCCAAGCCAGTGGAAGTATCGAGATGCAAAACGGTACAGCCCAACATAGAGAAATAATCACCGCTACTCTGGTGGAGTTCATGGTGATGCGGTAACCGAGCGGTCTCGTTAAGGCAACATATCTCTCGTATGTGACAGCGCCAATGTTAAAGATCGACGCCAAGAGAAGAAAGGCGATCAGATATCCAGTGATTGGCACATGCGATTGCGAAAAGTTCTCGTAAATGTAGATTGGGATGAGGGCAGCCGCAACGAGAAGATCGGCCACCGAGAGCGACACGACGAATGCGTTGGTAATCGTCCACAGTCGCTTCTCGACCATGACTATCAAGCAGACGACGATGTTGAGTATAGTGGATATAAAACCCAGTACAGCCCATGTTATTGAAAGCGGGATTAGAACAGTGGCGTTAACTGGTGGTTGGCCTTCGCTACCAGGGACAAATGAAGTCGACGTGTTGTTCGCTAGCTGCATCACTGAATTATTGTGATTCCCCAGTTAAATGACTGAGCTTTGTGTCAGCTGTGTTTTTTCTTTAATGTGCTCGGTGTTTTGTTATTTTTAGCAATCGAGGGTGGATAAACAGGAGTTGGCAGCTGTTCACCACGTTCAGCCAATATTGGCAGATTCTTATTCCTAACGTTTGTTCCCCACTATAGTGTGGCAGAGTTAGAGAAACTTCAATCAGCTAAACTTGCAGTCTTTGCGCCATGTGAAGAATCACTTGTAGCCTGGTCTCCAATTACGGTTTTTTCATCGATCTGTCAAAAAATAGATGTTTGGACAACAAGTTAATGAAATAAGTTTTTTGAAGCTGACACTTTCTAAAGAAAGAGCTAAACTAAATAAATATTTAATGGAGGAACTGCTCGAAAAATGAAAATTAACACCTCTCTGGCGATAATTCGTAGTGTGAACCTAGTTATTCTTAGGGGGATTGAAGTAAAACTAATCCTTATACCTTTTTAAACAACTTAATTCCAAGTAGAGCTTGATTCGCGGGCCATTGTACTTGAATCTGTGATCGACTTCTTTATGATAACTTTTTCATGCAAATTGAAATTCAATTAACACAGGCGCAAGCAAATGTAAAATACTTTTTGGCAAGCCGTGCCCACCAATTATTTACTCCTTCGTTTCTTTTCTGCAAAAAGCTATTTTAATTTTTCACCAGAGGTGATCAGAGAGGGGTTTTGTTTTAAGCATTAAGCTGTGCGACGCACGGTAATTAAAAATGGAGGGCTGGTGTGGTTTAGAGTGAAACGTCATTGTTCCCCTCTTGGTGGGGTTGCTCGGGGCCAGATGACAGTTGTTTTGAATATTTCTTGCTATTTCAAAACATTTCCCGTGTTTGAGTGAGAAATTTGGTTTTAACACTGACTCTGTCAGACGTCGATTTCTCAGCTAAAAAGTGCTATCCAGTAACTGTAAGTAACAAACCGTTCAAAGTTAAGGCCTTTGCCTTTTGTCGTTGATAAATCTGGGCAGTAACGTAGTTTGTTACAAAGATTTATCCCAGTCCTTGTTTATGGCTTTGTTATATATACCAGACAATAGATTTTTCTTGAACTCATTCATTTGTACTTGAAAAACAGTCTTGTCTTTTATACTTGCGCGAGATTGCATTCTTCACAGGAAGGCCAAGTTTGCCTGGAAATCTAGGAGGTCTGAACTATATGGTGATGAAGACAAGGGTTATTTATAATGTATATGTCTTTTTTTAGGTAGGTTTTTATCACATTTTTTGACATCTCAGTGTTTTGCAAGCGACCTAATCTAAAGGCATGGAATTTAAACTTACCAAGAATCAGTCACTGTTGCTCGTTGGATTGAAATGATCCATTCGTTAAATGAGACCGTATTTATTTTTCCACAACTGAACACATGTCACAACCTTCTCTTCATATTTACATAGTTATTTTTCGACTAATTAGTGTTTGCTGCCTGTCTGAATGAAAAATAAAAACTTCTGTGACTTTCAGGTGCTGGATTTAACGTACGTTAAACTCAAACCTTGTGCTAAAGACGGCCCGAGTACTTTTAGCGCAATTGCTCTCCCACATTTTGATGATGCGCTTATTGATATCTGTCCAACGTTATCGAAATTTACAAGTTAAAAAAAAAAATAGGTCAAACGTTATCGAGAATAAAAGCTAAAAAACTGAGAACGAGCGAATGGCTAATGTCTGCACAAATCATGGCTGCAAAATCAAATGCAATTCCTTTTTTTTACAAGAACCTCCCTTAGAGGAACGTTGAAGCTAAAAAGCCCAACATATAAAAGACATACTAGGAGCCCATAACTAACATTTGGGCAAGAGCTACTTCCGTTGTTTTTCATTTGTTTTCAGAAATGACTCATACATGGCGTGACATAATGAATTCACCTTTCTTCACAAGACTGATTCTTTGCCATGATTAGGCCAGTGACAGGGCGTGACGCAAAATTTAGCTGTCTACTGTCAAACAAGGTAACCCTCATGATCAACAGTCAACCATGAATGGCTATCTATCAGCAGAGGGTCTATTGTGCATCACAGCTGCTATATTTTGAAATTGTCTAGCTGGGCAAAATTAAGTAACTAACTAATCCATATTCAACACTATAGAACTTAAAGGTTTGATTTCTTGATAAGCTTTTGAAATATTCTTCAGTCTTCTTGAATTTAGTTTTTTTGCTGGTTCATCGCAAATTCAGCAGTGAAAGCTAGGCTGACTCGCTCCAAAATGCATTCCAGTAATAACGGAATCAAACATTTTTCTTAATAACTGCCAAACGTTAATTGGGCTGAGACCGTCCATTGTCAAAAAGCGATGGTTTTAACCGTGCAAATTAGCAAAGCCCAGGATGTTAAATCAGTCTGCAACTGACTAAAATCTACCAGGATTTAATCATACCATATTAAAGGTGATGAACACATTGAGCCCGGCGTCTTCAACATATAAACATATTATTGAGCTAGACTAAACATGGGGGAACTTACGGACTCAGTCAAAGGCGAGGTCAATAAATGTACAAAAGAGATAGAGGAAGATCAACTATGGAGTTGTCTCATGTTGTTTCCATGGATACAGAGGAAATCCAATCCTACAAACTGGCAAGAAAATGTCGACCACATTCATGCATTTTCAAGTTAAAGCCAAACAATTATAGATATATCAAGAAAGTTTCCTGTGTGTCGATCTTTCAAAAAGCAAATCGGAGCAACTAGTTATTTAGCGGCGCTTCTTAGTGGAGCGCTCAGGGAACCAGTCACAAAGCGTATCTTCATCATGGACTACTAAACCATGCAACACTGTGTAAACATGGTAAATGACAATCATCAAAGAGCAATATTTTAACTTGACATCCGTGTACATGAAATATTTTATGTAATGTAAATGAGGGCGCTTTACCTGAGCAGAGATTCGCTCACTGAAAGGGTCTATTTATTCAAGAGCACAGTATTTGCTTAGCTGGTTAAGCTCAGCAAACACTAAGACAAAAAGAACCTCATAGTGGAATTCAATTCTATCACGAAATTAAAGAGAAAGCATAAACACCGATGTGAAATGACCTTCTTTTAGATAGCGTACCGTTAAAGTACTACACCTAAGCCTGAATCGAAACCCATGCAACGGTTCATATTAAAATACAAATCTCTGACAATAATTATTTAGTGCTGCAATAGAGCGGATTTCAGTTGAATGTCGTGAACACAAAACTCACCGATCGCGTTGGCCAGCTAACATATAATATGCATGCAGCCATGGTAAAAAAAAGTTCAACACAAGTAACAAAATCGCCACTGGTTGTGATGACGGCTGCTCGACATTTTGAGTAATTGGCTGATTGTTTTATTTTATTTTATTTTTTCTGAAAAGATTTCAACCATTGAGCTCCGTCGAAAGCAAGCTAGTATTACTTTGGTTAAGCTTAACTGCGCTCTGTGATTGGCCAAAAATACTCCCGCCAGATGCTCAACCAATCAGATTCAAACCGAAGCCAACCTTCGGAGCGGAAAAACGTACCGCGCAGCTTTCTGCGCATCCCTAGTACTACTTGCTGCATTCTCGTCCCGAGAGGATGCGCTCCTTTTGGTCAGCACCAAGAATCGCGGCCTCTGGGCTGGTCCAACACCAGAAATCCGCGATTCGCGGACTTTCTATCAAATCTGGCAAATCTGATTGGCTGAGAATACGAAACGAATACTCTGCGCATGCTCAGCAAATCGGGTCCGGCCGGTCCGGCCAGAGGTCGCGATTCTTGGTGCTGACCAACAGGAGCGCGGCCTCTGGGAACGAGAATGTACTTGCAGGCTCAGGTAATAATGCAGGCTGCAAATTAAATCCTGTAATTGGTGGAAGGAACGACGGACTGTAATAAGATACGTTAGGATGTCGCTCAGCTGATTTATTTAATTATACTTGGGCCTGAAGCATGAATTTTTTTGGCACTTCACTATTAAGAAAACAAGGGTCCCCCTGCCTGCTGAGGGGCTCTGTTGCTTATATATTCAGTGGAGTGTTTACATAGATGCAATATGTAAAGAGGTTTTGTGGAAAAAAATGTGTTCGCATCGAAATAAATAAAGTATACCGCGGAGAAATAAAAGGTTTGGAAACCTTCTTTAGGTTGACTTTGTCCGAAAAAACTGATTCCCCACGAAAACTATACACCAGCTTTCCATTAGTGACGTGAAAATAACGTTTCTTGCCGAGAAAATTCGGTGAAAGCACGTTAAAATGTCGTAACTTTTTGCTTACACGATTTACCGCCAATTCTTTTAAACTTTGAGCTTGGTACGCAGCCAAAACTCGCGCAGGCTTATAACGTTTTTCCACTCTGAAAAGTCAGTCACGACTTTGTCGTGCTCTTTTTCCTGCGCTTGGCGCCAGATACGCTAGATATCTCATTGGTTCATCTTGTCATTTGCGTTTCTAGTGACTAGACTAACTGAGATAGGTTCGTATTAATAGGACTCTAATCAACACGCAATGACACTAAGTGAACTTATGTCGGCATAATCAAAGCACTTCTGCAGATTAGTTATCGTAAGACACTCAAGTAAAAATCGCTTTCTAATTTGTAATTAACGAATTTTTTTTATTCTGCTTCAAAAAAGAACGTTTGTCAACTAGAATGCTCGGTTTTTACATAGCAGAATAAACCTTCGGAACAAAAGTTTTACGAAATTTATTGATTGCTCTTTTCGGACATAACAAGTCTTTCTTGTTTCGACTAGAAACACGATATTCACATAGCATTCCTTACCCGATGACAACCCAATAAGTTCTCAGCTGAAACTGAACTGTCTGGTTTTCTGATAACGCTTGAATGTGAAGGTCAAAACTAATATTTGCTGAAGACGATCTTTCGATGGAAACAAGAAAAAAAGTTTCCATTGTTCCCTAATTTTTGAGCAAAAGCTGTTCCGACGAATGTTCTCAGATTCTTCGCAATACTTACGTGGCATTCTGTGTATCAAGAAATGGCTTCATCGACTCTTGTTGACATGTTGTCATGAATAATATATCGCTTTTACTTAAAACATTTTCGGCTGCGAACAATCTCTCTTGACATCCCTTGGAGCCTACCAAGAGCTATCGAGAGAGACTGCTCCTGAGTTGAAAGAGTGCTTGCTCAGAAGGTTTAGAAGAGTTCACCGAGTTAATACACAGCTATTTGTGATTATTGAAAGCGTTTTCGGTATTAATGGAGTGCGAAATAAAAAAAAAAATGTTTTTTACCAATAGGTCTAATACGGATGTACCAGAATTGGACGTTTGCACAGTTCTCTAGTCTAAATAATAGTGCCCTCTTCAAAAATTTCACTTATCGCATAGCACCGTTTGTCACAATTTATGCGTTGTCTTATTTCCGAAAGCTTGCATGTAATTTTCAGAACTAATATCTAGTTCCAGTGTGGTGTTTTACGGCCACAGGAGAAGACTTGTGATTATCGTTACAGACAGTCAAAAACCCCCATGATAAGAGAAATTGAATCTTCACTGAACACGGTACAATTTGAACAGACTGACCAATTTTGGCAGTATTCAAGGCAATGAACGAAACCTGTGTAATTGGGTTGAATTGATACTGGCGAAAGCGCGAGAAAGGATTTTCAATGATTTCAATTACAGAGGCACTAACAGAATATTATAAGTGCGGGTACTTGGGTGATTTTGCCGTGTTTGCCGTGTGTTCGAGAGTGCATGTATCTTTCTCCGTATTTTTAATTCCGTACAGGCTATCAACTACTATTCAGACTCTTAGCTTAAATAAGCTTAATATGATGGTACGCTCGAACGAAAAAGCGAAGTTTAATTGTCCTCAGGATCGAAGAGTTATGAACACTGGACAAGCGACCTGTCTAGACCTCGCGTGGTTAAGTCGAAGCGACATGTGAAATTGATTTGCGCTGCAGTCAGAAGACTTTGATGTTTAGGAGTCGAATATTAATGTGCTTAACAGAATATCTTTCAAGCGCTTCGTACTTTGTTGCACAAAGATTTGTAATAATACAACGAGAGTTTTCTTTACAGCGTAGTAGATTCTTACAGCGGATAAAGCAATTTAGCGATTTGTTTAGCCAGAAATTAAATAACCGGTGAAAATCGTGGTCACATACCTTTAGTTTCCAGGCGTAAGTACATTGATCGTAAAGTCGCAAAAATATGCCAGAAACTGGAAACATTGTCGTTGCGATATTCCGAGCGTGTCTTTTCAAGGTTGCAATCTTTAACTATAATTAGAAATGACAGACTAACCAACAAAGAACGTCAGCGGGGCGCATTGCTTAAATATCTTGCTGATTTGCTTCTTAATAAACACTTCTTCACTAAATTAAAGTTCAATTTGTTAAGGGTCTGTCAACGAAAATATATCTATTTGGCAGAGAATTTATATCGGATGATTTCCATTCTACAAATTAGCCTTCATTGGCGGTTTTATAATTTCTTCCGCTGGGCTTATTGGTCAGTTCATTTCCTGATCAAAAGTTTGGCTTATCGACATGATGGAAAGACTCAAAATATGATTAATTTTGATACTAACAGTGTTGGATGAAAGTATGATGACTAAAAGAGCTGTCTCATGCGAAAACTCTACTTAGTGTTACTTACTTTGAAAGCAATGCATATGACGACAACCAGGGATAACAAAGAAATCTAGGAAAAACGGGTAGATCGAAAGGCAACTTTGTTCATCAAGATGGTCACAAGATACTGCTTCGTGAATGCTCTCAAAGCAGGTCATCTTTTTTTTGTATGGCGCTATTCAAAATTAATTAAAAAATACGGTCATGATACGATCTTTGTAATGCCATTATGGTATTTGCAAACAATTAACAGTTCGTATTACCATGTATGCTTTCTTCATTGAAATATAGACAATATAGAAAAAGAAAGCAGGAAGTATACATTGAATCGATCGGGAGAGTCTGACATTATTATCAATCTAGATAGCTGGCGTTAACATGTTACATTTGTGAACACGTGACGGAAAGTCTTTGTTAGAAGTCGAACATCAGTGATGCCATCTTGTGAGGCCCGTGACGTTATCTCAGATGCATGAAAGAAATGAGTGTTCAACAATCGCTCTCTCGTCTATTCAGGAAGAGGAAACACAGTCTCTGGCCAGAGGCCCATTTCTCGCGGAAAGCCCCGGAAACTTTTCGGGTCCGTAAAGCCATTTTCAGTTAATCTGTATGTTAGAGAGGTGTATACGCTTGAAACTTCTTGTATAAAGGGAACCTCTGTTCATATTACGAATGTGTGAATAAACCAGCCCTGTAATCACAAGATATGAGATTTTGCAAGGCTTTCTGGATGCAAAAACTTTTCTGGACCTTCAAGAAACGGGCCTCAGACCCGGTTCTGAGTATACGCAGATTATCCGTTTCGCATTCTCGACCAATCAGATTTGCCAGATCTGACGGGAAGTCCGAGATTCGCTGACATCCGGACATCCGGTGTTTGACTCTCTAAGATGTTTCTATTCTTAGTTACTGACCAAAGGGATCGCGGATTCTGGGGACTACAATGAGAAAACCGTAACTAAAGCTTTGAAAACGCATCAAATGTTTTCCGTCCACACTACGCCGGAGGAATTTGAAAACACAACAATCACCAACCATTTTGGATTTGTGCTTGAGGTATACTCGGGCAGAGAAATCACATTATTTAAGTGCCAAATGATGGACTGCTAGTATTTTCCAAAATTTAGAACTTAAAAACTGAAATGTATTTTCCTAGCTACTGTAGACGATCCAGTAAGAACGAAATTTACTTCGCAACAGTTAATAATTATTTAAAGTTTATCAGATATCGTCTGTTTCCGTCTGCTTGGTGGAAATAAATCAGAAGGCAGATAAACTGAAACGATCCTGTCTTTAACGCTACCTTAATTACCCTGCTTTAATTGTTCTTATCTTTGCAACCAGAGGAAAAATTCACCATGGGAAAATATTAAAACTAATCTCTTAGCGAGCCGATATCTAGCTGCTTGCTCACGTATTACAGGAGTCATTAATGAGATTAAGCGCGACTTTTAAACGGCAAAATGACCTCTGATTTTGTGTTCTTTTCTTCTGATCAAGTTTCTTAAATAAATCACTCAAAAAAAGAAAAGCGACTCCTTCCATTCACCGCAAATACAAATATTTTCACTCTACTGAACAAACAGCTGAAGATATAGTAGGCAAAACAGTTTCATTTTTGCTGTTTTAACCTCCACAATAATGAATTCCTCCTGGCCTGATAGTTTGGCTGAACTAGCGAAAAAAAAAAAGGGAAATTACACCCAAAGTGTTGCTTAAATTTCCTGCTGAACTAGGATCGTCCTCTCAGCCACAGCAGTGGATCAGCACGAACTGATCCAAGTCAGTTAGCTGAATATTAGCTTAAACTTTAACTCTGGTTTTGAGTTACCGGACACGTTGCTTTCGACTTTTTTAATCTCAAGAGTGTCATGTGGCAAATGACACTACAATTCAGATAAAACTGAACCCCTCCTCTGAAATTAAGCCCATCACACTTAATATGCCCCCTTCCTCCCCACCCAAATATAGCACCATACTTAGGGTTCAGAGCCACCTAAAATTTTCAAAACTTTAAGGTGGCTCTGAACCCCATGTACAGATTTTTTTTAAAAGTTTGACAAAAGGTGCCTCTTACCCTACTAATCAAAATTTGATGATATAAAAAATTTCACCGTGCCGTTTTTGACTTATTAGCCCTCAAAGCTATAATTAAGGGTGTTTTTAGCAGGTTATACTATTGCTATGGAAACCTATTGGGTCACGAAAATGACAAAAACGTGTTCGCCAATCACTGGGCAGTTTTTTGATACCGGGATTGTAGCATCAATTGATAACGAGTGGTTTTAATGACCCATCAAAGTCTCGGAAAGTGCTGGAAACTGTTTTCAGCCACCTTAATTCCTATTGAGATTTACAGAGAGTTTTACAGATCGCAATGTTCCGATTACACTTAACCTCAATTATTAACACAGCATCTCTTCCAAATGTAAAACTAAGCATTAAAACGCGTACGCAAGAGTCCTTTCGATCGTAAGACCTCGATAATAAGCCCTCCCAAAAATAACCTGCCGACAAAGCCTTTTAATGAAGTATAAGCCTATCATTTGCTATCGAAATTTTACCGTATGGTAATTAAAACTTTGACACAGAGCTGGTCTTGCACCCTTCCTCTCTTTCGTGCAACCATTTCAATGTCATGAGGGAAAAAAAAGGTTATCGTTGAAAACCAGTTTCAATTAAAAGTTATCAGTAATTTCCTTTAGTTTTGTTAATGTTATTTATGACATGCGCGTGGATCACCTTTCAAATGTTGTGCCATGGCTTTAAGTGAACTCCGGCTTTACATTGATTCTAGGATATATTTTACGAGTTTTCCATCTAATCTTGGTTGCGTTATCACAAGAACATTGCGTAAAATGACCTTAATCCTAGCCTTTTATTACTCTCTTCGGCGTTTAATTACTTCCGAATATTATCTGCTGTAACTGATTTGATGTACAGAGCGATAGTGAACGAGTCCTTCTAAACGGTAGACGGTAATCTAGAGTTTGTAAATTTAGAATTTGACCCAGCTTTCATAAGTCCTTCGCTCTTTAGCATTCCGTTCTCGGTATGGTAAAAAAAAAAAAAAAAAAAAAAAACAGACGAAGGTTTAATATAAATGACATGCCAAGCTCTCGTCTTTTCGTCTTTTCGGAGGTGAAATATTCTGGTTAGGTAGCGTTTTTAATTGTATACGGAAGAGTGCATGGACTGAGAAAGACATATGTTTAAGGTTTATATAATCGTCAACTGAATTGGTTAAATATTTGCGGGAAACTTAAGTTAAAACGTTCATGAACGATATAATTTTAAATAAATTGTTTCACAAAAGATCATTGTTACCTTTTAACTGAAGATTCAGCCGATACATTTCCTAAACCTGATGATGGTTAACCCACTGACTGCCGGATCAAGTCAATTCTCATACTGGTCTCTCATGAGTGGAGATCTTATTGTATGAAGTTCAGAAGTCATTTCTCGCCTCGCTGCATTTCTTATTAAGGAATTCGGGTTTTACCTACAGGGTTCGTTATCGATTGATATGTGAAGAGCTCACTCACCGCCACTAAATTTTCATCCTGCAATATCCACTTATGTCATCCAAATTAAATATTTCTAGACTTGATATCTCAGTTTCATCTGTGAAATGATCTCTACCACACAGGTCTCGTTGAGAGCAAACTCAATCCCCGTCACTGTTGGAAAAAATGCCAGATTTTCATGACGATGTAAAATTCAGATAATTCTTAAGGGTTGAACCAAGATAAATAATGCGGTCATGCGAAGATTGCATTTCGAATTTGCAAGCCAATTTCATCAGCATGACAAACTACTATAAACGCCGGAGAGTAAATCAGGCTTTTGTATAAACCAGATTCCTAGATCGAGTGTGTGTGTTTTGTATCTAACCGCATTTTATCTCTACCACACCAAATTCGACTTGTGGCCTTTGATTTGAGTGCAATTAGTTTTAAGGCGTGAAAAATACACAACTGACGAAACAGATGTGATACAATGCAGTTTATAAAAAAAAAAGGGGAAAAAAAAAGAAATATTTTTTTATGTGCTTTAGGTCATCTCGTGATATTCTATGGTTTATCTCTTCCTGCGATCTTTACCCCCGTGATTTAAAGCTCAATTTACAAGGAATTACTAAAATTATTTTAAAAATAGATTGTTTGAGATTCCTGCGATGCAAATATGTAAAAGGCAATGTGACAGAAAAGTAACTCTGATTCTAGCAGTGAAACTAAAAATCACTGTCAAGAACTTTGGACAACTAATTTGCAGAAACCTTTTGGTCAATTCAAACAATACTTTTCACACGCTTAGCTTGGAGTCTGTTTCCAGGCAAAAAGCCTCGGCTTATCTAAAAATTTGGTTTTGCCTGAATTGAAAAAGTAAACATTAAGGTTGCTTTTAGATGACGCAGCAATCTGTCTTGTTACAATATTCACTGAAGCTAATATTGAGAGTAACAAAAACACTATAAACATAGCCATTCGCACTTATAAATTAGCATTAACTATTGGCTGACTTACTCTAACAAGATGAAAAACCAAATGAGATGTTTAAATCTTCGAGTAAATAAAATTAGGAACACCATCTGTATTGTCTCTCTCTGACGCACGACAATCTCAATTAAATTTTCCTCACGTCCTCTTTTCCAGTTGCTTTGTTACAAGTTAGTACGGTCGGTCGGAGTATCACACATATTGCTTGCTATGACGTAGCCGGATTTGAGAAGTGCCGGAGTGAGTTCCGTTTCCAAGAAACTTTAGAACTGTTAATAGCCAACCTGTTTTTCTAAAGCATGACAGAGACAACAATTTGCTGCCAATATATACGATGACTTTCGGAAGCTTTTTTCTCGATAATAGCTGATCATGTAACATCGTCGATCGACGGGTCTTTTCTGATTACGCATCCGTTGTTTTGTTTCAAAAGTAAATAAAATGTCAAAAATATCACAGAAGTAGGATTGGCAAACTTTATCAGATTAAAAGACGAAATCTCGCTGTAGCAAGAAACAGACTTTCACGACCTACCTTTTTTCTCTCCCTTGCCGATCAAAGGCTTAACCAATATTTGGAAAACGCAGTTTCTATTATTTAACATCTGAAAACGTTTCAAATTGGGCTAAGATGAATAATAAAATAAGTTGGTATGAAATTCGAATCCAGATAACCAGGCAATCTGTTGCTTGATGAAACTGGCTCGTAAAGCCTTGAGTATAGTAAAAAACAGGATATCGGTAAATTGTCGTCAGAATTAAGGAACCTCCACTTTAAATGAGTTTGACTGAATCAGAGCAAACTGTTTTTCAATGCTTTTTAAAGTGATTAACGCCAGGCTATGTTTTAGGGATTAGTGTTTTGTCTCGATTGACCAATATTTCTTAGTCTGCAACGCTGGCAGCTTGAAAGACTTAAGATATAAAATTACGATCACTATAGTTTTGTTTTATGTTAGTGGTGTTGACAAAGAAAAATTAAAACTTTCAAAGAGCAACTTAACAACAATTCTCAATTGACTCTGATACATCATATACAATAGCAAAAAAAATCCCACTGATAGAAACACAAATCTCGTAGACCGCGAGACTTTTCTACACAGTCTTGTTTGAATATAAATTTGTTTAACCCCATAAACCCAATTTTCAATAAAACGCGAAGTTTTAAAAGACGCAAGTCACGTTACCTCGACCATTGCTTTCCAGTTTCAAGTTCTGGCTGACCGGACGAACGATGGAGGCTAAAAAGTTAACTTGCTTTCGTGAAAACGTGAATATGTAATTACGAGACGACACGACAACTCCTTTCTCTTAGAAACACGCAGTTCGCTCGCTTGTGAATGGCCAGTTAAACACAATAAAGGAATAAATAGAGGAAGTAAGTGTCAACGTGGTAAAACAATTTAAAACCATGGAAAGGGCAGCTATATTTTTCTTAGCCGGACTGCCCCTCTTAAACCAAAACAACGTCAGTACATTTTTGAATAGCTAATTCATTGAGGATTCATTCGGTCTTTCAGAATAAACTGCGATATGGTGATTTGACTGATTTGTGACATACGTTTAATGGACAAGCCAAATTTGCACGTGTTCTTAGCTGTTGATTTTACCGTAGAAAATTTATGTTTGCAACGTTTGTAATATTGCTAGGAATAGAAAGGGGCCGAAAGCTAAAGCATTCGGCGTGCATAAAATCTTACGTTGACCTTAACCCTAGAAACAATAATTTATTACTGACAGTTTATATTTATAGATGCCGCGCTTTCATCAGGAAATGTCTATAAATGTTTCACGCCGGCAGAAAGGTTTCTCGATAATTGGTCTGATTTGATAGTTTCGATTTCTGTAAGGAAAAAAAAACTTGTCCATCGTATATGCTATATTGCACGTTCTCGAGTGTCATGTCTTCGAAGAATAGTACATTTTAAAAATTCCATGTCATGTATCGTCAATATTATACATTATTTTCAACTGATCGAGGCTTTTATGGAGTGTGATCTGTAGATGTATATGTAAGAGTAAATTAATCGTAAAGCCCTAGGATGTTGAAAGTGCTTAGGAGTTACTTCGCACACGTACGCATGTTATTGTGAATCAGCATTCCGAAGCAAACTGATTTTCCGCTGATTACGAATCAGATTAGAAAACTTCTGTTAATTTAAAATAGACAAATTTGCGAGTACAGGAGAAAATATTTTCTACATCTAGGTAGATGCTAGGATAGCTGAAATAAAGAAACTTTTCAACATTTGGGAACCAGGAAATTCTAAATAAGCATGGTACTGAGATTGAAAATGGACTAGCGGAAGTGTTTTAATAGTAATAATAATAATGATGATGATGATGATGATGATGATGATGATGATGAAAATAATATTTGTTTTGTCGATATGTCCGCCATGTTGGAATGCACTGAGCTTAGGAGAGACAGAAGTAAAAATGGTAGCTCACCAAATCGGCACCGTAAAGTCTCCAGAAAAGCAGCGCCGGCGAACGTTTCTCACGGATTATTTAAAACTATTTTCGGAGTTGACACTTGCTACATACTATGTATATGAATTGATTTAGAGGTGATGTTGTCCATGTGCTATTTCAAGCCAAGACTATGTTCTTCAATCGTCATAAATCCAACACGAACATTCCGTCGTCACGAAGTATCTCCAACAAAAATGAGCGTCTATATCATTCACGAAATTTAGCGCGAAGATTAAAATTGCTGATATATTTAAACACTATGATAAAGAGAAATCTCTAAGCCGTAAAAGTCACGTTGTGAAAGTCTTTGTAAATATGACAGACGTAAAAGCTTTTGTTCATGATATTTCTAGCCTTTGGTTCGCGATTATCTTTGTAACAGTATGTTAACTATGGGCACGCTATATTTCTTTATCACTGGCACTGCGGAGAAGTCAGTCCAACGAAGACCAACTGGAGCGAACAAAGAAAGAGCCACAATATAATGGGTCACCAGTTTAAAAAGTCTTCAAATAATCAAAAAGTGTGTGTGTTTCTAAGCATGCAAATCAAGATGTGTTTTAATAACTGATTGCACCTACAATTCAATTATCACTTCTACCGTCTTCATTCAGCCACCCGAATGAAATCGCCAGTTTATTTTTAGTAACTGCAAATGAAGCTAAATAATCAAGTTGCATTATAAGATATAAGTATTTCTCATTTTTAAGGGAATTTCCCTACATCGACCACGAGTTAGTATTTCTAAAAAAGAAAACAGAAACCTTTCTGTCTGGTACAAGAAAAAGTCCGCAATCTTATCCGAAAAAGAAAAAGAATCGCGAAGACAAGGCATTAGAAACTGATGTCGCAGTTAGTTGGGCACACGCTGTAGTTAACTACCTTATCTGATCTGCATTTAAATTGCGTTGTACTTTTTCCGGTTTTACAAGAAACCTTTTATAGGGGTTCATTTTTAGGGTTCAGTTCGTTAGTTTGACCTAGTTCATTAATTCGACAAGTATTTCTCCGGGTAAAAAAGAGGAAAAATATTTGCTAGGTGCTCGTTTACGATTTTTCAGTGACGATTTCAGTTCATGTATGGATGAGAGCATAAACAATATGGCATGTGCTAAAGGCAAGACTTGAGGTGCCTCTGATTTACCTTTCACACTGTTCAGCAACTTTAGAATCTTGCATTCAGCCTCATTTTCTTATCTTCACCAAATTAAATTCCTGGTTGTACATTTCTTTGTGAAAGCAGTAATTCCAAATAAATATGATCTTCCTACAATGAGGGCTGGGCAGAAAAATGACTTTGTTTTTCCGTGTTTAAATTTAGCTCGGAGGCCTGGATCCTGAGCATTTTACCTGCTTCCTTGTTTATTATTGTCTTATTTTCATTTTCAAGCGTGACAAAAGCCTTTGCTTGAGAATAGATGTACGTTTTTACTCACCAATTAATGCAATGCGAGAAATCTGACAATCCGTTAGCTTCTTTAAAAGCGAGAAATCTGCTAATAAATATTCGAGTGTCAAACTCTGGAAATATGTACCACACATCTTGAGTTAAAAAGATGAAGTTTAAAAAAAATGAAAAAAAATCAATTTTATTTGCAAAGAGATACAAAATTCCTTACATGCCATGAGTCAGCTGAAATGCGTTTCTCCTTAGAGCTTCTTTGACCACGTCGTCGGCGCGAGCCAAACTGTTTGTAAAAAGCAAATCTAAAGGATGAGGACAAATACGCCAGAAACTTTGCAGCCACTAGCCGGAAACCACAAGTCAAAGTAACTGGTAACTGGTTGATTTACGGAAAAGTATACATTGATGATTTTTCTTTCCTAACTGAAGAGGTTTAAGCTGATAAATTAAGAGGTTGTCAAGACAACTTGAGAGGTCGATCCAAATTAATTTATTCCATAACTGTCAAACTTCCTCCGGCTCATTGGACTAATTTTCATCGTCACTGATAAGAGTACAGACATATAAATGAGAATTTGCCACTCTTTGCAGCATTCTTGGTGTTTTCAGTTACTGATAAGTTATTTAAAAATAAAATCGCAAAGTTGAATTTAGATTGGATTCAACTGTAGGCGAATGACACGTATTAGCCAAGAATTGTCTTAGAACTCGATAAATGGATTCTTTTTATTTTGCTGTGTCTTAATTATGCAAGTGGACTGAATATGGTACTGTACCTCAGCTGTTTTCCAAGAAATTCAAAAAGGTGGCAAAAAATTCCGTTTCACGTTTTATTTCGAAGTTATTCAGTACGTAGTTTGATGTTTATGACGTCGTGCTTTGAGATTCATTTTAAATAAAAAGAAATTCATGTTCTCACGCACTTTTGAGCTTACACTAAAGAGTTTATTCCCATCATGGGTTTACGCTTGATCGGCCCTGTTTGCCTTGTTTGACGTTATTGTACAAAAAATAAATAAATAAAGTAAAGTAAAAATTGAAGCCAGCTTTGTATGCGTCTGAGCTCTTCTTGATGATAAATTTCTTCGTAACACAAAGCCACTTTGACGATGTTATGACGAAATTCATCATCAATAAAAGACAGGCGCATGCAAAGCTTTATTCAATTTGTTAAATACATTATTTGGTCAACAGTCATTGACGCCCTCACCCACTTCCCTCGGAAACATAATACATGTACTTGAGCTTCCAAAATATGTTACAAGGCCCCTGTTTAGGAAACTATCATAGCCAGTTTCAAGTTGGTTTTTCTGTTTATTATTGCTTATATGTGGTCTTAAAAGTTACCAAAGGCAAGTTGCTAGGCACCAGTACTCGAAACAGTGACGTGAGCTGGTCTTATTCATTTCTATTAAATTTTACGTGACAAAAATACAGTCATTATGATGCTGGTTAGTAATCGGCGCGTCTTCGTGTTCGTTCATCGAGGCGGCTACTCATGAGAACAGCAGAATTTCGAAAATAAACCCTGGCCTTAAATGTAATATAAAAGTATACAAATTAGGCTTCGTTTGAGGCGAATGATCTGTAAGAAACTTATTATTGAAATGATCAGTTGGAGTTGTCACAGGAAAATGGTAAACGAAAGATTAGATCATTTTTTCATGGACTAGTAAAATACAGGCGTTTTGTCAATTATATATATTGTTCTTCGGTTCCGGCGGTTGGAGACCGGATACCACCATCCCGTATTTGGATTAAAACGCATCTATTGGACCGTACGTTATGTGAATTGTTGATGTCTCCAAACATAGCGTCCCTGTAACAGATCCCGACCTATCTGCAGCCAGAGAGTTATCCACCTAGGTTTTAGAAAAGTGCTTTCTCAGACCAAAAAACCTATTATTACGCTAGCAATAGTTAAGTCGCAAGAAGAGAATTACAAATACATAAATAGTACGTAGTCTGACATTAGTTTCTGTAATTAACTTCAAAAATTATTAGTCCTCGAGGATAAATACCAAAAAAGTTGTCAAAATTAAGAAAAACGTGACTCTGATTTGTGTTGATAACTATTTTCTCTCATTACCCAGCGCTCCTACGCTAATCCACCCACTAATGTATCTTCAATTAGAGCTAAAATGCTTGTCTCTTTGTTAGCAATTATGGCAAAGAAGAAGAGATTTAGCACTTACTAATGGCCTTACCAAAGATAAAATGATTTGGGTTTTTGAGAAAACCTTGGCTTTTGTTTGACCTTGCTGTTGTGAACAATGCTTATTAAAATACGTGCTATTCAGTTAATGCCAAATTATACACCGAAAAGGAAAAGAGAAAAATAATTTATTCCGCACCGAGAGAGGGAAAAATCATATTAGTCCTTGAAGGTTTTAGCTCACACTGAAACGCCAAAAAGGGCTATAGAGAGAAAATCGATGAAATTATTTGCAAGTAATTCGTGCATCCTTTTATTTAGTTGACGAATGTATGAAGCCTGCTGTACTAGAACAATGAAGAAAGCATTCTTTTTATGTCAGTACGCCTGATGTTTTCACAACAAATGTTACGCTTTATGCGCTGTTAGTCGTTGCGAAATGCGAAGTGGGATAAATTTAACGAGGATAGTTATAACCCGCAGTAGTTGCTACTGTGTTTAACGACCGTAACATAACGAAGGCAAGTAAACACTACTTTCGTCTCAGACCCAAGTATAAAGATAATTTGTTTGGCTTATGCAGGATTGGGTGATTTTACATGAAATGTTATGCCGTACTGAACGAAGGTAAGAGTACAACATGTTTTTCGGGTTAGAATCGTAACTCAAAAGCAACAGTAAATGTAAATAGTCAAGGTTTCGTTTCTTCGGCAGAAAATCGTTAACTACCCTTACAAAGAGTATACAGACTGAAGTGAAAGTAAAAAAAAAATTATTTCGTGGTCCATACATTAAGTAAGGTGTTTTCATGGCATACGGTTGTGAAAATGAAATTCCATTTTTTCATTGTAAAGAACATTAATTTACCATCTTGTGCTCAAAAAAGAAATTAATTGTCATCGTTTTTGCCCAGTCACTCTTGTGCTGAATAAAAAGATGATTTGAGAAACGCCTGGAGGAACTGATAAATAAAATAATGTTTTCAGTAGAGGCCATTGTTTTAGCATGCATTTTGGTGATAAATATCGATATCTGATGTCCATCTAAAGAAATAGCTATCATATAGTTATCAAAACAAGTATCATCTGGTAATAATCGACTTAATGGCCAGCGTATTGCCTGATTGCTGTTCGTCCTTTTTTTTCATTGCCACCCACGAAGCGAGGCCTTTATCGATGACTGCATTGCGTTTTTTCATTCTTAAGCTATTCTTTAAACACTTGATACAAGGCACATCGAAAAAGTTGGAAAACAGCAGGGCCATAAGCTATAAACAACAGCGTGACGACAAAATGATTCACTTAATTAAGCTCCCGTGAAGTAAACATAAAAATCTCAGAATTGTGCGTAGCTTGTCAATTTTGTAAAACTTTGTACATCTGTGTACCTTCTTTTCTTATTGATTTCTTTAAAAACGAGTTTAACTGCTATATAGATACAAATGAGCATGAAGATTCAAAACGTTTGACACCAGGTTCCCCCAAAACAAGACTCTCGTCTCACATTGTTGGCGCTTCTGAGATGCAAACACTGTTCATAGCGGAACACAAATATCATCACGAAAATCTTTAGAAGTTATGAAAAAATCTGATCTAGCTCAATATCAACTCCCTATTCAACTCACCAACACTTGCACCTTCTTCAGAATCTACCAATATTTCAAATGTTTAAGCGTGTGGAAAGCGCTCGTCTACGGATTACTAACTGCACAATTATACATCCACTTTTAGCAGCTATATTATCATAATAATTACCTTGTTGACAATGTCTTTGCTCGATATTGTTCCTGGGTGGATTTAAAAGGGATTTTTACTATCATTGTTCTTGTGGAAAGTAAATAACACCATTGTTGTGTAACTCCAGATGGAAAAACATGTGTCGGTCTGCTTGAAAAAATTGAAGAGCGTTGACCCGTGCATGCTGTTTACATAAAAGTCTATTCCTTTCGTATTTCTCTAGTCTAATTAGCCTTAAAATCTAATTAACCATTACAATAACATTTTTCGACTTGATGTGAGCTGTTATTTCCCAGGAGAATGTTGTGACAGCCATCCAGTCGAATGCAGTTGTCTTGGGGAGGAGAGGGTAAAGGCAATGTTGCGTTAGTGGGGCTGGGTGCCCGAACATTCTCCAGTACTCTTTTTAAGGTTTGATCGTCTAAAATGTGTATCTTTAGTTGTATATCGCATCGTTTAGTAATAAATTTTCTTACTCACTTTTCTTTTTCTCGTATATGTTTAGATATAATGTTCTCATTGATATATCGGTCTTGTAGAACCCTTTAAACGCTTTAAAGACATGTATTTATTTATGACCAGAAAAATGTAATCCGACTGCGAAATTAAACAAGTATAAATTCAACCCATTTGTGGCAGAACTTACCTGCAAAGATTATATAAGAAGTGAGAACCCCACCCCCTCCCCCCCACCCCCAGCCTCAGTTCCAACTCCCTCACCCCCACCCCACCCGAGCCCTGAGTTGCAAAGTACGTCTTGAAATGTGTAGGGGAAATTGGAGTCCTAACGTGAGAAAAATTGAAAAACAAAAATCATTTTTGGTGAGAATTGTGCCTATCCACGTACATGAATACAAATTATTTCAGACGCAAGTTGCACGATAATGTACATATCATTTATAAGTCTGTCAGTAGATACAACAACAATAATCTGTTTTGACTTGTAATCTTAAAATCTTTAATTCTAACGTCACTTTGCGAGCTAGAGAATACAGACTCACAATAATGCTACGATACACGACATTTGGATACAATTGATCCTGTGAAAGACTGGCTCGTCGAGTCTAACCTTGTGCCCTCAAGCAATGCTCATTTATTCTTTGAATTGCCGCCATGTTGGTGCTACTTTTGATAGGTACGCCAATTTCTTCATTGCTGCGAGATGTCGAATGGTTGTGTCAAATAAGCGAAACACGTACTTTTGTGAGAGTTGTAAATACTATAATGAGTCTGAGAATCAATTCGATACGAAATAACAGAATAAGGACTGCTAAGCATTGTTATTAGCGCACAGATGATGAGGAAAAAGATGCTCATTACAAGGGCACCAACAAATTATCTGAAATAATCAATCCTAATATGAATTAACATGAAATCTTCGTACAATTAGTAAAGAAAACTCATTTTTGTAGTTTTGGTCTAGAATGGGTAATTTTGAATTAAATATAAACGTATATAGGACAAATAATTCAACTACTATAATTGGCTAACGCATTCGAAGTTTATTTAGTTAATTGCATTTTTCCATTTTCCTAACATCATAGACCGTGTTGTCCTGCGATTACTTCGAGCTCGCCGCTCGGAAGTGCAAAAATTGGCTTGAAATCCTCTACGTAAACCTTTCTACTTTGGTGATGTGTTGACGTACTTCAGTAATGCCATTATTCAAGAAAAAAACACGGAAAAACTACGTCAAGGAAATATATGTACTTATTTTTATAGTGCCCAAGAGATAAATGTCTAATAGCATTTAAATTATCTGCTAATTAATTCATTCCAGAGACAATAGAATGAAAAGGTGAATGAAAGAAACGAAAGACTGATGATTTCCATTAATTTTTTAGGTTGTTCAAGTCCAGAAAGTTCAAATCCAAATGTGTAAATTAAGCCAAGAAAGGTTTTGGCCAAAACCTCGAAATTATTTTATTAACTTGAAAACCGTTTGTTAGAATCTTTTGACAAACTCTTTTGCTTCGAACTGCGATTTTCAAATTGATGTTAATACAGAGTTTCTCAATTCAAAATCTTTTCGATCATATATGATTATGCAGCATGCGTTGCCAATTACTGTTAGGTTAATATGAGAGCTGAGTCGACGAGCAAAGTGTTTGCAAAGACCTTTCGTTCTCGGATTTTAAGTATTTTCGTTGTAAAATGATTTAGCTTAACACTGAATTAAGTAGAAGACGACGGAGTATGTCGTTTTGGGTGTGATAGCGGTTTTAATAAAGAATACTCCATTACAATAAAAGTGCATTTTATAATTCATTATATAGTGTTTTCATCAAAGGTGCAGATTTTATATTTGCGAGTCTGGTTGGATACGTTGCCGTTTTAAAATGCATTCTAGGACTGATTATTTTAAATTATCTAACATTTTCTTAAAAATCAGGTCCGTCTTGTTTTCTGTTGATGAAACCATTACAGATTTTTAGGTAATAGTCTATCATTTAATAAAGAAGAGAAAATATCTTACCAGTAGCTTGCCTAGTATTTTACCGGGGCGAATCAACTGACTTGTTTTCGGGCTGATATATTTTCAAATATCATCGATATACAATTCCGCGGTACGTGTATGAAGACTGAAAATACGTATAATGTGTTTTGCGCTACCGGTGCGTCAAATTAAGCCGGCTCTTTAGGTCGATAAGTCGTTTAAAAACTGATACGGCGGCAGGGATCAAAATCGAATGCAAATTCTATAGAGTAACGGCTTGCTAACAGCTAGCTTTGTGTTTAGAAACTTGCAAGCGATTATTCATTTATTTATCTTTCTCTCAGTAAAATTATCTTAAAATAAACGGCACATCCATTACTGAAAAAAGTAAATTCCAGTGCTTGTTGAAATATAAGTTGGGCATGTTTCACACTGCAAATTTTAACCGTGCATTTAATTAGTGTTACGTTGATACGGGCAAAATCAGGCGGTTATTAGATTTTATGTTTTTTTGTGTTAGCAATTTTTCTTACGAAATAATTACGCTTCATTATTAATTCAGCCAAAAACTATGGTTTTACGCGAGAAATTCCTAAAACGCCTTAAATGTTAGATTTTCCCGTTTTCGATTCCGTTAAGTTTATCATTACTGTCTTTGAAATCGCTTAAACGAGAGTTTTTTCTAGTAGTCTAGCAGTACATTCATCAATCAATTTGTCCAAAATCATTTATGCTTTGCAAGTTATTCCTTGGTTTTGGATTTGCCATACGCAATCTTGACAGTGATCTTTCTTTTTTCCTTGGTTCGCAGTTTCAATAAATAAATAACAAAGTGCTTGTGTGCAAAATGATACTGACATTTATTTTCACCTGCACGAAATCGCGTAAGGCGACTGAACAGTGTAACTGCAAACAACTGAACATATTACTACGATCGAACAAAATATCTCTCTAATATCGCTGATAGTAATCTCTGTGTAAATAGAATCATCACATCAAAGCTTTAGGCATTAAAATATAGAAAGCGAGCTTAATTAGGCACTGCCTTTTCCCGATGAATTTTTATCGAAGAAATAAATCAGTGTCGTTTTTCATGTTTTCGCGTTCTCATGGCCTTTCGGTCTTCAGCTTAAAACAAAAACCCAGTCGAGTCAATACACATTATGCCATCTGTTTCAAGACAAGAGTTTATTCACAAATGCAGAATATTAGCTAATCTTTTTGTTTCGGACAATTCGAAAATAGAATTCAAATTGCATTAGCTCTACAAATGCGGAATATATTGCTCCAGTCAGATTAGGCCATAATGACCTTTTGGGGCATCGCACCAACGTTGTATCGTTATGAAATATCGTAATTATCTCCTTTCTTCCAATACATCGCCAATTTACAAAGGCAACTCATAAAAATAGCTATTTCACCAGTGCGAATCTTTGCACTTGTTAGCATTTCGGAGATATCCTATAAAAGCAGTAAATAGTCTCAATGTAATTGTAATTATCACTCGAAAATCATAACCTCACATATGTAATTTACTAAAACCACGTTCCTTTCAATTCTGGAACACATGTTGAGTTTATTTGCGAATTTCGACTGAGCTAATATATGATATAGACTCGTTAATGCAGTTGTTTTGTATTAGCGACAAACTAAATACCTATTTGAGGAGTTTTCTTGAAGGACACTTTATAAATACATTAAATAGCTTTGTTTTATAGTGGAGATTGGACGTTTAAATGAACATGTCCACAAGAATTCTGTACTTGAAGAATTGACGATATATTAACAATAATTTTTCCACATTAGTCTATCTCCACAAAAATTGATCGAAACTCATTTGCCAGTTTGCGAACATCCTCAAAAAAAACCAAATCATCAGTTTTTAACGACCTTTAGATTTTCTATGTACTTGTTTTTACTATCACGGTAAACTTTTTATACTTTTAAGAATAAACCAACATGTCTCTCAAAGTTTGTGACAGACTTATACGAAGGTGGTTGTCTTTGGTCCTATGTCTGTCTCTTCCGCGACGATCTTGCTTCTGGTAGAAACTTTTCTTAAAGCCATATCAGAATCCAGTTTGCCCTGCAGGCCGCTTTCTTCTTGGGAGAAACATTTCAACTTTAACCGTTTCTTCATCATCTCATGGAAATCCTTCTTGTAAAAAGCGCAGATAACAGGATCCAGGATTGAGTTTAAGACCAACGTGTAAAAGGAGATGAAAATCAGCTCGTTAGTGACAAGCTGATTCTGGTCGAATATCAAACAGATGTTAATGTAAATCAGGGGCAGCCAGCAAAGAAGAAACATCCCGAGCACGATGGCGAACACGCACGCCGCTTTCTCGTCGTTACCCGCTCGATGTCCAGTGGCGTTTCCTTTGGATGTTCGCTTCTTGTTTCTCAGCACAAACCGGTGGACGACTCGCAGTAGGCGCATGTAAACACAAACCATGGTCGTACACGGGACGAAGATGCACGTCACCAAAACAATCGCCAGGTACACTTTGTGAATGGTGGACTTCACGTCGGTGTTCCATGCCAATGGAAGAAGCGATAACAGCAAAGGAATGATCCACGAAATCGCAATGATCGTGGACACCTTTTGGCAGCTCATGATAGTTCGGTAACGGAACGGTCGTGTTAACGCGATATAACGCTCGTATGTTACACCGCAGAGGTTGAAGACCGTCGCTAACAGGATGAAAGCCACGAAATAACCACCGATTATAGTTTTAGCATAGTGGTCGATAATATACACCGGAACAAATACGATTGCTACAAGCAAGTCTGACACTGACAAGCTAACGACTAGATAGTTCGTCATAGTGCGAAGTTTCTTATTGAAGTACACCATTGCGCAGACGAGAATGTTTAATCCCGCCGAGACAAGTCCCAGCAAAGTCCAGGATACTATCAAAGCAACAAAGGTTCTGGGGCTGACTGGTTCTAAAGTGTAACTGTTAACCTCTGTTGTTGTGTTTTTGTTTCCCATATTCAGTCGTTGCTCGACTCGTTCTTGCGACAGCGTATTACATATAAGGCCCTCTTCTGCAGCTGCTCCTAAAACGAATTGCCCGAAGATTAGTCAAGCTTTCTTCTTAAAGTGCTCTCTCCTAGATGCCTAAGGTGATCACTTGGTTTAAAATCACGTCTTATTTCTGACGGCCAACTAGTTCCAGGTTATTTTTTTGATCGTGAGGTGCTTGATATGAAAGAAGTGAAACTGCGGTTTTCATTGAAGGATCATTAAAATTAAACCTGTCTTGTGAAAAATCCTTTTAATAATCTCTAGAGATTTTTTCTTCGCTGCTATTGGAGGAACCCGAGAGAAGTTTCTTTGTTTTCTGGTGTTGCAGATTTTAATGTTTAGTTCCCAAGATTACGCGCACGAGGTTCGAATCAAGCAGCGTGTTCGTTATGATTTTGAAGCCGACGTGTCTGTCATCGGCCGAGAATTAGTTGGAAAATCAGTGAGAGTTTTGTTCATCAACGATAATTGAAATCTGCAATAATTGGGCGTCATTTCACATCCAAAAAAACTCTTCGAAAATTTAATTAGAAAATTCCATAGAAATCACAAACGAGGGATTGCCAAGGTTGCTTTGATAAAAAAAGAAATCGTGTATTCGTGGCAAATATCAAATTCATAAGAGGCGTTCAATCCAGATTAGGTGAAAGACTAGGAATTAACAATTTAATTCTTCACGACGGATGCCAGCTACTGAGAGAAAAGATTCTTTGAAGTGGTTGAAAGTAATGACATATGTTTTTGGCTCCTTATATCATTAAATAAACACAAGTACATGAAAACGAAATCGTAGTCTTGTAAGTGACAATTAAGGTTGAATTAAAACAAAAAAGAAAAGACTTTTGAGAGCTTATCGATCAGCAGAACAGAATGTGTGATCGACGCAAGTAGGAATTTACCTAATACAATATCACTAAAGAAAATCGAATGCTGTGTTTCGTGGGACGTGATCTCTCAACATATTTGATACGTTGATTACGTAGGTGGTTTTATTTAAAGCACAGCTCCTTAACAGATTGTTAATGAATTCGTCGAGCCGAATACGTATGCTTAAAGAATGCTTTTAAAACGCGCACTTTTTGCTGCGTAATTGCTTTCACACAATCGCAAGGCATTTTAGATCGAGTTGTGAAAATAATGACAGAGTACAAAATTTGAATTACAAAGAACAAGTGTTGTATGCGTACATTCGTTTCGGATTCGTGCAATTACGTGGCTGGGTTTTCTCATATTCAAGTGTTAATCCGCCCTTGTCGACTCAAATGGTCAATATTTGGGTACATTGAAATCTTTTCTATCTTGCGATCTGCAAGTACAGTCAAGATTGTATTGTTAAATGCCAAATACAAAATATTTTCTTAAATACATTTAGCTCCAATGCAAATTAATGAAATTGAAATTACATGCCGGGAAGGTGCTTAGAGGACTGTTATTATTTCTGCCGAACCTTCTGATTCGGACCGTTTTGATTGAAGTTGCTCATTTGCTATTTACGATAAGATCGTGCTACGTTCAGTGTTTCTCATTTATTTTGTTATTGTTTTTCCCTTCTTGATAGATGCGAAAAGCTTTTCATCATATGGATTTTATCTCTTGTCCCCTTTAAAGTGCTGTAAAATGGATAAAAAGGAAGGACGATTTTCACCGGAAGTTCTTTTTTTTGTAAGGCTGGAGGAGCCTGTGAATTTTGTGTGATCAAGAAAAGAAAAACCTTCTTTCAGTACGCTTTAGAATTTTTTTTTCAAAAATTTCATTAGTAGTTTGAACTTCTCGCGATGTTGGTGAGTTCTTTTTGAAATGTATTATGCTTTGTTGGTAGGTGTGATTTGACCGGTCAATGAACGAAAAGCAGCAATAAACCCCTGTCCAGATTTTGAAAGAGGCATTTGAACCCAAAAAAACAAAACAAAACAAAACAAAAAAAAACAAACAAACAGAGAAAAAACAAAAAACAAAACAAACAAACAAACAAACAAAAAAAACACGGGCACTAGTCCCGTTGGTGCACTAACACATTAAAAAACATCTTGGATTGTTCTCCCTTTAGTGTCAACTCCTATGAATATTTTCCAAAAATACAGTTGATCAGGGTCAGTAAGCATTTCTGAGGATGTCTAAAGGAGAGGAGGTTTAAACAGAATATATATCAGTTATTTAGGTACGGACCTCAAAATGGAATGAGAGGAATGCCTACTGACGTACGCTTTGCCCAATTAGGTTTAAATTGCGGTCAGTGAAATATAGAACAAAATTCACGTTGGCCAAGGTCGAGGTGAGTGTTATCTACTGATTAAGGCGAAGGTTAATAACTGAACCCATTGACTGCTAAACTGCGCGTAAAAGTGCGTGCATGCTGAGGACCACGAACTGACAGAACAAAACGACACAACATATGTGATCCCTGGAGATCCGTGCAGTTACTTTCTGAGAGATACCTTATACCTTTTTCATTAGTAGTCACATGACCCACTAAAGAGCGCTGTCACTCATGTGGTCAGCAGCCATGCACATTTCTTGGGAGCAAAAGAAAGTGCTTGCATAAAAAAAAGTTCAACTCCTACAGGATTGGTTCAGGTACAACAAAATGACCGCAGTGACTCGGATGTAATGTGAAAATACTCTGTTGCAACGCACAAAACACGAAGCACTTAAGGGCGCCGATCTTTTCGAGCCGTTGCTAAGGAAAATTTATTCTCATATAACCTCATCAGTTTTGGTTAGTTCAGAGTTATTTCATGTGTTTTAACTTTTTCATGATCAGTAACACTAGTGATGACGTCATCAGGCCACGCCCATGGTCATGTGACTAATAAGGAGAAAAACGCAAAGGCTCCCAGGCAAATTACTTTATCGGGATTTTTTTCATTGATTTAATATTTTAATTTAAATCCTCATTACGCTATGCATAGATTTTGTTTCATTTTTAAAAGGTCAGATTTTGAGAGAATTTCAAAATATTAAAAAATTCGTAATTTTCTGAAAAAAAGCATAATTTTGAAAAAAGAATGCATAGCTAGCTTTCCAACGTTGGCTTTAATCGAAATCCGTCGAAAAAGGCTGGATTTAATGAAAAACCGCGTTTCCTTTAGCATTTAAAGAAACCGGAAGTGCGCCCGATATATATTGGAAAAAACCCTGTTAGCACGTGCGCAATTTACACTACCAGCGCACTTCGGTAAGATCGAACAAAGCCTCGAGGAGTTAGTTTTTCTCTTTCTGTTGCTCTTGTTTTTCTGTCTTTTTCTTATTTTGTCCTTGCTTGTACTTTTTTCACTTTGCATTTTGTGAAACACGCAAAAAAAAACATTGAAGCGAATTTGGAAGTTATTGAGTTGTTTTTATTTTCCGCGCTCAGGCTGACGTAAGTAACCGGAGGTGGAATTTCACCTCCTTAGCAACGCACGCGAGCGCGCGCATAAATCGGTTAATGGGCCCTTAATAAGCTAGAAAGAGAATGAAAATGGCTCAATAAATAATAAGCCCAACTTAGAGCACAGTGTTATTCATCGCGCACTACAGGCTAGTTTCCATCTGATAGCCGCGATCGTCACAGGAAAAGTCGAGCGACTGCGACTGTCAAGATTTGCTCGCAGATCGCTTAATAATAAAAATGTCCGAGGGGACCTGGATTAAACAAAGAAGAAGTGCATTTGGCACATTTAGTATCATTGCAACGATTACTGCAACCTCTGGAGAGGTGGTCTATGTATGATTGCAACGATTGCTGAACTGTATTTTCTTTTTTCTCAGTGATCCTGGCGATCATTTGGAAGTCAGCCTTTAGAATGTTAGAGAAATTATGAGGAAAAGTTCCTTCTTCCGGGATGTTGCTGAAAGGCAGGAACGTAATCTGTGCTAACGTTCTGCTTTGCCTCTAACGTTTGAGTAGATACAAAATGACGACTTTACTAAAAATTCCAGCTTCAAGTACAACGTAATGTTAAGGATAGATGTAGATTGAATATTTTATTATTATATACTAATCAATAATAATTGAGAACGGTAGCTGTCTTAAAGGATTATTGCAAGAAACTATCATTTCAGCTGTATTTGAATACGTTTCTATAATAATCAAGAATTTATTCCTTCGTTCTCGCTTGAAATTTCGCGCAGATCCACAAAAGCCAACTTTGGTTTATGGTTGCTTGGAGCGCCTTGCCATGTACGGTGATGGACTGCCCACTCTCCAGCACAGCCACATGTCCGAGAAACGGTAATCTGGCTTGTACCTTCCCTATTCAGTTGCTGTTCATTACGGGTGAAGTAATTAGTGCAAATCTTGATTTTCGGACGATGAAAGAATTGCCGAAAATATCGCGAGTAAGTTTGATTCCTGGCAGCGTAAATAACTGGATAGCAAGCTGATCTAAAACAAAGGGTTATTTTCGCCAAGAAATACAGTGCCATTGAGCACTTGGAAGAGCTTCCTTCGCATACCCCAGTTAGCACCAAGGATGGAATCAGGCATAAGAAATAAGTTGCAATGATAAGCAATGTAGTGAAAGCAGATTTAGAATACGCTGTCGCTATGTGATTACTTATCGTTCCAATAGCGTGGACGCGTTGTCTACTTTTAAGGGCTGTTCGGAGAATATGGAAGCTTGCGAAGGTCATAATAACCAATGGCAAGAAAATGCCAAAGACAAACAACAACCCTCGTAAAATATCAGCTAACGTCCATGTTCGTAAATCTTTGTTCGCTAGAAACGATGCCTCGCAGTTTACCAGCAACCACGCCACATACTGCCAGCGGAGCCTGCCATTGAATATTAAGTCCCAGGGAATACCGTATGAGACCGACAGAGTCCAGATTACAACCAGGAAGATCTGGACCCGGGTGCGAGTCATTTTGTGGTGGACTTTCTTCACGACAGCAAGGTATCGGTCGATGGATATGCCGACAAGACTCAAAAACCCAGCACTCATAGAAGAGTTAAAAATAGAAGAAGCTGTAATGCACCACGCAGTTCGATCAAACATTTCACCGTGCACTACTAGAATAGAAACGTGTGTGGCAATGCCCAAAATGGACGATGCAAACTCGGCTGTTAGGTGACTGATGACCAACATGTTCGTCGTTGTACGCATTCTGACGTCTTTTGCAAAAGCAAAAATAAACATACCATCTCCCAAAGCAGCAAAGACGTAGAACAAAAGAACAATGGTGCAAACTATAATCACATGTGTTTCGTTTGGGTGAAGAATCGACAAACATTCATTCTTCGTCTCCGCTGACGGAGCCTTGGTTAGCACCTCTTGGGTTGTGTAGTTAGATTCCAAGGCCATGCAGTGCACTGTTATCCTCGATCACAGTGTCAGCAATAAGAACAACTATACATCTGTGTCTTTTGTCAGCAGACTTTGGACTTGTTTCGCCTCAAACAATAAAGATACGATTAGTTATGGAACTTGAAACATTATGATTCACCAGTTTCTCTCCATTGAACATTTAAGCTTTCAATCGCTAGCTCAAGGTGCCTTTGGGTTATTGTTTTCATATAACTTAAATGGGAACCGCAAATCAATCAGCATGATTTTGCCATTCCTTAGCTTCTTACCATGCATCCAGTCGTCTAAAGAATTGAAATAATTTCGTACTGTGATCAAAGGCTGAAGAACGACGAACCGTGGAGTAGATGGTGAATCATACGGTTCCGAAAGTTAAAAATGCAAATGTTATACCCTCGCAAACTTACTCCGAGGCTTTTTCTAGTGTCAGGCTGAAAACTTTCGCTACTTCCTGTTTTATCTGTGCTTTGAAGAGCTAATGCGTATTGTTAGTTTATCGACAGAGTCACGTGAACATCAGATGCGATGAGCTGATTTTGGAATTCATCATGCCAAGACGCAGACGTGATCCATGATGCATTCATGATCAATGAAACGTAAAACTAGACCAAAACAGTCGATTTGTCTGGATTAATTACCGTTAATAGCACAATGATCAGGCAAGCATGCAGAGCCGTCAAATCAAAGACTAACGCACAAAACATCACTACAGCAGGTTTTTCACCAAATGACTCTCTCCTTCAGTAGCTTCAGGCTCTCATGAATCTCGTCATGAAAGGCGGAACGGCTTCCTCTACCATTATGCGTTAATAAATGGCTTCCGTTCTCAAACACCGTCACAGCGCAAATTAGCTACTTTACTGTTCAGTAAAGCCACCGTAAAGTAACCGTAAAGCCGGTATTTACGGAACGTTACTTATCCGTAAAGCGGAAATTTCTGGTGGCTAACAGTGTATAAATTACTCAAAGATATGGTGTCACAAAGTCTCTAAAGCACACAAAGAGCTCTCGCTTGAGACGGCTGAGGAAATCAAGAAAGATTTTCAAAGCAAACTTTGTTTTTCTAGGCTCACAACGAAATATACTAAAAAAAAAACTAATTATTAAGTGCTATTTCTTAGAGCTGACTAGCACTGACTCTTGATGCCGTGTAAATCGCTTGGTGTTTCAGATAACACACTAGTCTCACACAAGACTAGTATAGTCTAGTCGTTGAAGGAAATATGTAGTTTATACTGGCACAAAAGGACAAGTTACAAGTGGACTATTCATGGCATACCACGGGAAAACACCGCTTAATTATGTTATCCAATGCTCCACCAGAGCTGGTATATATAAAATTTTGTGAAGATTTCTTAGACGACTATACACAAAGATTGCGGTCGAATATTTCCAACTAGAGTATTTTCCGAGCAATTTAAACGACTTGGAAACTACTCAAAGTAAAAAGTAAGTACAAAGTATATTTGGCAACCAAGATATGCCTTGTACTTACAGTCAAGGACACTGATTATCTATAGCTTTTAACAGCAAAATCCGTTGTGTTTGGACCACTTCTTTAAGAGTCAGGCGAAGAATGTTTAATGGATAAGTGAATAAAGTGGAAGAGAAGCCAACAAAAGCTAACCTTCGTAAATTTCGCTCATGCATGTCCCATTCTACTGTCTGTGCATTCTAATGTCTGTCTGTGTATCACGATGCCCAAGACTCGTGCGAGAACTTGAACAATAACATGCGTTTTCTTAACGATGAGCATTGGCATCGGTCTAAATCTGCTACAAGTCTCCACCCTTTAAGCGGCCTTTTATTGAAAGAGCTGGCGCATATATATCTGGAGAAGTTGCAGCTCCGCACGGAACAAAACTGAATGTGTTGGGAAACAAGCCGATCTCAAGAACAGATCTCTGGAAGTCGCACCGTTTTAGTCACTATTCTTACACTTTTCAGTTTTGCTAGTTCTTTAGCTTAATTAACTCGGATTTTGACTTAAATGCGCAAGATTCCACAAACAACATAAATAAGAAATCGAAAACAACAATATATTATAAATGTAATAAAAATTTTCACCCATGACTTCTTGATACCTCCCCGACGAAGAAGTTTCTAATTTTTGACGGAAGTTTGGTGAAAGTCAATACGCTGATTCGACCATTCGAAATTCTATTGTAACGAATGCTGAGTAAGCGCTCAAAGTTTTGACATCGCGTTTGTTGCGAATGGCTATGCTAAAGATCATATAAGTCAGTAAAAGCTAATTTGACGGGCTTTCCTCTAAACGACCTCGTTTTAGGTTCGTAGGGCGTGACAATGTTACACGTTGAACTGTGACTGGGGTTTTGCGTACAAACGTACACGTTACTCGTACTCAATCCATAATCGGTCGGTCTGCAACGCATCGATGCGTAGGCCCTTCGTATATACCTGAATTTCTTTACGAAGAACGACCGAACGTAACCGGAAAATTTCCGATTGCGAGCGATAAAAATCACCGGATAACACACGGAACGGAAGCTCATAGCGACCTTGGCGATGCTGTGTAGTGCGAGAGAGTAGAAACTCGAACTGCCTTCTCTGAAAACATACAATATCATGCTCGGCGTGAGGCAGAGAAAGTACACAGTTATGATAAGAATCGTTGTAAACGCAGACCTCATGTACGCATCAGCAGGATTCCTTGGATATTCGAGCACGTGAATGCGAGCGCGCTTGTGAATGGCGCTCCGGAGGATTCTCACACTTGCGTAAAATATTATACAGCATGGAATGAAAAAGGACAATATCCAGAGTACGATCCGAAAGGTTAGCACAGGAACGTTGTGATGCTCTCGCAGTGTCAGGTACTTTTCGCAGTTTCCGAGCACCCAGGCTATAAATCTCTTTCCGGGCTTGTTTATAAGGATTAAGTCCCAGGGAATCGCCGACACCACAGCTTGGCTCCAAATGAAAATGATGACACGCGTGATTACTTTCTTAGTGAACTTGTGATGACTTCTCTTCACGACAGCAAAGTAGCGATCCACAGAAATGGCCGCCAAACTCAATACGGAAACAAAGAACAAAAACATGTTGACTGTGCCGGCAAAAATACACAAATTCCCGCCCAGAACCTCGAGTCGAATCAGGCTCGATCCGTAGACGAGAATGCCATTGATGGCGAATGAAAACTCCGCAGAAATGTGGCTTATAACTAACATATTGGTGGTTGTTTGCATTCGATAATCCCGCCAATAAGCCACAAGAAGAATCCCGTTGCCGACCATTCCTAACACAAACAGGATCAACACAATGATTCCCTGGCTGAGTATGGCACATTTGTCGTTTGCAACTTCAGTCTCGAAAACCATTTCCTCTGTACAACTGATGAATAACCTCTTGTAGAGTGTCTTGCTATAAAACGACGCCTCTACGTTTCCTTTCCCCACGACGCCTATATGTTTCCTACCCCCACTGTAGATCGCTGGAAAAACTTGACTCAACTCGTGAACATTCCAGGGTATCTATTAATGATATCTTCTGTTGATTTCGTGTTTTTTTTAGTTGTCTGGTATGAGTTAAACACTTGTCACACGACTAATTACCCGTTGAATGGTTAAGTGTCGTGAATAAAATCTTTCTGGGCGGCAATGCATGATGTACAATATTGAACACTTAAATTGTTCACGAATCGAGTTACTAATTACTTATGTGTTCCTAATTACTAATGTGGTCTTTGTTGTGGCCATCAACAACAGCTTCTGTAGCTTGTTCTTTAAAACTAGTTGTCTGCTTCGATATAATTCGAATACACACGGTGTAGATTTAGCGGTTAGCCACATGATCAGAGGTCAGCTTGTTTCGAGAGCCTTGGTGAAGTGTTATATTTAGATCACCAAAAAATATATTTCAACAAGTCTTCAATATTGGCTTTGAATGGCTTATCCTTACGTGAGGTGGAACACGAAACAGCTTCGTCACTGTTATTAAGTGGATAGACCACCTACAACGACTTCAAATCGGATGTTTCCACCGTAATAGTTTACTCTCGGTGATATAACTAATTCATCCTTTTATGCGGTCGTCGTAATATTACCGACGTTAGTAATGTTTCAATTCAAGCTGATAAACCACAATATCATCTACACTAAAGACAAACTCAAAAGAGCCAACATAATATCTGATGATTTGTGCCATTCATGTATAAGTGAAAGGCATACAATCCAGCATATGTTTTTAATGTGCTCCCATGTAGCTTTATTTAATTTGGAATGAATTTTTTGACTGGTGGTCGCAAGTCACAGGTGAAAACATTCAGTCACCAGACTCAACTCTCATTACGGACCTACAAACTCACTCAATCACCATCAACCCCTAAGCTTGGCTTTACTGGTGACAAAATACTTCTTTTACGAATGCAACTTGAATGAACAATCTTTACTCTTCTCACTGTTCGAGGAAACATAATAACTGAAAGATACGTCTCAATAAAAAAACATAACTGTCAATCTCTTTAATGACAAATGGAAATGCTTTATATTAAAAGATTTTGTTCTGGAAATTTTGTCACCACCAACGTCTCAATAGGAGAAATGAATTTACCTTTTTTGTGTCAATGTTCTCATGTTTTTCAAAATTTCTAATCAGTAGCGCCAAGCATTAATTTATTTGTTTATCGTTTTATATGGCATGTACTTAACTGTATGTTTTATTTTACTCTAAGTGTTTTTCGATGAATAAAAATATTTCAAAAAAAATAAAAAATAGAATATATATTACCGACGTAGCCTTACGTGAGACTGCCTGTTTAATAGCAAACACAACTTTTTTTTATAGGAATATTGTTTTTCTGGCCAAGGCTGAATATTCTTATTTTTCTGCGAATTTTAGGCTGAAAATATCCTTGTGAATATTCTTAGATTATATTGTATTCAGAAATCTTCGGCACACAAACTATATTCGTTTCAAAATTTCAGCCTCGGGTCTATTGAATTCTTGAAATATTTTTCAAATTTCTCGAATTTCAGCCTCGATATTCTTATAAAGTATATTCTTATTAAAAAGAGTGTATCACAATGATCCTAGCTGAGATTCCTTTCAAACCCTTTATAAGGAGGGTATCTTGATTTGTTCGAAGTAGTCCAAATCTGCTTGTTCACTGCAAACGAGATGTTAATTTAATGTAAATTAAAGTGGCTTGTAAACTACTAAAGCACTTAAAAAACAAAACAAAACAAAAAATATTAACGGGGAAAGAAACAGGGAGGTCAATTTACCGCTCTGGAATGTTTGCAAGTGATTTTTTTAACCAATTCAGTGCTCTTTATTAATTACGTTATCTTTAACAATTTTGGACTGAGTCACTGGCAGCCGATGTGAAACCTCGCTGTTCAGTGCGTTGCTTATCATAACAAGCTGTTTTTATCCAAGAATGGTGAACATCGAAGCAATTTAAGACTGCACTTGGTTGAGAGGTATTTTTTTCGCTGATAGGGGAAGTTGATCACGATTTGATTGAATTGATCGTAATAACCGAGATTACTGTATGTACCTAAATCAGATTATCAACTCCGTGCGGCATGAAATAAGTGTTAGCTAGCTGGCCCACTGACGCTACTCAACATATAGCACATCTTAGTCTTATTATGTGAGTTCGGTTTGGATAATTGACGGATAAAGATTAAAGCCAGAACTGTAACTCACAGCCAAAATTTTGACAGCCAGGCAACTGGCAAACGGCCCGAGATGTTAGCTCTCATGAAGTGCCTTAATTGACCGGTACATTCGTAATGACAACTGAAAATCACCAAACACCATTGAAAATTGATCGAAATATTCTAACACAATTTACAACGCTCTTGAATCTTTTTACACTGTCTTTCAGCCCCTCAGCCATATCAACTGATGACACTTGAACAAAAAATGTAAATATATTGTATGATAGGCTTATACTGATACTCATACTGTCGACCTAATTCGGTCCTTTAGTTGTCTGGATGACAATTTCAAGCATTGAACGGAATTGCTTGCTTTGTATCACACAGGTTACATTTGTAAAGTTCTTCATTTAGTAGTGTTCCACTCAGTGTGGGGAATTTGCTTGTTGCACAAACCAACCAAAGCAAATCAGTGATCGATTTCGTACAGGATAAGTATGCATATGTAAGCGATATATCTAGCTCTAAGAGTGAGATCGAAGTCAGTAAAGTAGTTAGCTTAGAGAAACAAAATCTGATAAGTGCAAGCTAAGAGAATCAGGTCAAGTGTATGGTATAGTGTCCAGGGGTTCTGACATGCCGGATGGAAGAATATTGGATTTTGGCGAGCTGTATCCTCCGATGTATACCCCACGGTTATTCCTGCTTCCTTAGTTTCCTACTTATGTGCAACAACTGTGTAATTATATTCTAGAATGCCAGTTAAAATGCCGAATAGTGATGATTGAATGCTTCCTAGACTGTTCACAGTCCCTTATTTTTCCGTGAGATCGAAGATATGCTGAGATGACGATCGTTGAGTTTGACGGGCCGCCACCTTGGTCTCTTGATGCGAGCGAAACTGGGGAGAGTACAAAAGTCCGTGGGTAGGGGTGGTGGAAGGCACGGCGGGCGAAAAACTTGAATAGGGAGACTGTAACAGCTTCACTGTCTCGTGTTCAAGGGAAAAAGAGAAGCCTTCCACTTCTAGTCTTCTCCGCAGCCGTTTTTTGGGATGTCACGCAACGGAGGAGCGTTGCGTGACAAAAGGATGAATATTTCATGAGTGAACCACGCAATCTCTATGGTAAGCAGTCGAGGGTGGTGGTGCGAGCTCGGGTTTTCCTGCCATTCGTGATGTCCTTTGACAGTCGAGAAGAGATCTGGGAATGAAGTTGACACGTCATGCAACATAAACAAAGGTAAAACAAAGAAGATCAGATCACTGAGAAGTCGTCTTGACTGCGCAAAAAAAGTCTACTCTGATGGGACGTAAAGATGCGGAAGGAAGATCGGATGTAGAAAAATTCAGGAAGAATATAGGTGAGGGCTTAATCCATGTTTAACGCTTTTGTTATGTAGCTGAAAAATCTTTTCTTGCCACCTTGAGCGTGTAGTTTTAGGTAAGGAGAGAGAGAAAACAGTTGACGATTTGGTCCAGGCGGGAGCCTCGCTACAGTCACGTACGTTGGTCCTTTAGATACTTCTTTTCGGCTGCCTCGACACTCTTGTGCAAGGCTTAAGTTTCAAACGTATCTTCCGGCCTCAAAATGGCCTGTTTCGACTTGTGTGTGCTGTCTGCTCGCTATGATGGTGAAGAAGGTATAGAGATGGGGATGGGGTGGTGATTGTGGCCACTGAGAAAGATCGAAAATTTCTAAAATGCAGTAAGAGTACGTTGGTTATATCCTAATCCAAGAACTGATGTGTCGACCAATTTCATTGGCTACGTGAGCTATGTAATCAGCAGATTTACATAGAAAGTTTGGTTCATTATAGCAATTTAAACGCTTTCTCTATTAAAATTTTAAACACACGGCATTCATGGAAGTCAGGTTTATAAGTAGAATATTGTTGTAAGTTATATAATATTAGGATTAGAATTTTACGTTTAGGATCTTAGACATTTTAGTAGAATTGGTTTTGAATTTTTTATCATGTATATTGATTAAAGATTAAATTCTTAGCGCATTTAATTGGACCAAATTTTTAAAATCAAATATGCAAAAATCAGTTTTATTGGCTACTGATAGGAAAGGAATACAATCTATTTAACAAATTGATGTAAGTTTTTCATGTGTCTGTCCTGTTATTGATCATGAATTTCGTCATGTCATTGTCAAAGTAGCTGTGGATCCACGAGGCGATAGTTGAGTGGATCTGCAGACTACTTTGACAATGTTATGATGAAATTCATTGTCAATTACAGGATAGACGCATTAAAAACTGACTTCAATTTGTTTTTTTACGATAACAGTTCACTCTCACTGGTTGACACATTGCATAAATTATAAATTCGTGTGTCTGTTCACTTATTGACAATAAAAATTAGGCAATGAGCGAGCGAGAAATTCTGCAGTTATTGTAAAATTGGTTATTGACCAAGCTTGAGGTCAAGATGGCTGGATATTGGCAGAGTTCTTTTTTTGGAAGGAACATTAGGCCAATATCCAGCCATCTTGACCACAAAAGCTTGGCCAATAAAGGATTTATTTTATGGTTTTCGCAGGAAATTTTTCTTGCTGGACACAGCAGGGTCCCAGGCAGGCGAGATAACCCCATCTTGCCCACTCGAGTAGCCAATCATAATGCAGGTTTTGGTTCATCTAGCCTGCAAACAGAGCTACAATAGCTATTAATAATAAGGAGTAATAGTCACTAATTCATTTGGATGGCAAGTGACCTGCTGTTCTTAAGTTCAACCACCCTGTTCTTAGCAAGGGGATATCATTGGCCTCCATCAGTTGGCAATGACCAAGTGTTTCTTGTCTAATAGCTAATACAGTAAAAACCCGCATAAAAGAACTAGTGGATTAAGAACACTCAGGCTGAAATTTGGCCAAAAAAGTACCATATACATAGAACATATTTAGCCTGAAAGATGAAAATTGCTCTTATATAAAAAATTGGCTGCCAGTTAGATTAGAATAACCTACTAGGATGCAATACTAAGTAGATCAATATATGTGCTAGAACATTGCACACATAGAGTTTCACAGCAAGTATGGGAATTTCCAGGGTACATTTAGCAATCGTTTCTAAGACTTGACTAATTTATGTAACTAAATGACTGTTACCTTCTGTCAATCACATTCTTTATTTGCTGCAGACACAACATGCTGACATGAAATCCATTAATTAATTAAAATGTTGTGCTTGCACATTGATTTCAACTGTTGGTAGTCTATGCAGTAATTAATTTTTAGAAACAGTTTTAAGAACACCTTAAGAACATTTTCAGGCTGATTTTGCAGAAAACACCTGATATATAAGGGGGGTGAATACGTTTTCGGATTGACGGATTTGAACTTTAAAAAGCACGTGGATTGTGGATTTTTGCTGTAAATTGAGTGGATTTGCGGATTTTGAAAACACTGTGGATCGCAGATCAGCTCTGAATTTTGGTGTGGATTCCGGATTATGCCTGTCTTGATGTTGGGATCTTGGGTCCTAAACAAAATTTGGATCATAGATCTTTCTTCAGCCTTGGTCGGTATGTTAATGAGTTCATCCAAATTGTTTCTTTTTTTAAACAAAGCACATTTAAACTCAGGTGTGAGACTGTTACTGGAATTGTACTGTCTTATAGTCATCAAGCATGTTGCCTTCTTTACTATTTGTGTGAAATTACTAGTAACAATGGCATTCGAACAGATTGAATTCGGATTTGAACAAAACTATTGGTGGATCAATGGATTTGGTGAAGAAAAGGCACGGATAAGCAGATTTTCATAGCCCTATTCACCCCCCTCTATACATGTAAGAACAAAATCAGCCTGAGCCCCCAAAACACATGTTCTTTTATGCAGGTTTTTACTGTACTGTATGGCCATTCTGCATGATAATTAGGATTTTGTTAAGATGGTGATCACAGAAAGTATAATTTCAGTCACTTAAACCAGTAACTGAGAGTTGGCATAATCAAATCTATTCTATTCTAACCTCAATTCTGCAGTGTTTTTAAAATTTACTTTGTTTTGGAATTTGACGTCTCATCCTAAGCAGCCACTCAGCCCGAAGCCTGCATTTTTGCACTCAGAGGTGTCATAATTGGCTTCTTTAGGGTTCCCTACTGCAGTGTGTTTAAAATGAGATGATACAGTCTTATGATCAGGAAACCAATTTAACCATTTGCTTCAATGTCCTTATCACTCAATTACAGTGTATACAATGTTTTTTGTTAGACCAGCATTGACATAATTTCTTTGTTATGTTTTTTTGCTATATCAGGAAAACAGGAATTCAAAGGTCGTAGCAAAAAGAAGACACTATCAATTCGTGACAAAGCTCAATCCAGGAGATCAAGTGGAACTATTCAGGTAAATTAAAATTCAGGATAACAATGATTATTATTGACTTGTGAGAACACAAGAAGAAACAACGACTGAGATAAAATTGTTCTGTTCTTTTGACATATTTTGAGTTTTCAAATCAGGTTTTAATAATGCTCAGGTTGGACATGGAACATGACTTTAGTTCATGTTGTTAAAATGTGACAGCAGGGGTAAGGAATGGTACACTCAAAACTTTTACATGTATTCAGGTGGGGGCGGGGGGGGGGGGTGTGGTTGGTAGGGGGTTATAAGAGATATTCATGAATGTTTTAAACTGAGTTGATAAAAACATCCAGTGGTATCCAAAAAAAAAAAACATCCAGTGGTATCAAAGACATTTGATACCACTGTGTTATGGAGCCCCAACTGAATCTCAAATACCATAGGTGAACAAACGCAGCCTTTTGACTTTAGGTAAAGTTGAAGCCTGTTTTAAATGAGAGATACTCTACATGTCAGCTTTTAATAACTGTTGTATGCATAAGACACTTAACAGTTCTGGACCTTAAAGGAGAGAATAAAATATGTATGTGTTGTCTGTAACTCCACATGTTCTGCACGAGATGGCATTAATGAAACAAGTAAAAGCAGCAGAAAATAAGCAGTATTTTAATGTAACTGTGACTATTAAATGTGAACTGACTCTAACGAATAGTGTCACTTTAAATTAGAGACTATTTACACATAACCAGTACACAAATGTCTCAGTCATAAATGTTACTGTGTAAGTCAGAACACTTTGATTTGATTCTGACAGGCCAGTTGTGTACTGACCAATCACAATAAAGTTCAGGACATGCTAGCAAACCTTAAAACCACAAACCAACTTACTATTGATGTTTGCTGTCTAGTTTTCTCATACCTACATGTAATTGCCTTTCCCTTTGCTACACATCAACATTTCATAAATATTTCTGGTGTTCATGGTTTTCTGAGTTTCCTATTAAGGTGGCTCAAAACAGTTTCCAGCAGTTAGATTTTGATGGGTCATTTTAACCACTCTTTATCACTTGATGCTACAATCATGGTATCGAAAAACTGCCCAATCGTTGGTGAACACGTTGTTATCATTCTCGTGACACTAGAGGTTACCATAGCAACATTCTGACCTGCTAAAACCACCCTTAATTACAGCTTTAGGGGCTTATAGTTCAAAAACCGCACAGTGAAATTTTTTTATATCAAATTTTCGTAAGCATTGATAAGATGCAACTTTTGGCAAGGTTTTAAAAAGTCTGTATGTAGGGTTCAGAGCCTTAAATTTTCAAAACTTTAAGGTGACTCCTAACCCTAAGTACAGATTCTTTAAAAACTTTGCCAAAAGTTGCGTCTTAGCATGCTTATTAAAATTTGATAATTATAAAAAGAATTTGCCTTGCCCTTTATGAATAATAAGCCCCTAAAGCTCTAATTAAGTCAAGGGTATTTTTTGCAGGTCATGCTGTGGCTATGGTAACCCATTGTGTCATGAAAATGATAATAGGGAGTTTACGAAACCACGACGGCGACGCCGAGGACAACGTAGATTAAAAAATGGATTTATATTTTACCTACAAATCTCGCGATACTCTAAAGTCATTTACTTTGTTTATCACTGTCAAAACTATCGCAAAACTAAATCCGGAACACAGCGATAAATTTGAAATAAAAATTTAAAATATTAGCCGTCGTGGTTCACGTTCTCCAGACAACGCAAAATTTGGTCATTTCACGTTGTTTTCTTGCAAAGGACGGCAAAGAAATATACCAAGAATTATAACGCACGTGCACAGCCATTGTTCTGCTCATTAATTCTTTTGTTCAGTGACGTTCCCGTTGCCGTTGCCGTCGTGATTTCGTAAACTCCCTATTAACGTGTTCACCAATGATTGGGCAACGTTTTGATACCACGATTGTAGCAGCAATTGTAAAAGAGTGGTTATAACGACCCATCAAAATCTAAGTGCTGGAAACTGTTTTGAGCCATCTTAAATGCATCTCATTTCTTTCCAGATTGTGTTATTGTATTTGTTTGTTATCCTTGCTGTCCTGGTGTCGCTGTACTTTGTGTTCTACACTGTGTATGCCAGTAACAAAGATGAAAGCCACTCCAGCTGACAAGAATGAGGTACAAACTAAAACTTCATAATCTACACTGTATTGAATTGTGGCCCTGGTTTTCTGTCTCCCTTCCATCATGCAGTAGGTACATAGCAAAAATGGATGTTGACCAACTAGTTACAGGGGAGTGCAATATAGCATTCCTTGTGTGGGGAGATACGTGTAATGGTCATGTAGTCATTAGTCAATTCACTTTTAATTACCAAAATTGGAGATATTCTCTGGATATGGCCATTGTGGTAGATGTCTACCGGGTTACTGAAACAGACACTTCTTTTTGTTAGCCGTGATATGCTGAAATTTCTTCAGCAACTACACGTGTCTTGATAATAGCAGGCAAGTCAAGAATTTAAAGAAAATGACAAAACTTTTAAGTTTGAAAGACATGTATCAACAGAACCTACTGTCATCTCCAGCTGATTGATATAGAAAGCGCGAAATGTCTGAAAATGCGAAACGGCAGATTCGATATCACTATCCACCACAATTCGCATTTTTTCTACTTATAAATTCAACTTCCAACGCTTTGTATATCAATCAACTGAAGATGACAGTAGGTTCTGGCAAAACATTTCTTTCAAACTTAAAAGTTTTGTCGTTTTCTTTAAATTCAGCAACTAAGTTGTGAAAGTTTAGAGACCTATCGCCTCAGACACTGACGAGGCTAGAAACTTAAGACTTAGAGTTAAAGGCAAACTTCTCAAATAAGTGAACCAGCTACAAGTAAACTTTTGTTGATGCCTCAGTTGCAGTGCTGCTTAGCTCCTTACTAACAGAGTTACAGTTGTCATGCAATGCTGAATGTGCAGTACTGTAAAATTATCCCAAAATCCTACACCGGTTAATCATATTACTTCAATCAGAGAAATTCTCGTAGCTAGTATAAACATTTATCAAGCTCTGTCTTATTGTCTACAACTGAATTTCGTCATGTGGAATGCAAACAGTCATTTTAGCAAACGTTACTCCTACTAAACATCAAAGTGAACATATAATTTATTGTTAGATCTACATCCGTACATGACTTGTTTAATTACATTCACTGCTAGTACTAGTGTTAGTAGCAGTTGTGATACTGTAAAACATTTAATTGGAACACTTTAGTCATTGCACTTTCGTAACATAGGTTAAAAAAAAGAGAAATTACAATCTTCAAGTATTTTATTCTGCAATACATGTAGTTCATTACACCGCTAAAAGATCAGTCTTCCGTGGTAGCGCCAAAGCAAAACAGACACCACTTTTCGCACGGTCGATCATATTCTCGTTTCTCCTTCTTCCCAGCACAGCCTCCACGTGGCGGCAAATGAACTTCGATGCCAGCCCTACATGTTTTTCCGCCAAAAAACATTGCGCGCGAAACGGCGGATTCAACCCGTTTGGAAACCTCTGCTCCCCAGGCCTCGGGCCAAAGACTTCTGATTTCCTCCTCTACAAACAGCAGCTGTCTACAAGGAGTTGTTTTGTAAAACTGTAGTACTGTGGAATTAACCGGTGCTTCACCTTCTGTGGAGACGATTTTGTTGATGATAGTCTTGGTGAAGCCCCTGTGTTCGAGCTCTGCGTTGTCCAGTTTTTGAAGGACGTCGCTGACGGCTGCCCTATAGTTGTGGTTAAACACACGAATTGCGATGTTTTCTGACGCTCTTGAATCTGCGGTGTATAAGATTAGCAAGATTTGTTATATAGCTTAATAAAGTGGAAATTTTATAATATCTTCGTGTAAACTAACTACGTCTGTTCTCAAGTTGTACTTCAAGAACTTCATAGAAAAATGGACGTGTGTGATTCAACATTGAACCCAAGAGGCGTGGGTGTAAAGCTGAGATTTTTTGCTTCTAAAGTATCCCATATTTACTGTCTTAGGGTTGTTGTTAGATGATCTTCGCACTGTTCTGGCATTTATGTGTATTTAGACTAAGAAATCCGACTTCTGTTGGCGTAAGCAGAAGGTTGTTTAGTGCAGGAGGTATCTAACTTTATGTATCAATTGTACAGTAACCAGAATTTATCCGCTGAATATTTAACAATTATTCCTTGAGTACACGTAGGATGCGGGGTGCTAAATAACAAACGAAACGCCGAGTTTATTATAATCACCTCTTATCCAACAAGGGCGAATGAAATAATTGTTTTAGTAAATTAGACAGTCAATTAGATGATGTGGGCATTTTAGTGTGATTTAAACGAAGCCATGGTCTAAAAATGGCGGGAAAATCTGTCGGGCGTTCTTCATTGTTGGGGTTGAATGAAGCATGTCAGGAAAGCGAGCGAGACAAAAAGGTTTCTTCCGAAATATCCTCACATAATCACCTCCAAAGGTTTCTACATTTTGGAAAAATGTGACGAGCGCCAGGTTTACAAGAAGAAAGGTTTCCGAGACGCCTTATTCGAGTCAAATGAAGCAAATTTTACTTGTTTGCGCGGCTGTCATCATCAAGACTACAGACTGTTAGTGTTGCTCAAAACCGATCGAGTTCAAATGCATTGAAGTATAAAAGGACAAGGCGGAATTGAAAGGTATCAAAGGTAGTAAACTTTTCTGGACTGCTAAGCTTAATATTATACTGAAAAATGTGTTTTCACGGCTAACAATAACTGAACATGAACGATGCTGTGTCGGTTTTTGGTTCTTCCTTTGAATTCCTTTTTGGTTTTCTTCTTCATTCAGTTGCTGTTGTTGTACATTTACAAGCCCTTTCGATTAAATAGGTAGTTTAGTTGATTGTGGTATTTTCTGGCTTTTTATAGTTTCCGGATTTATAGATTTGCTTCGTATTGTTTCCTTATTTTGGCGATAGAAAGCTCACCTAATGTACTTCTTTCAGCCATTTCTTTTTTTGGAAAGAGCTTTCCTTCCCTGGCGACCCACCGCATTCATATTCCATATATACAGTCAAAGACGGGTATAATGGCTGGCAACCCAAATTCAGGGAACCCATCAGAGGGCCGGGTTGTTAATTCGAAAGCCGCTTAACGTTAACTCAGGATTAAAAGTTCACCGAAGTATTACTTTTTCTGTATAAAAATTGTCATTGCCCATGTTTTCAGTGGCTTGCGATTATTTAAATTAAAAACTGAGAGACAAACTGTAGACAAAAACTTCATCGAATAGATACAAAACTGAAATCAAAATTCTTGCTAACCCTGGTTAGCGTAATCGGGCTTTGAATAACCCGGCCCTGAAAGCTACAAGTGCTTTATCCGAGGTTTAGAATTTAGGGATTAATCTCCTAAACCAGTCTCAGGAGTAAGAGTACATCTCGTATTGGAATGTGTTCCGTCTTTATATTGGTGGGAGGAATATTTCAACGAGGAGTTTTCGCCCCAAAATTGTCATGAAATCATGAACTGATCAGAGATATTATAGGACGAAATTATATTTCGAGGTAGAAAATTTTATTACATAACGCAAGCAGGTAATGTACATTAGATTTTTTATGTTTATGATTATACATAAATTACAATTCTGCCTGTCATGTTATGATCATGGTCAAAACGATTGTTAGCTTTCACAATGGAATGAAGTGGATACAGCACTAGAAGGGCACATTAGACTTTTGTTCATTGGAATTTGAAGTTAATATCTAGCTTATTACACGGCGACTTACCTTGACGAGTTGGCATTGAGCCGGTTGTAGTTACAAGAAGGCATGAAGCCAAAAATATCGCACCTATATACCATGTTATGTTCTTCATTCTAAAAGCGGAGTACTGATTCTGCGGGAAAGACAATGATACAAGACCACAACTTTAACTGGTGTTTATGTACCACTGCCAGTGCTTGTTAGAAAATTCTGCGGGGAAGACAATGATACAAGACCACAACTTCAACTGGTGTTTATGTACCACTGCCAGTGCTTGTTAGAAAACTCGACATGCATAACAGTTTCCAGAATAAAACTGATACCGCTTAACTTATCGTGGAATTTCACCTCTTGTCCTTATTTTCCCAGTTTTGGCCGCCATTATTAGTAGGGCTCTCGGAGTTCAAAATCAACGAATCGAAGTTGTGAACAAGTACAGTACTTTCTTGAGACTTTTTTATTACTGTTTCCTTCCTCTATTCAGTGAGTGTTGTCGTTCGAATATGATATCATTCAATGCTCTAGGTAGTAACAATGAAGATACCAAAAAAAATTATTTCGGTCGATTCTTAGGATGCTAATTTATTTAACCAATCAGAAAGCAGCTGTGATATGTGGTAATATAGTACCATAGTCTCTGTAGAATAAAAGTCGTGAGAATTTTTTTGTAAAGCTAAGAAACTGTTCGGTAGTTCTAGAGATTTTTCTTCAAGCCAAAACCTGACCAGTACAAATTTTTGTAATCTTAAACGATCTCTTGCTCGTCTATTACAAAAGAATAGCAAAAAAAAAAAAAAAAAGACGGCGATTCTTTCAGCGAGTCGTAACGGAAATTAAATATTCTTTCCCTTCGACCTTCACAATTAGTTTATTCACTTTTGTTTGGATTATTTAAGTCCCTCTTTCAAATTGCAGTTTCTTTATATCATCCATTACTGCCGATATCAATGAGCTGGATTCTCGTGAAAAATGTACTCGCTAGAAAATAATTCTCAAAACTATCGATTAAGGACCAATGCCTCATGTTTATGAGATTAAACTTAGCTTGAAGAACTGCCGTTCTAAAGTCTGTTTGCTACTTTAGCTTCATTGATATTTGGCGAGGTTAAAAAACGTTTTATCTTATCGGACATCAAGTTACCGATCAACATCAAGTGACTGATAATTCTGCTTACCTTGCCTCTCTGTACAACGTTGTAGTTGTGAAAGATTCTGTTTTTTGAACGACTGAACGGAGCAGAGGCAATTTATGTGATCTCGGCATTAGTAATAATAAACCCAGCCGCTTTTAAAATGAGTTGCAGACGATAATTACTTGCCATTAATAAGGAAATGTTTGATAGCTCTATTATGGTTCTTTTAACAAGTTTCAGGCCGCAATTACTAATTTCCTTTTGTTGAATAGATTCAATAAGCTCAATTTGAGGTAAGAGGTGATAAAGATCAACACCCTTGTCTTCCAATTGAATTTTGGCCATAATTCAATAAGGATAGCCCGTTACTGTGTTTGGCTGGACAATTACTCACCATTTTTATCTTCCCTCGCGGAATCGTTGCAGAAAATTGCACATTTCTTTCTTAGTTAACACCTAGTTTAGTTATTAAAGTGTGTAATGCTGTTTGCTTAATTGGTTGCGGTTTCCGTCTTGCGAATGTACCCATTCTTCATCCGTTTTCTTACCATGAATGTCAATAGGTTTTACAATTAATGCTGCACAGTATTAAAGGAGTCATTTCAAAACTGCTTCAGTTGCAAGTAGTTATCATTACTTTAGCCAAGACTTTTCTTAGGACCTTTTGGAAGTTAGTTTCTTTTTTTGTCTTAGGTTTTTATTTATTTCCCATTGACTTTGCCGTTAAGGAGTTTATTAACTGCCAGCTATCAGACGCTTCGACACCTGAAAACTATTTGTCATGGCACGATAAACTTTATCATTCGAGGGAAAGCAGGCTTTCATTCAATGTTTGATGACGAAAATGGCATAACAGAGATTACGTTTGTGGTTTTCAATTAACCTGTATTATCCACTCGTATATTAAAATAACACCTTTAAGAGAGGAAAGGGATTCCAGGGAAAAACCAGTGTATTTGACTCGTAGGGAATTGTCTCACAATGCATAGTATAACAAAGCTATGTACACGGAGCATTCGCTCTTTCCTTAGAACATAGCTCACGTGAAGCCTAGAAAATTCTGAAGCATCTGTTGTCAAGCGTCCGTTTTCAAGTTATAGAAATAATTATTGAAGATTTGGACATGTCAGGTTTGGCGGTAAATGGAAAAACAAATAACGCGCGCCAAGAACTCGCGGGCGACACCACGTGCCAGGAGCAAACAAACTCTTCCGTCCACCAGCTGTCGGTGTTGAAAGCTTAGACATTTTACCGCGGCCGTGTGAAGAGCCCACTTTGTAAATAATACATTGGGAAGTGGTTTCGTGTATGTCGTTGTTTGCATTTTTCGTTTAATTTTCCAAAGCGAGCAAACACGTACACTTAGAAACATCCCGTTGGAAAGCGCGCGAAAACAAAGGCGTTCTTCTTTAATGTAACTTGAAAGAAATTCCACAGAACAAGCACAAACTGTTGACGTAATGATGGCGTCAGTAAAGAGAATTTACATTTTGATGAGCGAAATCTGATTTTCTTTTCCTTTTTCTCTCCTTTTTTTTACTCTCAAAGAACTTTTTTTAAAAAAAGCATTTTTCTTGGTGTTTCTATCAAGTTTGGAAACACGCAAAAGCTGTGTTAACAATCGCCCATCACTTGCGTTACCGAAACATTTCTCATTCTCCAGAACACGAAAAATTGCTTTCTATTTTTTTTGTAAGAAACAAGGGAAATACTCGTTGCTAGAAAAAATATAAGACAAAATGTCGTTCTAAATAAACCATCGGACAAACAAACAGGAAGATACAAGAGATACTAAACATCAATTGACAGGGCCTTAGAGAGATCGAATTTGTTTTGGGTGTACATTTCAGTTGATTTCGTACGCCAATAAGAAAATCTCTGAGGCGGTATGGAGCTTTGTGTTAGTCCATCACACTTAAATGAAATTTGTGTTAAGGGACTCAGCCTGCACTAAGCTTGTTCCAAAACCTGATTGGTTACAATCCATGAAAAGTACCTTTACACCTCGAATGTTCAGTGTCTCGAGACAGATCGATATTAAGATATTGTCTTTAAATCAGAATATTGTACAATCTTGTATCCTCATCGTTATTATTTGAACCGGTTGTAACAGGTTTTAGAAGTCTGGCCTCTGAGCCACTGACATAAGTAGCGCCACTGCGACATTATGTAACTCTGTGTAATACCTTACCAAATTGCTTTGTAAATCTCTTAAGGTAAAAGCCTCAGTTTATGTGCATGGACCGCTTTGATAGTTTTTTCGGAGATGTGGCTTAAGTATTGACAGAGGTTTGTTGGAATTCCTCCCACTACATTAAACTTCCGTCTTAACTCTTCCTAAGCCAACAGATTTTCTCGAGATAATATTAAACTACCACTGACAACTTTATGCCGTACATCAGGTACAACAACTCATATCAAGGGTCTCAATGCGGTGGTGGCTTTTCCGGCTATCGGTTCAGTAATAGTTACGCTTTTTGACAGCTAACGGTAACTGATTTATTTTCCTTACAGTGAACAGAAATCTTAAAAATTTCTCACCATTGTTAAAAATTAATTTTCATCGTTTCAAAAAGTTGAAAATTTGTTTTTGCTACTGTATAACATATTTTAAGTCTTCGGACCATTCCGGAATGGAAAAAAGGTATTATTATAAAAATTGTTACCGAATATTTATTTATTTAAGTCCCCCGGCTTTTCACTTTACTACCAAGACACAAGACAAGACACAAGACAAGACGCAAAAAAGTCTTCATAAGAGATCTTGGAACTTTCTTGGCTAAATGATTTCTACAGTTAACATTTTTCACGGCTAACGGTTAAAACTGCCAATTTTAATTTTGGCCTTTTTTTTTACGGCTGACAGTTAACCCCATTGAGACCCTCTATGAAGGGCCTGTCAGGTTCTGGAAGGGCTTTTGATAACTAAGAGTTTAGTTGCACCAAGACATTCATCACCTCTGTATATGCCGGATTTCCATTGAAGGCGCGTGACGTACGCATTTACTTTCATTTCCTCTCGTAATTTCTTTTAACAGCCTCTGTATCAAGGTAATTGAGTTTAATAACCTCGAAACCAAATTACAAATAAATAAAACGTTTCAGGTGTTCCCGTGGAACGCACATAGAGGATATTACATGGCCGCGCGGAGTTACGAAATTTATCTTTGAGTGTTGCGCTCACTCGTGAAATACTTTCAACACAACAAGAGGAATTTCGTTTCTCCAAGCAATGAAATACCAAACGATTTCACTTTCGCGGCGAAAGGCGCGATTTATTATGTAACCATAGTGACAATGATCTTTTCACATGTGAATATAACATTATTTTCGCGTGTGATAAAGATATCATGTTTTCGCGCGAGAGATCACCTGGTATTCCATTGGTGTTTATATAATAAAACATGGTATCAGTTGTTTTAATATCTGAGCAAGCACGAACACCCTCCATACGCACAGTGCAGACACTTTCTTGTCCCAACTGTCCGGCGAAAATGAAATAAAGTCAATTTGCTGAGATTTGAGATTATCTTAATGAACACTTTTAGCCTTGTTTTCATTGGTTGTGTTTTTGACCCATGTAAGTTGTAGTGCCGCGAAAAACGAACAGACGTTGAGCGATTGTCAGTTATTGATGTTGCTCAAAACAGAATAATGTGCCCCATATTTGAATATTTAAAACAACATTTCATTTGAGAGCGGAGTTGCCGGGATTTAAGGTAGTCCTGTTCAGTGCTTAAACCAAGACCAAAATACGCTGGAAAAAATCGAACAAAAAACAGGCCATAAAAGTTCGACCCTTTCTAAGTCCAAATGATCACCTAATCGTTAGGTGAACAACCGATCGGCGAGAACCCGTTAGTCTTAGTGTTTCGAGAGCAGCAGTCCGTGAATTGCCATTAGAAAAACAAATCTGAACGTTTCCAAAATCAAACAGATCTCTGCTGACTTAAAGAGCGACCTTTCAATGTGATCTTGCATTTGATTTTGAAGAGAAGCAAAGACTGAGAGGAATCATGGTTACTCTCCAGATTCGCGGCTTTATTTACTGCACGTTGAATCAAATCAGTAAGCCAGTTGTTTTGTTTACAATTTTCAATTTCAACAGCAGAATTTGTCGAGCGTTTCTTCTTGTACACTCTTTTTTTTTTTTTTTTCAGAAGCAGCGCTGAGGCTGAGATTAGCCCAGATTGAAGAACACACTACGACCAAAGCCCAGGCTGAGAGTCACTTGACGAACTTTATGTTGACGACTTTTTTATGCAACAGTATCGATGAACTCTGCTAGAATGTAAAACTCTAGTCTACACAGTCCAATGACCAAGTGCTTCAGTTACGAACATATTTAAATACAAATAGCTTGTCTCGATTTATTCAAAACTATTGGAAGTGGTAACACAACTGCTAAATAAATTACCGATTGGAAATGGTACCTTGGGAACATCTTAAAAACGTTCCGGTCCCGGGTTAATGGCAGAAAAAAAAAATAAACTAAGAAAGTTGATCCCTAACCCGAAAATTAGACGATCTTAAAAGAAAAAAATCGAGTGTATTCAGCCATTCCACTTTGCATATAATTCATTAAGTCTGTCATAATATTTGGTGTTCCAGTTTGCCCATTTGGACTGTTTTCAAACAAGATGACAACATGTAATTTTATTCTTTACATTCGGTATTAATTAACATCAATGCACGTCTAACACACAACAGAGAGAAATAAAGGAGAAAATATAGTAATTAAACACACGGAGACGGCCTGTGAGTAAACTGTCGGAGTGAATCCATAGAATTTCAGTGAAAACTATAACAGAGATGGCCTCGATTTCGTCGTTAAATGTTACTTTATGAATTATTTGTTGTCACTTACGTACAAACCGAATAATGTAATAGTTAAACAGTTATGTGCTCGCGTTTATTTTTATCCTTTAATGTTTTAGTTATTCGAAACCCCTTCACGTGTTTTTAACGTGTCATAGTTTACTCTACCCACCTAAAGCGAACCCAAACCCAATTTGAAGGAGAATGTGTAATATCGTTTCCGTTTTCTCCGCACTATACCTTCAAAGTTCTTAAGTCTCTATACGAAGTGTAATATATCTGCTCGAAGAAATTCATAATTCTTTCAATCGATGTGTGCCGTAATTTGTATTAAATGCTTGTGTCATTACTTTATAGACCTCACGGACTCATTCAAATCAATCGTTATTCTTACAAATATTAGGTTTCGGACACGCGAGTCAATTTTTAATTTTGTTAACGATTCATCGGAAATAATATATCTTCTGTAGTACATGCACTATTGGAAAATGTCAGTGACTAATTTATTGCAAAATTAGTGCGTTGCAAAGTTTGATGTGATGTTGTAAGTTCAACAGCTCATACAAGAAATAGGCCCTTTAGGCCGTCTCCCTCATTATAGTATTAGTATGCAACACTGAAAAGCAGCTATCCTTTAACGTTCACTGAACCGATGCTATAAAGCACATGAAACAAGAGTTCGGGTTCGTACATCCTGGAACCGCACGCTTAACTTTCTTTTTCAGCTGACATCTTTTTGAAGGGAAATGAATTTCAATTCCGGCGGTGCATCGCTGGTTTTTCTCCCTTCTTTTCGCTGCCTCTTTTTGCACTTCGCTGGACACTTCATGCCCCCAGACACCAGGGATACTTCTGCGTAATTCGTCTTCAACCATTGCCATTTTTTGACAAGGAACTCTTTTCTGGTAGCGCACAATCTTAAGTAGCCGTGATTCATCTTCGTCTTCGGCTGTTTGGGAGAATGTTGTCGTTTTTCGGTAACCTCGTTCTGTCAGAGCTGCCGTGGTCAATTTTCTCTCCAAGTCCTCTCTGCTAACGGTGTAGCTTCTGTCGAATATACGGATGTCGATCTTCCGTTCTGCCGTTGTGGTTTCTGTAAACAAAAACACTGATTTCATTAATAGCTTTTGGGAGGGATCTGAATGCGGAAGGTGAGCTAAAAGAGGGTCACACGCCAGGACACCAAACGGATACATTTTGTTTCCGGGATAACGAAAACCTCTTAGTAAATGTCACATATTTAATCTTGTATTTAACTTGTGTTTAACGTGGTATTAAACTTTTTTTAACAGAGTCAATCAGTTAATGCTCTAACGTTTCTGTGCATGAATCCATTTTAATTTGGACTGACTAAAACAAGTTCCATGCATTGTGTAAAGTTTTGACCCAAAAAATCAATAGCACAAAATCAATGATTTATTTATTGATGGCGTCTTTGTCGTTACGTTGTAATCGCTTTTAAAAGCAAACAACGAAGTGATCATGTATGTATGGCGGCGGAATGAACTATTTTTTCTTGTGTGTCACTCGTTCTCGAAAGCTTTATCTCCGACATTTCAATTAAATCTTTGTCACGTTTACAACTCAAACTAGGGCATACCTTGTATCGCTGTGAAAGCCAGAAGAAATATCAATAAGAGCAACATTTCGCGTGATCTTTGTAGCATCGTCATTAACACTTCCTCGATGTCTTCCTCAAGGATCAGAAACCACTCTTTTGACAACTTCTAGGGCCACGTCAGAATTTGGTCGGCTGTATGTTAATCAGCTAATCTTTTATTCTCGCAATAAGGAATTAGTTAACAAGGAAGTCGAACTTATCATAACTTTAGATTTAAACGTTCAGAAATCGTGAATCGTATCGTTCGTGATATCGGCGAAAAATTAAAAAGTGCGTTATCCGGGTGAATACACTAGAATGAGTAGTGCGATAAATTGTCTTTGTGGTTTGTAAATCTACACGTATGCGCAAGTGTGTGTTTAATGAGACAAAGGATAGTTGAACCATGACATTTTCTTGACATGGCAATAATTTGAATTTCAAGCCTTCAGTTGTGCCGAATTATATTACCTGCACACTTAACACATACGCTCTACATCTCAACTTGAAGGCTAAGGTTTTGTCATTGCTGTTTTTAGTTAAAAGAAAAAAAAAAGAACATTGATAGGCATTTAACCTCTCTTTACCATGTCAATACATTATCAAGGTGCACAGGTGAGGAGAATAAAGAAATTCAGCATGAGTCTCGCTATTAATGCCACGTTTCCTTTGTAAAACATTGTTTTTTTCCTTTTTATTTAATCAGATCACCTGATTATGCAACCAACGACAACTTCTCGGAGTCTCCGACTGTAATCTTTCTTTCGATATAGCTGTACTCTGTTAGAAAAAAACTCCTTCATAACGGAGTAACGTCTTTTGTACGTACAATAACTCGAAATTAATTGCTTGATGGGTACCTTTAGTTATTTCGGATATCATAAAACAGTTTCGTGAACAGTGTTTTGCTACATTGATTCCGCAGCCGTCGCTCGTAGTTCTTTGTTTACTTTACAAACCCACACACCATTCACTTTGACTTCTGATGTTGACGTATTTGCTGAACAAACCAAACACTTTAAGCCACGGCAATTAGCAGGGTGATAATTTTAATGATTCTGTCACAATTAAAGAAATAAACAGTCGTAAAAATAGTATTAAGCCCTGGCCAAACGGACTCGCAAGTAGACGCAAGTCCTCAACTGGCGTCTACTTGCGACTCCGTTTGGCCAGACCTTGCGTGCACTTGCGTTGACTTGCGATGACTTGCGCTCACTTTGGTCGAGATCAAGTTTGCACGCAAGTCGACGCAAGTTTTTCGCCGTTTGGCCACCCAACCCAAGTCAACGCAAGTTGAGTGACGTCCATTAACGTATTATTAGCCAATGAAATACAGGATATGTCTACCTTGAAGTGGGTGTTTTTGCGACCTGCGTGTACTTGCGAGGAAACTTGCGAGTCCGTTTGGCCACCCAACGTAAGTTCGTAAGTTCAACGTAAGTTCAACTTGTGGCTACTTGCGACTACTAGCGAGTCCGTTTGACCAGGGCTTTAAAGGCCACGGTTTAATACACGCACGGGAAATACACGCAGATCGAGCTTTTATTTTATTATACGCCATACTAGACTTTTAACCGAGTGTAGTAAGAAATAGAGAATTGCTTTGGTTTGGACGCAGTGGAGTCGGACAGCGAGTGTGCTACGGATTTCTATTGAGACAGCTTCGCCGAAGAAGACCTTTTCGGTGTGAGAAACCCAAGATCATTAAGCTTAACGAATAACCGAATGTTTTTCTAAGAATATGGGCATGCTTTAGCTGTGTAACAAATAATCTTAACTGAAGTGACCATGTCATTTTCGTAAAATTCCCTAATAATACGGGAGTCATTCACGTCGATAGCCAATTTTAGCTTGTGAACAGGCGTCAACTTTCGTGTGAAAGGAAATAGAAGCGCATGCATGCGTAAATGTGTGGCTTACGAAATTGAACTGCTTCGATGGGAAGCTCAGAAATTTTTGTATCTGATCTCTTAGAGACCCTATTCATAAATGGCTGCCGTAAGTTTGTAAGTTTTAAAATTAGCCCAACAAACCTTGTTTTTGAGCTGATAATTCAAAAGAATTTGTTCTCTCAAACGAGGTTAGTTGAGCTAATTTAAATGCATACAAAAGATTTTAAATTGACAGCCATTTATGAACATGGTGTATTGAGTTTCTATTAGTAGAACTAATATGTGATTTCAGTTAGACAGTTTTGCAGATTGTTCCTGTCAATCAATAAATCAAGATAACTAGCATACAACAGACCATTTGGGAGCTCCTGAAATCCTCATTTTCAGGATGAGGGTTATTGGCCAATTTTTGTTATGGAAGTCTCATTTTGGCAACAGAGGTTGCACAGGTAGCCTCGCTTTGAAAGTGAGGATTTTACGAACTAAAAAAGCTCCCATAGTGGCCTGATAGATTCAGTCATGATTTTGTTCACGTAACCGAGTGGAATTGAGTTTAAAGTTTGTAGAATGATTGGATAAATACATAAAATAAATTTATAATACCTCCAGCCTGAAAAAATGCGCACCTCTTAGTGTAGTCAACTATAGAGAGTATTCCCCCAGCTTGATGCAATACAATACTGAATAAGTGTACTGTGACGATAAGTTTTTCCTGCAACACTGTAAATTTCGGACTGAACGGACACTTGAACTGACAACTGGGGGAATCTAACTCTGGAGAGCACTGCTTGGCTGCGGGAACGGAAATTCGTCACAATTTCCTGGTACACGAGGATCTACTTCAATGGTCTTCACTACGGACGTCAAGGAAGAGACAACTTGGTCCAACAGTAGTTTATTCTGCACTCTAACGTTGAGGGTGAAACTGACATACTCGTCGGAGTAATCGATGTAATCGTAACGATGTAGCCGATGTAATCGAAAAAGCTTTACAAACGTATTTGCTTATATATCATCCTTTACACGTCAAGTGTTTACAATATGCTAATGTAACTTCAGGTATACAATACGGGCGGAAAGTACTTAATTAAGATAGCGAATTCTAATCAACACCACGAGGCTTCCAAAATTAAAAATAGAGTGCTAGGATTAAAATTACACAGGCTGAGATTAAGATAGAACAAACTTAGGAAATTAAAAGTGAGATACTTAAATTTGAAATTCTGAATTGGTGTTACCGACAGCTAGGAAAAATTATCCTATGAATAGAAAGCACTAAAACTCCATTAGTGAAAAGCAGTTCAGCTAGCTAACTTCCGAGGAAACTAATAAAACTTCATTAGTGAAAAGTAGTTCAGCGGGCTAGTTTCTGAGGGAACGGAAGGTAGATTTCAATAATAAAAAGCAACTCAAATGATCCGATAACGAACTACTTGTCTTCTAAATGAAAGTTAGTGAAACAGCGTTGCACACGCTCAGGTATACAAAGAATCGGCAAAGTACAGTGAAGAACAAAACTTAAGATCTGTAGCTGTAAACTGAAAAGAGGCTACTGTCGGTTTTTTTCCTATAATTTTCCAAATAGTAAAGAATTGTCTGTGGAACGGCGAATTTCCTCATAATAGTACTACATATTGTCGTATATGTAAGTAAAATAACAATTTTCTTTCTTCGAAACACAAATCACGGTATTTTGTTTCTATATATCTTAGTAATTGTTTGTGCTAATCTCACTAGCAATGCAGTGAATATTCAAAAGGATTGTAGATATATCTCTTCTAATAGATCTTTGCAATGATTACAAAACATACTTATTTCGTATAGTGTGATCGTCCGGGTGAGTGTAGTTCTGAAAAGAACTGTTGTTGGTGACTGACGTTTCGACAACCTGAGCGGAAGTCATCTTCAGAGTCAAGTGAATAGTGTTTGTCAGTCGATGATCTTATAAGTCTGGTCCGTTGAACGTGATTGGTCAGTATAGCCATGATGGTATTGGCTGAAAGACTCGTGTAAAGTTTGTCATCAGTCATTGGTGGGTTTCGATCCGTCTATTGTTAGTCAAGTAGGTCGGTTTTGGTCCGTGTATTGTTAAGTCGGTCTGTTAGAAGTCCGTTTGTCGGTTTCGTTTCTGTCGTGGATAAGTCGTTTGTAAGGCGCCGGTAGTTGTTGACATCTGTTAAGAGGCGTTTGTTCTAGGTTAGTGTACCAGCTTTCCAGAGTCAGTCGTTGAAAATAGTTTGTACTGTAGGTTAAGCACTGAGCAGAGTCCCAGTCAATGTTGTGGTTTGTCAGTTGATGATGTACAGCAATGTGATTGTTGGCATCACCATTTCTCGTGGCTCGTTTGTGTTCAGTCAGTCTCGTGTTAAGGTTTCTGCCAGTCTCACCAATGTAGGAAGCCTGGCAGTCGGAGCATTTGATCTTGTAAACTGCTCCCTGTCTGTCGTTAGGTTCGTCTCTGTCTTTCACGTTGGTCAGTAAGTGTCGTAACGTAGTTGTAGGTTTGTGGGCTACACGAATGTTGTAGGGCTGTAGGATCCGCGAGATGGTCTCAGAAGTGCCCTTAATGTAAGGTATAGTCACTGTAGTAACAGGCGTAGGGTTCCTGTTCGTAGCGTCAGCTTCAGTAGGTCGGTAAATGTTTCGTCTAATAAAGTCAGCGTTGTAGCTGTTTTTGTGAAAAACACGTTCAAGGTATCTGTTTTCGTCACGTAAGCTGTCCGGTGTGTCACAAACTAGTTGCGCTCGTCTCGTCAAAGTCTTTATAGTCGTGGCTTTGTGTGAAGTCGGGTTGTAGGATGATTCGTCAAGTAATCTGTCGGTATGCGTCGGTTTTCTGTACACTGTCGTTCGTAGTTCGTTGTTGTCGCGGCTTACCAAACAGTCTAGAAAAGGAAGTTTTCCATTTTCTTCGATCTCTTTAGTAAACTGGATGTCGGCGTTCTGTTTGTTTAGGTGGTCGTGAAAATCGTCAATTTCGTCTTTGTGAACGGCGGTAAAGGTGTCGTCAACGTAGCGCAACCAAAGCGGTATCGTTTGTCGGCAAGTTGCAAGGGCGCGTTCCTCCACGTGTTGCATCACAATTTCTGCGACAACAACAGAAACAGGCGACCCCATTGCTGTTCCATGCAACTGTTTGTAGTGTTTACCGTTGTACTGAAAGTAAGTCGATGTAAGGCAAAGGTTCAGTAAGTCCATGATGTCTTCTGTAGGTAACGGCAGTTCAACAGTAGATTGTTGTATAGCGGTCTCGGTACACTGTAATGCCAATTGAAGTGGAATACTGGTGAACAGTGATTTCACATCAAAAGACACAAGTTTGTAGTCGTCAGGTATCTGTACTGTCTTAATAGCGTCAATAAAGTTCTCCGTAGATTGTAGTTTGCGTCTTGATTTGTCAGTAAGGGGTTGCAGTATGGTCGTCAAGTACTTAGATAGTTGATACGTAAGGGACCCACAGAATGACACTATAGGTCGCATCGGTATACCAGGTTTGTGCAGTTTCGGCAGTCCGTAAAGTTTCGGTGGTTGAGGTACTGAGCACCTCAGTCGATAGTAGCGTTGAGTGTCAATAGCGTCAGTCTTTTTAAGCGTAAGTATTTTGCTGTTAAGTTTACGTTGAAGTGCTGGCGTCGGGTCGCGTTTAAGTTCTTCGTAAGTTTGTTTGTCGTTAACAAGTGCGTCCATTTTGTCAAAGTAGTCAGTCTTGTCCATAACAACAGTGACACGTCCTTTGTCGGCTGGTAGTATGACAATGTTGTTGTCGTTTTTCAGTCGTTTCAGTGCTTGCTGTTCGTCTTTTGTCAAGTTATTGTCAGGTATAGAGGCTGATTGTACCGTGGAAGCAATTCTGCTTCTGATGTTATCCTTATGTTGACAAGTTTCAAGTATAATTTGTCTTATCCATAATTATTTCAAGTTTTGATTTCAATTTGTTTAAATCTCTCATTTCTAGAAGCAAAAATAAACTCTACATCACCAGCCAACATGCGTGTTTGACATGGCTTATGTTAGACATGATTGCACAGTGTCTCTCTTGGAAAAAGTAGATCGTCACAGTCTCTTACACTTAATTTGTCCATCCATCACTGAAATATTTCAGAGTAGCTTATATTTACGCTATCGTACATGTAGGTTGGCTTGCATACCATCTGTGAAGTAATTTTCACTCTGCTCGATCTGCATGCAATACAAAAGAAATGAAGTGTGAAGGACAACAAAATTAAAAGATAAAGCAATTCACATTTTTTGCTTGAAGTATTTTAAAACACGAATGAAATGACGGGTTTCTAACTTTCGATCACAGCCAGAATTTCAATGTGTATACTAAACAAAACAATACAGGAACAATGAGGCCAAAACGTAACAAGATCGTAAGCTTTAATACCTTAGACTCCACAAAGACAGAAAGCGAGTGGAAAACCATCAAATTCTCTGGCCAAGAAATAATGTTACGAGCTGCTAAACACGATCGTCTTCTCGGGCCTCTTGTATGATTTCTTTGACCTCGCTACCTTACTGTTGTAACGGATACACGACCACAGTCATAAATACCTCTCCTAGCTTTCATCTACGTGTGAGCAAAAGCCGATAGGCAAAAAACAACATATTTACAAAAGCAAAAACAGCCGACCTCAAGCTTCGAGGTGTTTGACAAACTGGTAACCAGGCTCTCCAGCAAACCATGTGACAAGCGCTCTGTTCGTGACAAATCCCGCCCGCCCGCAGAAAATAACGTAGATCATGACATTCAATGGTTTACACTTCGTGTAAACCACACAATGGATGTATTATATTCTAACTTGGCTCCGAGGCATAGGAGAATAAAGCCAAAGAAATTATTTTCACCCCTAACCTCAATGTTGATATAATTTTTTGCTTTACTCCCCCGAACCTCGGAGCCAAGTTAGACTTTTGATCTATCGAAATTGACCTATCACATTTCATGTCTTCAAACACAGCAGTTTTAAACTGCCTTGTGATTAGTTAGTATCAGGAACACCAATGAATATTTAGTGGTTACAGTCAGGTACCACGTGATTGTGTTCTTGTTTCTTTATTTTTGGGATTTCATCAAAAAAAGTAGTGTTTGTATATTGACATAATAGTAATGGTCTTTTTTGACCTCTCAGTGTTGGCTTTTAGAAAGTACGAGGACTTTAAAATGATGCATCCAGTGGAATAATCAGTCTGCTCTTGTTGGTTTAGTACAAGACGAGAAGAACGTGGCATGATTTGCGCCCTCTGAGCTCGAGGTATCGAGAGGATTTAATTTTTTTAATTTTTCATCGATTTACTTTGGAGTTTATTCAATTCATAATAAGAATTTCTATTTACATGTAGAGCTGGTCTAACTTTAGCCCTTGTTTACACACATCGTGCGCGCACTTGCTTTAAATGAAGCAGGATTGTCATGGTCAGGGAAAAGTCAGGGAAAAGTAGATTTTATTCAAGGTCAGGGAAAAGTTAGGGAGTTTTGTATCAGGTCAGGGACTTTCTAAATCCCTGTTCAAAGTCAGAGAAAAGTCAGGGAATTTTATCTTAAGGTTGCTGCAAATTATTTTATTAGATGTTTTCGAATAGACAAGGCAATTTTGTTTTAAAGATTATCTGAACCATCCTTATTTTTGTTGATTCATTGTCAGAATCATCCTGCACGGTCAGAGAAAATTGTTGTACAGTTAGTGAAAAGTCGGGGACTTTGTTTTGTTCCGGTTCGTGGCAACCCTGTGAAGGAAACCTCGGAGTAGCGTAACCTGACAACCTGATCACCATTAAACTTGCTTGGCTGTTTGCATTTATAACTTTGAATTTGATCATGAAGTTAAACATCAGTCTTTTCGTAGAGCCACTTTACATTTCTTCCATGATTCTTTTCAGTTGTGGCAATGAATATTTCACCCTTTTATCATCATAACAACCAAAAAGTATTCTTGGTTGTTCCACATATCTCCACCCCCGCTATAGGCAGTGTTGTGTCTTCAAATCTCTTCCTGTTATCTTTATTTGTACTTCTCAGACACATTTCTTTAATACCAAATTCGGAAACAGCGCTGTAATTTCCTTACCAACTCTGGAAAACTTTTTGTAAGCAACATCTTTTAAAAAGAAATAGCAGCTATATGGTTCTGTTCTCTTAGTCTCTTCAGTTTTCAAGTACCCACGGCAAGCTTTTACAGTTGAACAGTTCCTTTTAAGGAGGCAAGTTCATTTCCATTGTTGGAAAATTTAGGATTCAGCTCTCGGATAACGATATATTCTGGCGTATCTTTATCTACAAAATGGGTAGAAACAATTTCTTAGGGGAGCCTCGCTCAATAATCAAAGTGTGTTAAACAAACTGTATATGAAGTGAATAAAGATAGTGAATTTTAAGTTCGGTAATGAAATGTGAAAAGTGAACTGATCAACATGACACGAACGTGGGACAAAGAAAAAATCTGAGTAGCTTAGTGGATAGAGCGCCCGCCCGGTGTTCGGGAGTTCATGGGACTCAGATTTGTTCTTTGTCCCACGCTCGTGTCACGTTGATCAGTTTACTTTTCACAAACTGTTTATTTTGTGTGCACTACACAATGCTTGTGCATTTTGGATAAATGAAATTCTTGTCAACAGGTTTGCATCTTCGGCCGAAATTTTGGCGCATATTCTGGACTAAAACATTTGGGAAGTCTCCAACGAAATTGTGCTTTGTTTGAATCCGTTGCCATATACAAGAAATAAACAGTTCCTTGCTCACTTACTAAGTGTCTGTTAGCCTGGGGAGTGGTGGAGCAGCCATGTAAAAGGGACACGAATGCTTGTCAGAAATACCGCAACCTCGGTTTCTGTTGGCTCATGGTCATCATTACACCCTTTTAAGGGTTTAATGATTAATGATTTTGATTAATGTTTAATGTTTAATGATTAAATGATTTAATGATCTAATTAAAAGTGGTCCATTCCGAGACAACCGAGATTATTTCTAGTTCTTAATAGCCTAAACTAAAGTAGTTGGAGGTGACATGCATTTTGGTGAACTGCACAATCCCGGCGTTCACCACTCACTGGACTGGCTTAGTAAGGTATATAGGTCGTGGAACTACATTATACTAATAACCCACTTTGACCTGGTTTTACGTTGGTTGAAAGTTATGCCAACTTAAGCTTTTCAAGTTGATCACGACTGAAACTATGATTTTGTCTAAATATGATTGTTTTTCACTCAATTCTAAACGGAGGTGTAGAATTTAATTAAAGGGACGACTTGAAGCAATTTACCCTCCGTAGAATGTAATCATGTTGAAGACATTTTTTGACAGTCAATACGATCTATATCTTGATCTATATATTATAACTTTGTATCGTGCATTCCGTTATTCCATCAGAACGATGCTAAAGAAGTTTGTTTTAAATGCTGTGTAGACGTCGACATCCATTTTTCCTCATACTGACTTCGCGTATCTCTTTGACTATTTGTTAGTTCTTTTTTGTCGTCTTGGTTTTAGCTAATGTTATTAAAAAGTCATGTCCATCGCTATAAGAACGGGATACTTTCCGGCAATCTGCTTCAGTTCTGATGCTTAAAGATCTTTTAGTTCTAAATGTTTCTTAATGTTTCGCGTAACTAACCAACCGATTATTTTGGCAGGCCTCTATGAGTCGGAGGCGCAGTGGCCTCACCGTCTCCGGATCGTGCGGTCCGGGTTCGAGCCCTGGGGCCCGTTTCTCGAAGATCTCGAAAAGTTTTCGCACCCAGAAAGCCGTAGCAAAATCTCAAACCTTATGATTACAGAGCTGTTTTATTCACATATTCGTAATATGAACCGAAGTTGCCTTCATACAAGAAGTTTCAGGCGTATCTCTGTTTTTAGATACACATTAACTAAAAATGGCTTTTCGGCCCTTAAAGTTTCCGGGGCTTTCGAGAAACGGGCCCCTGGCCGGGGACATTGTGTTGTGTTCTTGGGCAAGGCACTTTACTCTCACAGTGCCTCTCTCCACCCGGGTGTATAAATGGGTGCTGGCGAACTTACTGCTGGGGGTAGCCCCGCGATGCTCTAGCATCCCATCCAAGGGGAAGAAGCAATACTCCTGGTCGCTTCATTCTACAGAAACCGGGATAGGCTCCGGCCTGATGGACCACTTTGCTCGTATGCAGACTTTACCCTTATGATATAGTTATGTGACATTGTGGGTGCGTTCCTTTGGGATGATCCGGATCAAGATCAATGATCCAAGATCATTCGAATCATGGGCCATCAAATGAGCCGATGAAATCCACTCCGGGCAAGGATTGATCATTTTTTTGATGCACCATGATCCGAGTGAGCTGGGATCATTGATCCTGATCTAAATCTTCCCAAAGGAACGCACCCTGTGTTTAAACCGGCGAAGTCACTTGATTTTACCCAGTGAACACAATGTACGCAGCAGAGATATTATACACGTCCACAATGGTTTTTAGAAAAGTAATTTTAGCTGACACTCTTTGTTAACGCAATGCGTCGACAGGGGGGTGGAGGAAGACGTGGATAGTTTGGGGGAGGAGTATAGTGTTATTGGGTGTTGGTAGGGATTATATAATATGTGCTGTTGTCGCTGGTGGTATGGAATTGGGGTTCGGTCAGTCTGCCACTCAATTCATTGAGCTATCAATCCATTTATCAATCAATCAATTAATCAATCAATCAATCGATATATCTATCTATCGATCAATCAATAGGTCTGCCGATTGATGAACAAAGTAATCGATATGCCTCCCAACAATCGAGATCAGTAGACTGCCTTTAAAAGGCTGCTTTTGTTGTATAACCGATGGCTAAAGAAAACCCAACCAACTAGGCTCATACCAATTTGCGAACTGTCGATCAAGTGTCTGTTCATAGGACACAATGTTTGGCTTCTGGAACCATGCAGAGCTTAAATGGAGAACGTGTCGTTTTCGGCCAACAGACGATCTGAACTAAATGACTGTCGTTGAAACCAGTGAAAGCATTGAGCCAAATGACAACGACTTAGAGCTAAATGCGATCGGTTACACATTTTCTAAGATCTTCTAGCCTGAAATGAAGCAACCAAACTTTTACAGTTCCCTCGGCGATCGTGGACTCCTTTCCTTCGTCTGTTTTCCCCTCAGAGGCGAACGGGGAAACAAAACAAAAAACTTTCCCTCCAGTGGAAGATTTCATTCCCTTCTGGTGGCATTCAGGAACACAAAAACTCGTAGGCATAGCGAAATCTTTAATCTTTAATCATTATTTATACACGGTAAAAACATAAGGTAGAAAAAATTACATAAGAATAACTAAAAATCCAAATCCTAACATTATGTTAACTTACATTAATATGTCACTTAAGAAAAATCCTGGTTTCCATGAATGCCGTGTTCAAAAATTATGGTAGAGAAGGCGACTCTCTAATGTTACAGGGTAAGCTGTTCCAAAGGGTAGCGCCGCTGTAACTAAAACTATTTTTCATGTAGTTAGTTCTTGGAAAGGGGACAACAAGTTTGTTTACCGAGTTCCTCAGAGAATAGCTTGATTCATTTCGCTTTATAAATTTAGACGTGAGATATTTCGGAACAAGACCGTTTAAAGACTTGAGAACCATTAAGGCGTTCTGAATAACACAGACCAGATCGTCGACGAAGCAAGACTTTTCTGGAGAAGCGTTGTCAATACAAAACGCCGAGGCCCAACTAGCCTCGCTTTCCTGCAACTCGTCCCGGGTGCCGACCAAGTGGTCCGCCATATTTGCATTCGATGTATTATTGTGAGAAAATGAACAAGAAAGAAATAATCAATTTTTCAAGACTTTAGAACAGTTGCCTAGTGGTACTACGACAAATAATGTTTACTTTACAATAGAAAAAAAGCCCATTGCTGTTTTCGCAATGTTTATTTTTCTGTCAATGCTCATGTTTGGATACATTAATATGTCATTTGGTGTTTTTAAGGTCCGCGCAGGTGAGGGGACTTAACATGAGCCACCGTGTTCTATTTGTGTAAATAGTGTCGCCAATTAGTTTTTTAAGCTAAATACTATGGACACTTTAATAAAGTGTTTCATTCATTCATTCATTCATTCATTCATTCATTCAGTCAGTCAGTCAGTCAGTCAGTCAGTCAGTCAGTCAGTCAGTCAGTCAGTCAGTCAGAGACAAACTTGTTCTTGGTGGGGTTTACTTGAGGTACTTCTTTAAGGACACATAAGAAATGTTTCGGCGAAAGTGTCATTCCTTTATCTCTCAATCTGAGACTCTCCTTTAAAAGATAACCAATGTCGAGACACTTATTTCTAAGGACTGGATATCTTCTGAATGTGTAGACGATCATATATCTTGCCCAAACATTGCCCCCTCCAGACAAAATTTTAAACATTGTTGAGCCTCGTTGTCTAGAGACATTTGCAGGTGTACCCAAATAGATAAAGGGGCCCAGGGATTCAAAGAATCATCCATATAAATGTCATTTCTAATGACGACTTTGTTGACTACTTTTGTTGCCCCTTGTCGCGTCGAAAACGCCAAAGCTAAACGAAGCAACTAAGCCGAAAACCCGATTCATGGTGTGTGGGGCATTTTTGTCTATGGCAGGACCGGAAAACATTTTGTGCAAATTATGAGTGTGTAGACCAATTTGCGTTTAAGAAAGGACGTTTTGGCGAAATTTATAACCTCTGTGGAGATTCCATTCAGCACCTCTTAGATCAGCAAAAGAGTCTTTTGTCCACTCACAAATGACACTGTGTAATATTCGTGCAACAGGTAAAGGAGATTTTCTCGCGTTTATACCATGAGAGGTATAAAAGTAGAATATGTCGTTTGCTAAAAGATATTCAACTTAATAGCTCAACAAGATTAGCTGTTATACTTAATGAAATAATACTATAAGTAATGATATACGTGCACAGTGTACCAACCATAAAATGTATTCTGTCCGAAAATTGATGTTCATCACATTATTACCATCATAAAAGGATGCGGATAAAAAAAGGATTCCTGATACCGTAAACACCCAAACGGCTCAAGACGTGACTAAGTTTCTTTTGTGTGATTCAATAATTGTGATTCTATGGACTGATTTCTAAACAAGGAAAGAGCTATCGCCCAATGCGAATTTGGTATTCATTGGCCCATCAACTTCATTCAACTGCTCTTCATAAAGTGTAGTACACCATGTGTTCAGGGTTGATATATTGGTATTTGCACTTGAAATATTCATTGCTATAGCTACCGAAAAACTCTCGGCGTCCAAAAGGCTCATCAAAGGCAGATTTCAGACAATAGAAGGCAAGATTAACAACCAAAGATCTCTGAACATCAATGAATTAGTGCTTATCTTACCTGTTATGTCTTGTCTTGCCCCGGGTGAGTGACAACCATTTTGTTAATACGGAATAAAAAATAGAATGTTTTTTTAGGATGCACGAGAGAGACTCTCTTTATTAGGGAACTCGACTAACGAAAATAATGCGAGAAAAGTGTAAAGTTTTCGGAATGAATTTGCGAGGATTTTAGCCCGTAAACTGTCTTCATCTTATTTGCCTTTTTAGCTATTATCTAATTACTAAAGCGGCTTATTTGGGATCAATGTTGTTTTGACTGTTTTGAGGTATTTATGGACCTGGAGATCAGCTAACACCAAAGCCAAAGCTTCTTTCTAGTCGCCTGTTTAATTAGCCTTTTGTTCGGTTTTCAATAATACATGTGCCAACTGCTTATCCAAAGTTAAACATCAACAGCACCTGGAAAACTAACTTACTATCAATGTTCGTAAATACGTGGCTCCATGTAGTTCTCACAGGGGTGTATTGTGTTACTATCTAGGCAGTTGTGCTTCATGGAGCGTAATTCATAAATATCTTTCGATTTTCCAGCTTTCATCACCAAGTGAAAATCATCTTGAAAGACCGAGTGGCAAAAACGCCGCCTCACCCGAGTGGCGGCTGCTTTTAGCTTTAGCAGAGTCATTTTATTAAATATTGGTAAACCAGTGAATTTATTGCGGAAAAAATGGTTAACCAACCTCCTCTAAATAAGATGAACTGTTCTTATTTCGTCTTCATGTTGTTCCGTTGGTACAACAGCTCTGTACCACGTGTAAGACTGAGAGAAGTTTTAAAGCCTCAAAGCAAGCGAATAGCTGCTTTTAATAGTACATCAGTAGCATATAATATCTCTAAAATCGTGCCGTACTCATGCCGGCCTTTGCTATATAGTAAAACCTTAAAACAAAAACCATAAAGTTTAAAAGTGCATTGCTGAAAGAAATGTGGTAATGACTCCTTGATACCGCTTTAAGAGATTATCACACAAATACTACGATTATGTCGCACTTTAATTCTATTTTGACACCTGCCGGGGTGTTTGATAGACAAACGCGTCTTAGTTATTCTCGTTAGGCACGTAATTTGGTCATGGTAAAATTTTTACATTAGTAACAGAGACCATTCACAGAGTTTAAGAGTAAAGGAGTCCAAATGAAATATTCATTGGAGCTTGTCTCTTGATGAACCAACCGACTATCAAATCTCGACCAAAAAGATTATATTCATTGCTTCAATAATGAGTTCGGTTATTTTTTAAAGGATTACAGAACTGTAAGAGTTGCTAGTATTGGGGCGACTACAGGTGCAATTGGATCGCAAGGAATGGTTGTTAATGTTTCAAAAGTGTTAAAATGTTCAAAAGTTCATTTGTTGTGACTTTTCTGCATATTTTGGTTCCGTTCTTTTCACCCCCGACATACCTAAACACGTGGCTAGCTCAGGTATAAGATAACAGGAACACTTTCTCAGGCAGGAACTTAAACTTGTTTTTCCGGCCATAGTTTCGAGTCGTGCTTTGCATGTGCTGAGGTGTTTTTGGTGTAATCATCGCTTGGCGAAAGAAAAGCACTTGTAAATTTGGCATGTTTTGAGTAATTAAAAACCGAACAATAAAGAAATTGATCTCCATGTGACACAACTGCTCGTTGCAAAGCCTCTTTCCCCTATGCGAGTGAGTCATTTTCCGAATATTTCTGTGATTTGTTCCAATTTCTGCATAGCAATTTTACGCTTTGTATCAATCGGCTACGTACTAAGTTTCCCAGTGTTTTGTCAACTTATGGGAGGTTTACATCGGCTTCATTTTAATAAATCGTATTGTAGTTTAAAGTTGGAGATACCGTGCCGTAGCAACGTAACTTCAAGCAAGCCCACATCTGAATTTATTTACTCAGACCTGCATCTTCCGAAATCTATTTTCCACGTGGTACCAGTTTCAAAGTGATACAATAATATTCGAAGGATGTGTAACAAATTGTTAATTCGTCTACCAAATGCACCAAAAAGAAAAAAGAGACTCAATTTTCGCCCCTTGTATATAGTCGCCCACGGCACTGTGTTTAACTTTTGAATGCAATTGAATGATCCAGCGAAAAAGTAAATAGAGAATTTGCATCAATCTGCCACATGAAATGAAAAGAGTAGTTTTCGTGACATTGTGGTGTGAAGAAAAAGTATATCATGTAAAAAACAAAGATATATATTTTTAGTGCAGAAGCTGTCTGTATGTATTGCGTTGTGTTAAGCAAAACGATCCCACCATTAACTGAAGTTCTAGCTGAACACATGACTTTTACTTGTAAAAATTCGCGCGATTTTAGGATTTCGTGACATTAAACTTTTAATGGACCGATATCGAAAAATTGTGTAATGTTAATAAAGCTTGTGGTACAACGCTAAGCTTTGTTCGATGATGGAAATTGATATGTTAATTCACACTTTTTGTAATTCTTAACTGAATTGAACATCCTAAGCTGCATAGTAAAATTTAAACTCACACCCTTAAGAAGAGAGTTTTAGGAAGGATATGTCTTAACATTTCTTAAAGCAGTAACATCAGAAGAAAAAAACATGACTTAGGCTACCGAAATGTTTGTTATTGTTGTGTGACAGAAGAAACCTGTCACGTGTCTTCAACGTGCAGTCGTGCAAAGATGTACGATATGGTTAACGACTTCATTAATTCTTCTTAAATGCTTCGTTAATGACTTTTACGATGTCAGAACCTACCACTCTATCAAATTATCTTATGATTAAAGGAAGTCAATCAAGGATAAAATGGCTTGTGGACAACCCTAAACGTGCACGTTCAACACTTCACGAAATGTACTGGAAATCAATCACTGCATTTTATTGGTAAAAAAGTGGATGTTTTTGAGGAAGTCATTTCCATTGAATTGTTAGAGGATTTTGTATTAGAAATACATAGTAGAGATTTGGCAGATTTGTCCTCTTTCGTTGTCATGGGAAATCACTATTCACTTCAAACCCATAAAATGTAGTGTCGCACCTGAACATGATCATGTTCTCCTGAAGCACGTGCTCTTTCAAACAATAGAAAATAACAAGGCTTGCTTCAATGCTCCAAGAAAGCTTAGATTTTGTCAACATTATTTTTTTCTATGTGTTTCTTATCAAAACCGAGATCTTCCAAATCCATAGCAGATCAAAGATTTAAGGGTGTGAGTTTGCAGAACTGAAAAATGACAGAGTCCTCGAAATCTTGAGCTGGTTGTATGCTAAGAATATGTGAAGTTGTCTAGACGAGTTGTAAATTCCACTTCTTGCCGCTGAACATGTGTTCTCAGTCAATTCTGATAACATCTGTGGTGTTTCACCGTATGGGCACTATACTCAGAAAAACACGTCTCTGTATTAAAAATAGCCAGACTTTGACTTCCTGTATCGCAAATGAAACCTGACAACTGCAATGGAAGGCCCATCTTTGTGGCGGTGATCTTGATGTGATATCAAGCTACATTTGCTAGACATGGTGTAATCTCGCGCTTCCATGAGAGCTTTTTTTTTTTAATTTACCTTTTATACACAGAAAAATGTTTGTGTCGTCATCCTTTTTTCATCGTCATCAGAGGGGCTTTCGAGTTCGTGTTGGATTAATATTCTAGCTCCACGTTTCACTGACTTAATCCGATTTTAATACAGTATTCAGATTTCACTTGTTTTACACCTTTTTTTTTCTTTTCAATCCAACTTGTTGGTCGTTTTAAATTGGTTACGGTCAATTTGCATTCGTTGAAATGCGATGAATAGTCTTAATTTCCGTTCCCTGGCTGACTGAGTTGAATAAGTTGACAGTGTTCCCATTCGACAGCCTGTCAAGTACCTTTGCACATTTAATGGGTATCAGAGTTGAAAGAAAAACTGAGCCCATTTGTTTCAACCAAACATTTCGCACTTCTCAAGATAATAAGAAAAACTGTTGGCTTATTTTCCACAATAAAGAGAAGCTTTATTTTCTAATTTGTTTATTCCTACAGAACTGATAAGTTGCTTTTTCAGCCGCTAGCTATTGCGTACCCAAGTGTATACAAAATGATAATTAAGTCAAAACTTCATTTAATACAATTTTAAAGAAAGGTGTTCTAACAAGGTCTTTATGAAGATATGTTGAGCTCGAATGTTTCTACGTGTGTGAATATATTCACAATATACCTGCCCTTCATCTGAATCGATTTTAGCGCAGCAAGTTTAAGATCTGTTGTTTATTCGTTGTACTTTGCTAAATCTCCTGCTTTCGGATGTGAATTAAGTCTTAAATAGTCAGTTTCTCCCTGTTCCAAGTTACAGCTCTTTAGTTGTGCTACTATAGTGGACATTTAGCAAGGTCTCTGTGTGCTGTAAACCGCTGAAATGTCCCTAGTTCCCCGTGGAGACTCTTCCAGATCATGGAATATTTCAATAAATCCAAGGATTCCAAGAATACGGTGGAAGTTGCATGTACTGAAGTTCCCGCCTCGGAAATTGCAGCAAAGGAGGAGAAGGCAAAAAGTGTGCAGTTGGAGAGCAAATGTAACAACTGCATGGGATAGATGGAGTCGCCGGAAACTGGTTTCCATGCGAACGTTCATACCTGATCTCTAAAGGCAAAGAGGGGCTCTGCGACAACTTGTGTCTTGAAAAATCTCCGCGGCTAAACTCAGCGATGAAGCTTGGGTGTATCCGCCAATTGCACCCCTTCTTGTTCAAGGCAACCTCCCCGCGAACAAAGCAGTCGTGCAGAGACAAGTTGTGGCGAACGGTGTTCTTCCAGCGGGCTCTATTCTCTGTGAATCTCGGGTGTTGCTCTTCGATGAATTGGTAGATCTCGGACAAGGTGAGTCGCTTGCGTGGAGAGCTGAGAATAGCGTGTGCTATCACCGCTACGTACGACAAAGCCGCAGAATTTCGCTTTCGTTTCTGTGTCGTTCCCTCTAGTGACATAACTGCCCTCTCGTTACCTGAGTTAAAGGCGGATTCTTGCTTTCCATCCATCTGTTATACGAGCTTTGTTAGCTGCTCTATATCCTCGCCTCCAAATGAAACTTCACCTTCACCAACACTAGCCGGGGTGCTCTGTTATATATAAAATTAAAAGCACGCGCCTTTTGTCTCGTAAATTAGTTTTCATACCATTAAGACATGCTTTGTTAAAGATTTTTCAAAAGGACAAAACGTAACCAACCGCACTTAACGTGTTATGGTAAAATAGAATCTAAGTAAAACAATGCTCTTAACAGTCTAGCATGAAGTGGACAAAGTCCGTAAATTTTGGGTAACGTTTGTTTGGGTTAGCTGTCAATGTTGTCGTAGAGACATTCCAAACCATTTAAACTTGCATGTGCTAAACACCTGTGCATTGCTACAAATCGAATTCCGCGCCTCAAAACAGAGGAAGTAACGTAGAACATTTTCCGGGTTTTCAGCAAATGTCAGGAACAAATTTCTGAGATGAAATACATTGAAGGTCGGTACGCTAGCAGTCTTCAGAGATGATATTACCGTCTAATGCAAGAATTGTCTGTTTATTTAACGTTTCCAAAGCAATGCATCAAAAACCAAATCAATATAGGAGAAGGTTTCTTTTTTCTGATATTGCCGTTAAGAATTTTAATTTGACTACGCCCTTGAGAGGCGATTTTTCTTTCTCTTCTATCATTTGCGCGATAAGTGA